>NC_141874.1:545884194-546196694 GCF_056163025.1 Triticum urartu
AGCGCGCCCCCTCCCTCTGGTCCGAATTGGACTAGGAGAGGGGGCCCCCTTTCCTTCTCTTTCTTCCCCTTCCTTTCCCCCTCCTAGTAGGAGTAGGAAAGGGAGGAATCCTACTCCTACTAGGAGGAAGATTCCTCCTCCTGGCGCACCAACAAGGGTCGGTCGGCCTCCCCCTTGCTCCTTTAAATACAAGGGCAGGGGGCACCTCTAGACACACAAGTTGATCACAAATATCTCTCACAGCCGTGTGCGGTGCCCCCCTCCACCATAATCCACCTCGGTCATACTGTAGCGGTGTTTAGGCGAAGCCCTGCTGCAGTAGCTTCATCAACATCGTCACCACGCCGTCGTGCTGACGAAACTCTTCTCCGAGCTCTACTGGATTGTGAGTTGGCGAGACGTCACCGAGCTGAACGTGTGCTAAATGCGGAGGTGACGTACATTCGGTACCGAGGATCGGTCGATCGTGAATACGTACGACTACATCAACCGCGTTGTCATAACGCTTCCGCTTAACGGTCTATGAGGGTACGTGGACGACACTCTCCCCTCTCCTTGCTATGCATCACCATGATCCTGTGTGTGCGTAGGATTTTTTTTGAAATTACTGTGTTCCCCAACATTTCTCACCTCGGGAGTTGGTGCAAACTTCGCCGGTGCATCCAAACCCCGTGATACGATACACTCTATCACACATAAGCCTCCTTATATCTTCCTCAAAACAGCCACCATACCTACCTATCATGGCATTTCCATAGCCATTCCGAGATATATTGCCATGCAACTTCCATCATCATCATATACATGACTTGAGCATTCATTGTCATATTGCTTTGCATGATCGTAAGATAGCTAGCATGATGTTTTCATGGATTGTCCGTTTTTTGATGTCATTGCTACGCTAGATCATTGCACATCTTGGTACACCGCCGGAGTCATTCATATAGAGTCATATTTTGTTCTAGTATCGAGTTGTAATATTGAGTTGTAAGTAAATAAAAGTGTGATGATCATCATTAGAGCATTGTCCCATGTGAGGAAATGATGATGGAAGCTATGATTCCCTCACAAGTTGAGATGAGTCTCCGGACTTTACAAAAAAAATAAAAGAGGCCAAAGAAGCCCACAAAAAAATAAAAGAGGCCAAAGAAGCCCACCAAAAAAAGAGAAAAAAATAAAAAAATGAGAGAAAAGAGAGAAGGGACAATGTTACTATCCTTTTACCACACTTGTGCTTCAGAATAGCACCATGTTCTTCATATAGAGAGTATCTTGAGTTATTACTTTCATATACTAGTGGGAATTTTCATTATATAACTTGGCTTGTATATTCCGATGATGGGCATCCTCAAATGCCCGAGGTCTTCATGAGCAAGCAAGTTGGATGCACACCCACTTAGTTTCCAGTTTGAGCTTTCATACACTTATAGCTCTTAGTGCATCCGTTGCATGGCAATCCCTACTCCTCACATTGACATCAATTATTGGGCATCTCCATAGCCCGTTGATTAGCCGCGTCGATGTGAGTCTTTCTCCCTTTTTGTCTTCTCCACACAACCTCCACCATCATATTCTATTCCACCTACAGTGCTATATCCATGGCTCATGCTCATGTATTGCGTGAAAGTTGAAAAGGTTTGAGAACATCAAAAGTATGAAACAATTGCTTGGCTTGTCATCTGGGTTGTGCATGATTTGAATATTTTGTGTGGTGAAGATGGAGCATAGCCAGACTATATGATTTCGTAAGGGATAACTTTCTTCGGCCATGTTATTTTGAAAACACATGATTGCTTCATTAGTATGCTTGAAGTATTATTATCTTAATGTCAAATGATAGACTATTGCTTTGAATCACTCGTGTCTTAATATTCATGCCATGATTAGATTACATGATCAAGATTATGCTAGGTAGCATTCCACATCAAAAATTATCTTTTTTTATCATTTACCTACTCAAGGACGAGCAGGAATTAAGCTTGGGGATGCTGATACGTCTCCATCGTATCTATAATTTTTGATTGTTCCATGCCAATATTCTACAACTTTCATATACTTTTGGCAACTTTTTATACTATTTTTGGGACTAACATATTGATCCAGTGCCCAGTGCCAGTTCCTGTTTGTTGCATGTTTCTTGTTTCACAGTAAATCCATATCAAACGGAGTCCAAACGGGATAAAAATTGACGGAGACTTTTTTGGAATATATGTGATTTTTGGGAAGAAAAATCAACGCAAGACGATGCCCGAGGGGGCCACGAGGCAGGGGGCGCCCCCCAGGGGGGCAGGCGCGCCCTGGGCCCTCGTGGACACCTCGTAAGGCGGTTGATGCCCTTCTTTCGTCGCACGAAAGCTAATATCTGGATAGAGATCGTGTTAAAATTTCAGCCCAATCGGAGTTACGGATCTCCGGAAATATAAGAAACGGTGAAAGGGCAGAATCTGAGAACGCGGAAACAGAGAGAGACAGAGAGACAGATCCAATCTCGGAGGGGCTCTTGCCCCTCCCATGCCATGGAGGCCATGGACCAGAGGGGAAACCCTTCTCCCATCTAGGGAGAAGGTCAAGGAAGAATAAGAAGAAGGAGGGGGGTCTCTCCCCCTCGCTTCCGGTGGCGCCGGAGTGCCACCGGGGCCCATCATCACCGCAATCTACACCAACACCTCCGCCATCTTCACCAACATCTCCATCACCTTCCCCCCTCTATCTACAGTGGTCCACTCTCCCGCAACCTGTTGTACTCTCTACTTGAACATGGTCCTTTATGCTTCATATTATTATCCAATGATGTGTTGCCATCCTATGATGTCTAAGTAGATTTTCGTTGTCCTATCGGTGATTGGTGAATTACTATGATTGATTTAATTTGCTTGTGGTTATGTTGCTGCCCTTTGGTGCCCATCATATGAGCACGCGCATGGATCACACCATAGGGTTAGTTGTATGTTGATAGGACCATGTATTGGAGGGCAAGAGTGACAGAAGCTTCAACCTAGCATAGAAATTGATGCATACGGGAGTGAAGGGGGACCAATATACCGTAATGCTATGGTTGGGTTTACCTTAATGAACATTAGTAGTTGCAGATGCTTGCTAATAGTTCCAATCATAAGTGCATAGAATTCCAAGTTAAGGATGACATGCTAGCAGTGGCCTCTCCGACATAAAACTTGCTATTGGTCTAGTAAAGTAGTCAATTGCTTAGGGACAATTTCACAACTCCTACCACCACTTTTCCACACTCGCTATACTAACTTTATTGCTTATTTATCTAAACAGCCCCTACTTTTTATTTATGCGCTCTTTATTATCTTGCAAACCTATCCAAAAACATATACAAAGTACTTCTAGTTTCATACTTGTTCTAGGTAAAGCGAACGTTAAGCGTCCGTAGAGTTGTATCGGTGGTCGATAGAACTTGAGGGAATATTTGTTCTACCTTTAGCTCCTCGCTGGGTTCGACACTCTTACTTATCGAAAGAGGCTACAATTGATCCCCTATACTTGTGGGTTATCAATGGTGATCATGACAGTGCTTCAGAGATGGAGATCACAAGCACAAGATGATGATGGCCATATCATATCACTTATATTGATTGCATGTGATGTTTATCTTTTATGCATCTTATTCTGGTTAGATCGATGGTAGCATTATAAGATGATCTCTCACTAAATTTCAAGTTACAAGTGTTCTCCGTGAGTATGCACCATTGCGAAAGTTCGTCGTGCCGAGACACCACGTGATGATCGGGTGTGATAAGCTCTACGTTCACATACAACGGGTGCAAGCTAGTTTTGCACATGCAGAATACTCGGGTTAAACTTGACGAGCCTAACATATGCAGATATGGCCTCGGAACACTGGAGACCGAAAGGTCGAGCATGAATCATATTGAAGATATGATCAACATAGTGATGTTCACCATTGAAAACTACTCCATCTCACGTGATGATCGGACATGGTTTAGTTGATATGGATCACATGATCACTTAGATGATTAGAGAGATGTCTATCTAAGTGGGATTTCTTTAATAATTTGATTAACTGAACCTTAGTTTATCATGAACTTAGTACCTGATAGTATTTTGCATGTCTATGTTGTTGTAGATAGAAGGCCCGTGCTGTTGTTCCATTGAATTTTAATGTGTTCCTTGAGAAAGCAAATTTTAAAGATGATGGTAGCAATTACACGGACTGGGTCCGTAACTTGAGGATTATCCTCATTGCTGCACAGAAGAATTACGTCCTAGAAGCACCGCTAGGTGCCAAACCTGCTGCAGGAGCAACACCAGATGTTATGAACGTATGGCAGAGCCAAGCTGATGACTACTCGATAGTTTAGTGTGCCATGCTTTACAGTTTAGAACCGGGACTTCAACGACGTTTTGAACATCATGGAGCATATGAGATCTTCCAGGAGTTGAAGTTAATATTTCAAGCAAATGCCCGGATTGAGAGATATGAAGTCTCCAATAAGTTCTACGGCTGCAAGATGGAGGAGAATAGTTCTGTCAGTGAACATATACTCAAAATGTCTGGGTACCATAATCACTTGACTCAACTGGGAGTTAATCTTCCTGTTGATAGTGTCATTGACAGAGTTCTTCAATCACTGCCACCAAGCTACAAGAGCTTCGTGATGAACTATAACATGCAAGGGATGAATAAGACAAGGTTGCGGAGGTAGAAATCAAGAAGGAGCATCAAGTGTTGATGATTAACAAGACCACCAGTTTCAAGAAAAAGGGTAAAGGGAAGAAGAAAGGGAACTTCAAGAAGAACGACAAACAAGTTGCTGCTCAAGAGAAGAAACCTAAGTCTGGACCTAAGCCTGAGACTGAGTGCTTCTACTGCAAACAGACTGGTCACTGGAAGCGGAACTGCCCCAAGTATTTGGCGGATAAGAAGGATGGCAAGGTGAACAAAGGTATATGAGATATACATGTTATTGATGTGTACCTTACTAATTCTCGCAGTAGTGCCTGGGTATTTGATACTGGTTCTGTTGCTAATATTTGCAACTCAAAACAGGGACTACACATTAAGTGAAGATTGGCAAAGGACGAGGTGACGATGCGCGTGGGAAATGGTTCCAAAGTCGATGTGATTGCGGTCGGCACGCTACCTCTACATCTACCTTCGGGATTAGTATTAGACCTGAATAATTGTTATTTGGTGCTAGCGTTAAGCATGAACATTATATCTGTATCTTGTTTGATGCGAGATGGTTATTCATTTAAATCAGAGAATAATGGTTGTTCTATTTATATGAGTAATATCTTTTATGGTCATACGCCCTTAAAGAGTGGTCTATTCTTTTTGAATATCGATAGTGGAGATACACATATTCATAGTATTGAAGCTAAAAGATGCAGAGTTGATAATGATAGTGCAACTTATTTGTGGCACTGCCGTTTAGGTCATATTGGTATAAAGCGCATGCAGAAACTCCATTCTGATGGACTTTTGGAATCACTTGATTATGAATCACTTGGTACTTGCGAACCGTGCCTCATGGGCAAGATGACTAAAACGCCGTTCTCCAGAACTATGGAGCGAGCAACGGATTTATTGGAAATCATACATATTGATGTATGTGGCCCGATGAATATTGAGGCTCACGGAGGATATCATTATTTTCTCACCTTCACAAATGATTTAAGCAGATATGGGTATACCTACTTGATGAAACATAAGTCTGAAACATTTGAAAAGTTCAAAGAATTTCAGAGTGAAGTGGAAAATCATCGTAACAAGAAAATAAAGTTTCTACGACCTGATCGTGGAGGAGAATATTTGAGTTACGAGTTTAGTCTTCATTTGAAACAATGCGGAATAGTTTCGCAACTCACGCCACCTGGAACACCACAGCGTAATGGTGTGTCCGAACGTCGTAATCGTACTTTACTAGATATGGTGCGAGCTATGATGTCTCTTACAGATTTACCGCTATCATTTTGGGGTTATGCTTTAGAGACGGCTGCATTCACGTTAAATAGGACACCATCTAAATCCGTTGAGACGACTCCTTATGAACTGTGGTTTGGCAAGAAACCAAAGTTGTCATTTCTTAAAGTTTGGGGCTGTGATGCTTATGTGAAAAAGCTTCAACCTGATAAGCTTGAACCCAAATTGGAGAAATGTGTCTTCATAGGATACCCAAAGGAGACTGTTGGGTACACCTTCTATCACAGATCCGGAGGCAAGACATTTGTTGCTAAGAATGGATCCTTTCTAGAGAAGGAGTTTCTCTCGAAAGAAGTGAGTGGGAGGAAAGTAGAACTTGATGAGGTAATTGTACCTGCTCCCTTATTGGAAAGTAGCCAATCACAGAAACCGGTTCCTGTTACACCTACACCAATTAGTGAGGAAGCCAATGATGATGATCATAAAACTTCAGATCAAGTTACTACCGAACCTTGTAGGTCAACCAGAGTAAGATCCGCACCAGAGTGGTACGGTAATCCTGTTTTGGAGGTCATGTTACTTGACCATGATGAACCTACGAACTATGAGGAAGCGATGATGAGCCCAGATTCCGCAAAATGGCTTGAGGCCATGAAATCAGAGATGGGATCCATGTATGAGAACAAAGTGTGGACTTTGGTTGACTTGCCCGATGATCGGCAAGCCATCGAGAATAAATGGATCTTCAAGAAGAAGACTAACGCTGACGGTAACATTACTGTCTACAAAGCACGACTTGTTGCGAAAGGTTTTCGACAAGTTCAAGGAGTTGACTACAATGAGACCTTCTCACCCGTAGCGATGCTTAAGTCCGTCCGAATCATGTTAGCAATTGCCGCATTTTATGATTCTGAAATTTGGCGAATGGATGTAAAGACTGCATTCCTGAATGGATTTCTGGAAGAAGAGTTGTATATGATGCAACCTAAAGGTTTTATCAATCCAAAGGGTGCTAACAAAGTGCGCAAGCTCCAGCGATCCATTTATGGACTGGTGCAAGCCTCTCGGAGTTGGAATAAACACTTTGATAGTGTGATCAAAGCATATGGTTTTATACAGACTTTTGGAGAAGCCTGTATTTACAAGAAAGTGAGTGGGAGCTCTGTAGCATTTCTAATATTATATGTGGATGACATATTATTGATTGGAAATGATATAGAACTTCTGGATAGCATAAAAGGATATTTGAATAAGAGTTTTTCAATGAAAGACCTCGGTGAAGCTGCTTACATATTGGGTATCAAGATCTATAGAGATAGATCAAGACGCTCAATTGGACTTTCACAAAGCACATACCTTGACAAAGTTTTGAAGAAGTTCAAAATGGATCAGGCAAAGAAAGGATTCTTGCCCGTGTTACAAGGTGTGAAGTTGAGTAAGACTCAATGCCCGACCACTGCAGAAGATTGAGAGAAAATGAAAGATGTTTCCTATGCTTCATCCATAGGCTCTATCATGTATGCAATGATGTGTACCAGACCTGATGTGTGCCTTGCTATTAGTTTAGCAGGGAGGTACCAAAGTAATCCAGGAGTGGATCACTGGACAGCGGTCAAGAACATCTTGAAATACCTGAAAAGGACTAAGGATATGTTTCTCGTTTATGGAGGTGACAAAGAATTCATCGTAAATGGTTACGTTGATGCAAGCTTTGACACTGATCCGGACGATTCTAAATTGCAAACCGGATACATGTTTATATTGAACGGTGGAGCTGTCAGTTGGAGCAGTTCTAAACAAAGCGTCGTGGCGGGATCTACGTGTGAAGCGGAGTACATTGCTGCTTCGGAAGCAGCGAATGAAGGAGTCTGGATGAAGGAGTTCATATCTGATCTAGGTTTCATACCTAGTGCATCAGGACCAATGAAAATGTTTTGTGACAATACTGGTGCAATTGCCTTGGCAAAGGAATCCAGATTTCACAAGAGAACCAAGCACATCAAGAGACGCTTCAATTCCATCCGCGATCAAGTCCAGGTGGGAGACATAGAGATTTGCAAGGTACATACGAATCTAAATGTTGCAAACCCGTTGACTAAGCCTCTCTCACGATCAAAACATGATCAGCACCAAGACTCCATGGGTGTTAGAACCATTACTGTGTAATCTAGATTATTGACTCTAGTGCAAGTGGGAGACTGAAGGAAATATGCCCTAGAGGCAATAATAAAGTTATTATTTATTTCCTTATATCATGATAAATGTTTATTATTCATGCTAGAATTGTATTAAACAGAAACATGATACATGTGTGAATACATAGACAAACAGAGTGTCACTAGTATGCCTCTACTTGACTAGCTCGTTGATCAAAGATGGTTATGTTTCCTAACCATAGACATGAGTTGTCATTTGATAAACAGGATCACATCATTAGGAGAATGATGTGATTGACTTGACCCATTCCGTTAGCTTAGCACTTGATCGTTTTAGTTTACTGCTATTGCTTTCTTCATGACTTATACATGTTCCTATGACTATGAGATTATGCAACTCCCGAATACCAGAGGAACACTTTGTGTGCTACCAAACATCACAACATAACTGGGTGATTATAAAGGTGCTCTACAGGTGTCTCCAAAGGTACTTGTTGAGTTGGCATGTATCGAGATTAGGATTTGTCACTCCAATTGTCGGAGAGGTATCTATGGGCCCATTCGGTAATGCACATCACTATAAGCCTTGCAAGCATTGTAACTAATGAGTTAGTTGCGGGATGATGTATTACAGAACGAGTAAAGAGACTTGCCGGTAACGAGATCGAACTAGGTATTGATATACCGGCGATCAAATCTCGGGCAAGTAACGTACTGATGACAAAGGGAACAACGTATGTTGTTATGCGGTTTGACCGATAAAGATCTTCGTAGAATATGTGGGAGCTAATATGAGCATCCAGGTTCCGCTATTGGTTATTGACTGGAGCCGTGTCTCGGTCATGTCTACATAGTTCTCGAACCCGTAGGGTCCGCACACTTAAAGTTCGGTGATGATCGGTATTATGAGTTTTTGTGTTTTGATGTACCGAAGGTAGTTCGGAGTCCCGGATATGATCACAGACATGACGAGGAGTCTCAAAATGGTCGAAACATAAAGATCGATATATTGGACGACTATGTTCGGACACCGGAAAGGTTCCGGAAGGTTTCAGACATATACCGGAGTACCTGGGGGTTACTGGAACCCTGGGGGGAGTTAACTGGGCCTCAAGGGCTCTAGTGGGAGAAGAGGAGGGACGGCCAAGGGCAGCCGCGCGCCCCTCCCCCTCTAGTCCGAATTGGACAAGGAGGGGGGCGGCGCCCCCCTTTCCTTCTCCCCTCCTACTCCAACTAGGAAAAGAGGAAGTCCTACTCCCGGTGGGAGTAGGACTCCACCCTTGGCGCGCCCTCCTCCTGGCTAGCCGCCTCCCCCTAGATCCTTTATATATGGGGGCAGGGGGCACCCCATAGACACACAAGTTGATCATTGATCCCTTAGCCGTGTGTGGTGCCCCCCTCCACCATAATCCACCTCGATCATATCGTAGCGGTGCTTAGGCGAAGCCCTGTGTCGGTAGCAACATCATCACTGTCATAACGCCGTCGTGTTGACAGAACTCTCCTGTGAAGCTCTGCTGGATCGGAGTTCGTGGGACGTCATCGAGCTGAACGTGTGCTGAACTCGGAGGTGTCGTGCGTTCGGTACTTGGATCGTTCGGATTGTGAAGACGTTCGACTACATCAACCGCGTTCTCATAACGCTTCCGCTTATGGTCTACGAGGGTACATGGACGATACTCTTCCCTCTCGCTGCTATGCATCACCATGATCTTGCGTGTGCGTAGGAAAATTTTGAAATTACTACGTTCCCCACCAAACACAACATTGGATCATAATATGTGGCATAAAGCACCTGTTCATGTAGGGATTACAGCAGGGTGCGGGAGAGTGGACCACATAAAAGAGATGAAGATGGTGATGATGATGATGATGTTGATGAAGACGATCACCTCGGCGATGATTCCCCTCCCGATGGCACTCCGACGCCACCGAGACTGAGGAGGAGAGGTTCTCCCCCTTGTGCTTCCTCCTCCATGGCCTCCCCCCTGAATGGGGAGAGGTTCTCCCTCTCGTCCTTGGCCTTCATGACGATGTTGGCCCCTCCGGATCCTCCTCCATGCCCTTCGGTGATGATGGCCCCCTCCGGCACCAGGGTGCCAGAGAGGGCCTAGATTGATTTCTAATGGCTACAGAGGCTTGCGGCGACGGAACTTCCGATCTAGGTTATTTCCTGGGGGTTTCTGTATTTATAGGAATTTTTGGCATCAGTTTGACGTCAGGGGGGTCTCCGAGTCATCCACGAGATAGCGGCCCATGCCCAGGGGGGTGGGGCGCGCCCCCCACCATCATGGATGGCTCGGGCTCTTCTAGCCCAACTCTTTTACTCCGGGGGCTTCTTTTGGTCCATAAAAAATCATCAAAAATTGGCACGTTAATTGGACTCCGTTTGGTATTCCTTTTCTGCAATACTCAACAACAAGGGAAAAAACAGAAACGGGCACTGGGCTCTAGGTTGATAGGTTAGTCCCAAAAATCATATAAAATAGCATATAAATGCATATAAAACATCTAAGATGGATAATATAATAGCATGAATACTTCATAAATTATAGATACATTGGAGACGTATCAGCATCCCAAGCTTAATTCCTGCTCGTCCTTGAGTAGGTAAATGATAAAAAAATAATTTATGAAGTGTGAATGCTAGCAAGTGCATAAGTTTGATCAACGATAGTTCCAATCACTTTTTCTAGCATCATTATATATCATAACAATAGCTCAACTCATGAAACTTCTCATGATCAAGTAACAAGCTATTCACATGTTAAAGTATAGATCATAAACTTTCTTGAAAACTAACAAACCGTGCTCTTAGTCATCAAACAATTGCAATTCATCTTATTTTTGGGAAGGGTCTATGTAAGAGCTTTGATTCAGCAAACTCCACATACTCAATTATCATTTAATCTTTCACAATTGCTAACACTCATGTGATATTTATGGTTTCAAAGTTTTAATCGGACACAGAGAAAGATAGGGGCTTATAGTTTCGCCTCCCAACCTTTTACCTCAAGGGTAATGTCAACAATAATAATTTATGAAAACCTACATCTAAGTGGATATATATATATATATATCCGGATCGCTCCAACACAAAGTGCTTGCCAAAGGAAAACATGTAAAAAGGAAAGGTGTTGATCACCATGACTCTTGTATAAAGTATAGGACAAAAATAAAAGATAGGCCCTTCACAGAGGGAAGCATAGGTTGTTGATTAGCCACAAGTATAGGGGATCGCAACAGTTTTCGAGGGTAGAGTATTCAACCCAAATTTATTGATTCGACACAAGGGGAGCCAAAGAATATTCTCAAGTATTAGCAGCTGAGTTGCCAATTCAACCACACCTGGAAACTTAATATCTGCAGCAAGGTATCTAGTAGCAAAGTAATATGATAGTAGTGGTAACGGTGGTAAAAGGTAACGGTAGCAAAAGTAATATTTTTGGTGTTTTATAGTGATTGTAACAATAACAAGAAAAAGTAAATAAGCGAAGAACAATATATGGAAAGCTCATAGGCATTGGATCGGTGATGGAGAATTATGCCAGATGCGATCGATCATGTAACAGTCATAACCTAGGGTGACACAGAACTAGCTCCAGTTCATCAATGTATTGTAGGCATGTATTCCGAATATAGTCATACGTGCTTATGGAAAAGAACTTGCATGACATCTTTTGTCCTACCCTCCCGTGGCAGCGGGGTCCTAGCAGAAACTAAGGGATATTAAGGCCTCCTTTTAATAGAGTACTAGACCAAAGCATTAACACATAGTGAATACATGAACTCCTCAAACTACGATCATCATCGGGAGTGGTCCCGATTATTGTCACTTCGGGGTTGCCGGATCATAACACATAGTAGGTGACTATAGAATTGCAAGATAGGATAAAGAACTCTCATATATTGATGAAAACATAATAGGTTCAGATCTGAAATCATGGCACTCGGGCCCTAGTGACAAGCATTAAGCATAGCAAAGTCATAGCAACATCAATCTCAGAACATAGTGGATACCAGGGATCAAACCCTAACAAAACTAACTCGATTACATGATAAATCTCATCCAACCCATCACCGTCCAGCAAGCCTACGATGGAATTACTCACGCACGGCGGGGAGTGTCGGTGTCAAAACCGGCGGATCTCGGGTAGGGGGTCCCGAACTGTGCATCTAAGGCGGATGCTAACAGGAGGCAGGGGACACGATGTTTACCTAGGTTCGGGCCCTCTTGAAGGAGGTAATACCCTACGTCCTGCTTGATTGTTCTTGATGATATGAGTATTACGAAAGTTGATCTACCACGAGATCGTAGAGGCTAAACCCTAGAAGCTAGCCTATGGTATGATTGTATGTTGTCCTACAGACTAAACCCTTTGGTTTATATAGACACCGGAGGGGGCTAGGGTTACACAGAGTCGGTTACAAGGGAGGAGATCTACATATCCGTATTGCCAAGCTTGCCTTCTACGCCAAGGAAAGTCCCATCCGGACACGGGACGAAGTCTTCAATCTTGTATCTTCATAGTCCGGCCAAAGGATATAGTCCGGCTGTCCGGAGACCCCCTAATCCAGGACTCCCTCATTAGCCCCTGAACCAGGCTTCAATGATGATGAGTCCGGCGCGCAATTTTGTCTTCAACATTGCAAGGCGGGTTCCTCCTCCAAATACTCCATAGAAGATTTTGAACACAAGGATAGTGTCCGGCACTGCAAAACAATTTCCACATACCACCGTAGATAGAATAATATTTCCACAAATCTAATCTGCTGACATGTTTGAACGCATGACATCATGTCATGGCCCGGTCATTATTCGAACTGTTTTTCTCAACCAGCACTGCACATATTGCGAGGCAGTTTTCTTGACACGTCTTGTCGAAGCAGAGATTGTGTCCCCCTTATTACGGGATTCTCATCAATACGGACGTGGGTAACCCACTCGTGCCCGTTGGTATGACTCCTCGATTTTAGACAAGTCCAAAACAGCCGCGAGGAGGACGCTTGATATTCACCCTCTTTATAAAGAGGCCAAGGCCTATCCTTTTTTCCTCTCGTGTTCAATCGAATCCTTCCCCCGCCTCAAGTTCCAACACCCAAGGCTCAGGTCAGGCGCTTCGGACCTTCAACCATGTCCGGATCCAACCTCCAAGGTCGGTGGATGCCTTCCTCTGTCACAGAGGAGGACATTAAGAAGCTGAGAGAGGCCAGGTATCTGACCGCCGAAATCTCGCACAGGCTGCCCACCCAAGGGCAGGTCATCCCCACTCCCGAACCAAACGAGAGTGTTGTGTTCATCTCTCACTTCCTCCGAGGGCTAGGCCTCACTCTGGATCCCTTTGTAGGGGGGGTCATGTTCTATTATGGGCTGCATTTCCATGATCTGGCCCCGGATTCCCTCCTTCACATATCGTCGTTCATCATCGTATGTGAGGCCTTCCTCCGCATTACCCCACACTTCAGCCTGTGGCTCAAGACCTTAAATGTGAAGCCGAAGATGATCGAGGGGCGGCACGTAGAGTGCGGAGGTGCCGTAATAAGCAAAAGCGCTGATGCTCCATGGCTAGAGGGTTCCTTCCCAGAGGTGTCCAGTTTGTGGCAGCGGGAGTGGTTTTATATCACAACTCCCCGAAGTGCCAAGTGGGTAGCCGCCCCTGCCTTTCGCTCGGGCCCCCCACCACAACTGACATCATGGATCAGCAAAGGGCTGAACTGGGGTCCAGTAAATGATGTGCCAATATTGCAGAGTCGCATCCGAGATCTCCTTGAGAGAGATGTCAGCCTGGTCATGGTAATGCAAGTCATGCTAGTTCATCGAGTCCAGCCTTGCAAACGTTGACCCCTCCGTATGTGGGAATTCAACCTGAAAGGATCACAAACTATTCAACACTTCCTCAGCATGATGCTCGAAGAGATGTTCAAATTGTTCTTCGGACCCCAAATAAAGTGTCCGGACACCACCGAGGGTGCGGGTCTGAGCTGTATCCTCCCTCATACCCAAGTAAGTAATCCCATGGCCGAACACGCTGTCCTTTTATTTATCATGACATCATTCTGAAAAGTCGCTCTTTGACCAGGACTGGATAACAAAGGCGAAGATGATCAGGTGTTCAGCCCCCCTTCCCGAAGGCTTGGCCAATCCAGTACTAGACAGAATGCTCGAGCCGGCGCCTTATCAGGGGCCCTCAAAGGAAGATAAAGGGGGGGAATAAAGAGGCCAAAAGCGGGCCTCACTCACTACTCGTCCAAACCGGGGGAATTAGCGCCTCCGCGAAGGAGTATAACCAGGGAGAAGAATCTGACATTCCCTCTCCCCGAGGAAGGAAGAGGACCACCTCTGAAGATCTGGAAACAAAGGTTTCCAAACGAGGGAAGAAATCTTCGCCAGAGGGTCCTGCCTTGGAGGGTACTCTTGCCGCACAATGTCCGCAAGGGGATCAGCCCTCTACCGAGCTGTAAGTAATCAAAAAGTACTTAATAGTGAAAATATCCTACCTTACTTCCAAAGACAATAACCAAAGCTTATATCTTGTAGTTCGGATCGTAGCCCTTCTCGACATAGTTCGTCTTCGGGGGATCTTCTTCTGGAGATGATTGAGAGCGAAACACCTCCCCCTACCACCCTGCCTCATGAGGCGGGCGACCCTAAAGTGTCGTCACGGAGGGTTTCTCCTGATCCGCCAAGGCCAGAGGGTAATCCTTTGGCCACCCGGAGTCCTCAGTATTCGAATCCTAAAGAGAGCAACAGAAAGAGTCCGGAACCGTACAGTGTGTGGTCGGACGCACTGAAGGATCTTCTGGAGCAAGCGGCCATCTCATAAGCGCATCGTACACTAATGGGTACGGTAATTAAAAGGATTTCATCCACTGAAAGCGGATTGCATGAAGCTTTTATGAGTCTGCTGAAAGGCTTTGAGGTACATGAAATAGTGTATGTTTTTGATAGTACCGCACACGTTAGGTGTGCCCTATGCAAATAGTAGCCCCTGAGACTCTGGTTGCCGTTGGAAACGGCGGCAAACAGAGGATCATAGTCCCAGGTAATAACCAGACCGCCTTTATGTGCAGGTGGTTGAACGTCCGGTTGCTAGCCGGACTGATGGGTTTGCCGAGCTAAAGCGGCAACTTGATGCGGCAGATGCCGACATCGTGCTTGTCAACAAGCGGCTTGACGAGGCACAGGGTAAGTGACTTCTCTGGTGATCAACACATAGTAAGAGGAGCATGATGCTGGTATCTTTAATATGTTGTGACTGCAGATGGAGCTGCCACCATGGAGACCCTTCGGGCGGAGCTTGCCCGGGCCAAGGAACAAGCAAGGAATAGCGATGCGGCCGCTCTAAAGGCGGTCGAAGAGCTGAGGGCCGAACAGGCCGCGCATTGCCAGAGCAAGGAAAGAATAGCCAAGATGGCCATTGAGTTGAAAGATGCTGCTGACCGTTATCAGCTTCTTGAAAAAGAAATTTGAGCGACGGCGACAGACCTGGAGAAGGCCATGGTAGCAGCCAAGGAAGCCCGCTCCAAAATCAGAGCGACGAAGGAGGAGCTGCGTCAAGCTGCGGATATTGTGGCTGGGAAGCCATTCTTGTTGCGGACAAATTCGGAGATCCAAAGTATGCTCCTCTTGATCAACTATGGAGTTCTGCAGACGCCTACGTGGATTTGGTAGCAAGTGCTGCTGATGCGGCCGAGTACTTCAAGGATCAAAAAGATCGAGAAGTGGAAAAGCTGTTCTAGTCACAGTTCCATGCTCCGGTGCGTCCACTGCTGTTGAATGAGCGAATGGCCGAGTGGGTCGAGCTCCATAGGTTGTCCGGACTTGCCATAAGGTCTGTCATGGATCATCTGTGGCCGGGAGGGCCAAGGCCGAATAGTTACTTTAGTTTAGTGCAACAATTCCTTGGTGTTGTGCCGCACATCAATGCTATGAAGAGGTCGACGTGCATAGAGGGTGCACGGATGGCCTTTGCCCGTGTCAAGACATACTGGGCAGAGATGGAGGCCACCACTGTTGCAACACAGGGTTCGGCCGTGGGCCGAGTGGCTGCCGAGCACTACTTTGAAGAAGTCCTTGAAGGCGCTCGTTCGATAGAGGCTCAGTGCTCGAAGAATATTATGTTCTAGTGACATGTACTCCCATTGTAAAAACATTGAGTTATCAAGGCTGTGTTTATACTTTTTCCTGAAAGTATTATGATGCCTCCTGTGCGGCCGTTTATGTATATATGTATATAACCTGAAAGTTTGCAGTCGTCGGCTTCTGCCTCCACGCATATAATGCGGGGGTGTTCGCAAAAAACGCGTATTCGCACTTGATCCAACGTCTTGGCCCATGAAGGAGGTGGTAGCGCAGCGAACGAGGCAATCGGACTATATTGCTTTAACACTTTCACTTAGCCATAGGAGTTTGACGGTGGGGCTACTATATAGCCCCTGGTACTTCTGCGCTTGTCCGAATACGGGGTGCATACGTACATGACCGGGAAACGGCCCTTCGTTAATGCGGAGGAACCCCGAAGATTCCGCTGAGTCATCGACTGGTTGACCAGTCTCGCGCTTTATCATGACAGTCAGTTTTCGACTTTCTCTACTGAGGTGCTCATCCGGATGAACCAGGGCACAATCGCAGTAGTTCTCCCAGTGCTACCTTAGCCGATATAGCGGAACGTAAGGTACCAAAACATGGGAGCCGGGCAAACCCAACATTTGACCAAAGACATGATTCGGAGCTGATGCATATAAGGCCAAACTCGCGACGCCGAACACTCCCTAAGGTATTCGGTCTTTATAACATATGCCGGGTTGAACAATGTCGTTAATAATAAACCCCGAGTGTCCAGGTACGTGCAATATCCCTGACGTGGCCACATGCCAATAACGTAAGCATCCTTCTCGGTTGTATTGAGTATCCGAAGGATGTGAACAACAAGAGACAGTAAAAAAAGGTTTACACAGGGTCTTAATCTGAAAAGAAACCTTGAAGCGGGTCCCTCCTGCACGTCTGCGCCCGTATCTCCGTTGTGCCATGTCCTGGACGGGTGTAGCACGGTTGTCATCTGTAAAAGAGAAGAACTTAGGTGAAAGTTGCCGTGCCAGAAAATTGGTTATTATCAATAAATCATTAAAATTCAAGATAATTCAATTTGAGCCAGACTAGCCCTGATTACGTGCGGGAAGCCCCTGGTACCGTTTATGAGGGTTTGACCATCAAACCAATCTCATGTATATGTAGTGGTGCACCGGACTCGTCTAACCATGTCTGTGGTCTTGACGACCTGTCATTTTTTCTGGTTGGTGAGGCCGTCTAGTGCTCGGCTGTTAAAGCCGCCGCACATTCTTCCGCGCGTAGAGAATGCTCAGTATTTCCGCTAACTGTGATGGTGCCACGTGGACCAGGCATCTTAAGCTTGAGAGAAGCGTAATGCGGCATTGCATTAAAACGAGAGAAAGCCGTTCTTCCGAGTAGTGCTTGATAGCCACTTCGGAATGGAGCGGTGTAGAAAGTTAACCTTTCGCTTCGGAAGTTGTCGGGAGAACCGAATACAACCTTTAGTAATAGAGAGCCCGTACAGCGGGCCTCTAGGCCTGGTATTACTCCCTTGAAGGTAGTATTACTGTGGCTTATTTTTGTCGGGTCTATCCCCATTTTGTGGACTGTGTCCTGATATATCAGATTTAGACCACTGCCGCCATCCATAAGGACTCATGTGAGATGGTATCCGTTTATTATTGGGTCTAACACCAAGGCAGCCAATCCTTCGTGCCGGATGCTTGTCGCGTGATCCCTGCGATCAAAAGTGATCGGGCAGGCCAACCAGGGGTTGAACCTAGGGGTGACGGGCTCTATGGCGCGTGTGTCTCAGAGTGCATGTTTGCTTCTCCTCTTCGTCACATGGATCATGTTTACTGTTTTAACCTCTGGTGGGAATTTTTTCTGTCCTCCAGTGCTTTGCTGGCGAGGTTCGTCCTCGTCTTCGCTTGGTGTCTCCCCCCTTGTGTTCGGCGTTTAGCGTACTGACCTGCTTGAAGACCCAACATTCTCTATGGGTGTGATTTGCAGGTTTATCAGGGGTGCCATGAATCTGACATAGTTTGTCAAGAATCCTGTTTAGGCCAGACGGTCCATCTTTGCTGCCTTTGAAAGGCTTTTTCCGTTGACCTGGTCGAGAGCCCCTGAATCCGGCGTTTACCGCCATATTATCTGGGCTATCTTCTTTATTTCGATGCTTGTTTTTATTGCGTCGTGGTTTTCCATTGCCATCCCTGACTTCGGATGTGCTTGGGTCGCTGGTGCTACTGCGGGCTAACCAGCTATCTTCGCCCATGCAAAAGTGGATCATGAGGCTTGTCAGGGCTGCCACTGTTCTCGGTTTTTTTTTGGCCGAGGTGTCTAGCGAGCCATTCGTCTCAGACTAAGGCTTCGGCGTTCGGACAGTCGACGATTTGGTTCTTCTTAGTGAGAAACATGTTCCAAAGCTTTCGGGCGGACTCTCCGGGCTGTTGAATTATACGACTTATATTGTCTGCATCCGGAGGTCGGACATAGGTCCCTTGAAAATTAGCCCGAAAAGCGTCCTCGAGCTCCTCCCAACTTCCAATTGAGTTTTCGGGGAGGCTTTTCAGCCAGTGCCAAGCTGGTCCTTTAAGCTTGAGGGGAAAGTATTTGATGGCATGGAGATCGTCTCCGCGAGCCATATGGATATAGAGGATAAAGTCCTCAATCCAGACCCAGGGTCTGTGGTCCCATCGTATGCCTCTATGTTCACTTGTTTGAATCCTTCTAGGAATTGGTGGTCTAGCACCTCATTGGTGAAACATAGGGGGTGTGAGGCACCCCTGTATTTGGATGTACCATGGCGTTCGGACGGTTGTAGTATTCGGTTTTGATTTTGTGCCGGAGCGCGCTTCCTAGATCCATAGATGGATCTGGTCATACCGGATTTTTGGCGCAAGTCCTCACGTAGATCGTGTGTTGACTTATGTGCGACCTTGTTAGCCGCTCTATCGCGGTCACAAGGTGGTTGATCCGGCCGGTTGGCCGTTTCATTTTTCGGCTGTGTGGGGTCTAAGGCCTCATCGTCGAATTCAGGTAATAGCTTGCGCTTTGGGTACTCTTTGTGTGGTAACTTCCACCATACTTTTCTTCGTTGTCGAGCACTTTGTTCCACCTGCTGTTGAGCATATTTTGTGTGGCCTTAAGCCTTTGCTTCTGCTTCTTCAGACTCCTCGTTGTGGCAATAAGCCTTCTGCGGAGGTTCTCTTGCTCCAAGTGCGTTTCCGGGATGATGTGTGCATCTTCGTCCGGACTGTTTTCCTCCCTAGAGGGGGTTTGATGAGGTTTATCCTCGGCGTCGCCGTGTTCGGACGTCGGATCCGTACTATGTTCGTCGTTTGCAGCTTCATCGTGCTCTGCCGCCGGGGCAATGTGGTCGTCGTTTCCTCTGGAGTCGACTGGAGTGTTATTTTCTCTTGCGCTGTTATCGCTGTTTTTGCTATGGCGGGACTTAGGGCTGCGCCGTTGATGTCGGCGCTTGGGTTACTTCTTGGAGGGGCCATCCTCCGTTGTCTCTTTGCCATTGCCTTCTTTGGGTGTATCCATCATGTATATGTCATGTGATGAAGTGGCTGTCCGGCGCCTTGTGGACACTGGTTCCTGTTCGTCTCCTGCATCTTCGCCCATGCCGTCGATGTCTTTGGAGTCGAAGTCGAGCATGTCGGTTAAGTCGTCGACAGTGGCTACTAAGTGGGTGGTGGGTGGGCAGTGAATTTCTTCGTTGTCCGCATCCCATTCTAGCCGGACATAGTTCAGCCAAGGTTCTCCTGACAAGGAGAGATACCTTAATGAATTTAGCACATCGCCGAAAGGCGAGTGCTAAAAGATATCCGCGGAGGTGAACTCCATGATCGGCGCCTAGTCGGATTCGATAGGCACAGATGCAGGCGGCTCGGAGTCCATGGCCGGAGACGAATCCAGTGGTTCGGCGACATGGCTCTCGTAAGGGGTGAAGTCAGTATCCGACTCCATCGCCACTGAGAGTGCGGCCTCCATAGCGGGGTCTATCCCTCCGTCCTTGGACGACGCAATTTACTCCGGATTAAAGGCCGGAGTAGTTGCAGATGCGATCTCCCGAACACTATCCGACGGCAGAGTTACGTCATGCTTGTCGTGATTGTGCGGCGCACCTGACATGGGCTCGAATCCGTCGAAGATCAAGTCTCCGCGGATGTCGGGAGTGTAGTTTAAGTTTCTGAACCTGACCTGATGGCCAGGGGCGTAGCTCTCGATCTGCTCCAGATGGCCAAGCGAATTGGCCCGCAGTGCGAAGCCGCCGAATACAAAGATCTGTCCGGGGAGGAAAACCTCACCCTAGACCGCATCGTTACCGATGATCGAAGGAGCCTTCAAGCCTTACGGTGACGGCACAGTGGAACTCTCAATGAAAGCACCAATGTCGGTGTCAAAACCGGCGGATCTCGGGTAGGGGGTCCCGAACTGTGCGTCTAAGGCGGATGGTAACAGGAGGCAGGGGACACGATGTTTACCTAGGTTCGGGCCCTCTTGAAGGAGGTAATACCCTACGTCCTGCTTGATTTTTCTTGATGATATGAGTATTACAAGAGTTGATCTACCACGAGATCGTAGAGGCTAAACCCTAGAAGCTAGCCTATGGTATGATTGTATGTTGTCCTACAGACTAAACCCTCTGGTTTATATAGACACTGGAGGGGGCTAGGGTTACACAGAGTCGGTTACAAGGGAGGAGATCTACATATCCATATTGCCAAGCTTGCCTTCTACGCCAGGGAAAGTCCCATCCAGACACGGGATGAAGTCTTCAATCTTGTATCTTTATAGTCCAGCCAAAGGATATAGTCCAGCTATTCGTAGACCCCCTAATCCAAGACTCCCTCAGGGAGCATCATGAAATTGGTGATGGAGGATGGTTGATGATGACGATGGCGATGGATTCCCCTCTCCGGAGCCCCGAACAGACTCCAGATCAGCCCTCCCGAGAGAGTTTAGGGCTTGGCGGCGGCTCCGTATCATAAAACGCGATGAATCCTTCTCTTTGGTTTTTTTTCTCCCCGAACACGAATATATGGAGTTGGAGTTGAGGTCGGTGGAGCTCCAGGGGGCCCACGAGGCAGGGGGCACGCCTAGGGAGGTAGGGCGCACCCCCCACCCTCGTGGAAAGGTGGAGGCCCCCCTGACGTGGATCTTCCTTCCAGTATTTTTTATATATTCCAAAATAATTCTCCGTTGATTTTTAGGTCATTCTGAGAACTTTTATTTTTGCACAAAAATAACACCATGGCAATTCTGCTGAAAACAACGTCAGTCCGGGTTAGTTCCATTCAAATCATGCAAGTTAGAGTCCAAAACAAGGGCAAAGGTGTTTGGAAAAGTAGATACGACGGAGACGTATCAGTTGTCATGTGTTTTTATGGTTGGATGCATGAAATCTTAGTGCAAAAGAACATCACTTTAGGCCTCATTCGGTTTGGAGGATTTTTATAGGAAAAACATGGGAACAAGGATTCCAGAGGAAAATTTCCTATATATGCATTCGGTTTGTAGGAAATGCGTAAAGGAACTTCGTAGGAATACTATTCATTTCATATGCTTTTGGAGGAAACTACACATCCACTCAAAGCTCATTTTGCGCGTAGGAACGAGGCAAGTCAATTCCTTAGGATGGCAAGTGCCATCCTATCAAATTCCTATACTACTCCAAATTCATATGTTTAGATTTCCTCCAAACTGAATGAGCCCTTATATTGCCACTTGTGATATGGACATTTATTATGCAGTCTGTCGCTTTTATTTCTTCCACATCACAAGATTGTATAAAGCTTATTTTCTCCACATTAATAAATCATACATGTTTAGAGAGCAATTTTTATTGCTTGCAACAATGACAACTTACTTGAAGGATTTTACTCAATCCATAGGTAGATATAGTGGGCTCTCATGGCAAAACTGGGTTTAAGGATATTCGGAAGCACACGTAGTATCTTTACTTGGTGAAAAGAATTTGGCTAGCATGAGGGGGAAAGGCAAGCTCAACATGTTAGATGATCCAAGACAATATAACGTTTCAGATATAGGAAAACATAACCCATTAAGTTGTCTTCCTTGTCCAACATCAACCTTTTAGCATGTCATATTTTAATGAGTGCTCAAAATTTGCAAAAGATGTCCAAGATAGTATATTTATATGTGAAATCTCTCTTCCTTCAATATTCTTTCATGAATTGTTCAAGTGACCAATTCTGCGTTTGCTAACTTCCAATAAGTTTACTACCTATACTTATTATGTGTGAAGTCATTACTCCCCATGTTGTAAACATATGAAACGTATATAAATTCAGATTTATGATATTCAATTCATTCAACCATTTACTCGTAGGATATACATGAAGCACGTGAGTAAATGACAAACTACTCCAAAAAGATATAAGTGAAGAATACTGAGTAGTCAAATAATTAAATAGCCATGGGAGGATTCATTTTCATTCAAGATTTCAGATACAATGATTTTATTCAAACAACAAGTAAAATTGAAAATACGCTCCAAGCAAAACACATATCATGTGATGAATAAAAATATAGCTCCGAGCAAGGTATACCGATAGTTTTGATGACGAAAGAGGGGATGCCTTCCGGGGCATCCCCAAGCTTAGGCGCTTGATTCTTCCTTGAATATTACCTTGGGGTGACTTGGGCATCCCCAATCTTAGAGTCTTTCCACTCCTTATTCTTCTCATATCGATATCTCCCCCAAAGCTTGAAAACTTCAATCACACAAAACTTAACGGAACTTCGTGAGATAGGTTAGTATGATAAAGAGTAAACCATTCACTTTGGTACTGTCAAAGACAAGGTTCATAATTGTTCTCACACAATTCCTACTGTACCATATTATTTCTACAGTTTATATTGAGAAATATAAGACATAGAAAATAGAAAACAAGCAAACTATGCAATGAAAACAGAATCTGTCAGAAACAGAATAGTCTGTAATGATCTGAACACCAACCATACTTCTACTACTCCAAAAATTATGAAAAAATTGGTGGACGTGAGTAATTTTTCTATTAATCTTCTTAAAAAATAATCAACTCAATCGCACTCTTATGTAAAAAATGACAGCTAATCTCGTGAGCGCAAAGTTTCTGTTTTTTACAGCAAGACCACATTAACTTTCACCCAAGTGTTCCCAAAGGTCTTACTTGGCACTTTGTTGAAACAAAAGCTATAATACATGATTAATACAATAGCTTAATCATGAAAACACACAAAAACAGTAAGGGTAAATATTGGGTTGTCTCCCAACAAGCGCTTTTCTTTAATGCCTTTTAGTTAGGCATGATGATTACAATGATGCTCACACAAAAGATAAGAATTGAAACATAAGGAGAGCATCATGAAGAGTATGACTAGCACATGTAAGTCTAACATACTTCCTATGCATAGGGATTTTGTGAGAAAACAACTTATGGGAACACGAATCAACTTGCATAGGAAGGTAAAACAAGCATAACTTCAAGATTTTAAGCACACAGAGAGGAAACTTGATATTATTGCGACTCCTACAAGCATGTATTCCTCCCTCATAATAATTTTCAGTAGCATCATGAATGATCTCAACAATATAGCCATCACATAAAGCATTCTGTTCATGATCTACAAGCATAGAAATTTTACTACTCTCCACATAAGTAAAATTCTCCTCATTCGGAATAGTGGGAGCAAACTTCTTCTAAATCCACTTTAGATGATAGTATTATTCATACTCCAAAAGATATAAGTGAAGTTCATGGAGCATTCTACAATTAATATAGACTAACCAATATCCAAGCTCAAAATATATAAGTGAAGCACACGAAGCATTCTATAAAACCATACTCAAAAGATTTAAGTGAAGCACAAAGAGCAATTCTATAAGATCATACTTAAAAGATATAAGTGAAGCACATGAAGTATTTTATAAATCAATAAGGGGCTATCTCATACTAGCATGGTTCTTAAAGGAAAAACAAAAACACAAATGACACAAATTATATGAACAAAACAAAAACCGATGTATACCGATAATTGTTGAAGAAGAAAGATGAGATGTCAACCGGGGCACCCCCAAGAGATGCTTGAGTATCCTTGAAATATTTACTTGGGGTGCCTTGGGCATCCCCAAGCTTGAGCTCTTGCCTCTCTTTATTCTTCTCATATTGATAGCTCCTCAATCTTCGAATACTTCATCCACACAAAACTTTAACAAAAACTTTGTGAGATCCGTTAGTGTAATAAAGCAAATCACTACCTTTAGGTACTGTTGAAAACTTATTCCAATTTCATATTAGAACTATATCTACTGTATTCCAACTTCACCATGGTTCATACCCCCCGATACTACCCATAGATTCATCAAAATAAGCGAACAACTCATAGAAAACAGAATCTGTCAAAATAGGACAGTCTGTAGTAATCTGGAAGTTTACTAAACTTCTGTAACTCCAAAAAAATTCTAAATAAATATGAAAATTTTAAAAATTTATACAGAAGTAATGTGCAAAAAGTTTCAGACCCATTTGACTTTCCAGTAAAAAATGTAAAATCACGCGCTACAGCCAAAGTTTCTGTTTTTGTACTGTACATAGTAAACAAGCAATCTAATCATCCTAAAACCGAAGCTTGGCACATTATTTTTATAATACAATGGATATATACAAGGGGATAATTATTTTTAGAGAAGCTTCCATGAATTTTTTTACATTTTTTCCATGAGCATGAACACAAGTGTTCAAGGGCGACCTCATTTCTCCAATGCATAACCTTCCAATCACTTCTCTTATTGAAAAACTTTTTAGGTATGAGAGGCAAGTAATTTTTTTGTATTTTCATTATTTTAAATTTTTTTGTGCCGGCCCCTGGCTCCTGGGGGGGCGATTTCAACCTCGTCTCCTCCTCCGAGGACAAGAGTAACGGGCGCATCAATAGGCGCACCTCGAGCCGCTTTCGACGCTTCATCGCCGACATGGAGCTATGTGACGTGTACATGCATGGCCGTCGCTGTACTTGGTCGAACAAGCGCGACTCCCCCACCCTTGTGCGCAACGATCGGTTTCTCTGCACCTCAGACTAGGATACTTCGCAGCCGCACTGCCTTCTCCGGTGCTTCGCCACGACCATCTCCGACCACTGCCCTCTCTTCTTGGACTGCTCGCCGCATCACGCTGGCCCAAAACGGTTCCACTTCGAACGTTTTTGGATCAAGCTCGACGGCTTTCACGCCGCTGTGGCGGATGCATGGGCCGGCGTCAACGACCCTGATCCCTTCCGGCGCGTCTACCTCCGCCTGAAGCTAACCGCGCGCCGCATCCAGAGCTAGGGCACGCGCACTACCGGCCACGTCGCTCTGAAACTCGTTCTAGCCAGAGAGCTCACGGCCCGGCTCGACGCGGCGCAGGATTACCGCCCTCTATCCCAGTCCGAAACCTGGCTCCGCAACAACCTTAAGCGCACCTACCTCGGGCTTGCTTCGCTCGAGAGATCCATTGCTCGCGAGCACATGCGTTTCTCCTGGCTCAAGGAGGGCGAGACGAACACAACATTCTTCATAATCCATGCTGCTCACCGGAGCCAAAAGAACGTCATCCACTCCCTTCGGGTCAACGACACAATGGTTCTTGACGAACAGGGCATGGCCGAGGCCGCCTTCAATCATTTCTCCTCGCTCTTCGGTTCCTCCTCGCCACGCGAATTCGCCCTTGATCTTGACCAGTTCGATGACAGATCATTTGACCTCACTAACCTCGAGCTTCCTTTCTCCGAGGAGGAGATCCTTCGAGCTGCCCGCGCGCTTCCCCCCGACAAGGCTCCGGGACCTGACCGCTTCGCATCTGAATTTCTTGTGGCATGCTGGGACATCGTCAAGGCCGACATTTGCGCAGTTTCTGACAAGTTCCACTCCATGAACGGGCGTAGCATGCAGCGCCTCAACGAAGTTCTAATCACCCTCTTGCCCAAAAGGCGAGACGCCTCTGCCCTCTCGGATTACCGACCCATCAGCCTGCTCCACCTTGTGGCCAAGCTCATCGCGAAGGTCCTCTCCCTTCGGCTTGCCCCACGGCTGGGACAGCTCGTGTCCACGAACCAGAGCGCTTTCATCGCTGGCCGCTGCGTGCACGACAACTTCATGTTGGTCCAGCAGACCGCCCGCCAGCTTCATAATCTTCGGCTACCCCGTGTCCTCCTCAAGCTTGACATCGCACGCGAGTTCGACACGCTCTCTTGGCCCTTCCTCATTGATGTCCTCCGGCATCTTGGCTTCGGACGTCACTGGATCGAATGGATCGCCATTCTCCTCTCCACCGCCAGCACACGGGTCCTCATCAATGGATCCCCCGCCCCCCGATCGCCCTCACCTGCGGCCTGCGTCAGGGTGATCCGATATCTCCCATGCTCTTCACGATGGCCATTGATGTCCTCAACTCCCTGTTGTTGCACGCCCATCAGCGCGGCCTGCTCCAGCACCTCACAGCCCGCCATGCCGCCTCGAGCATATCCCTCTTCACCGACAACGTGGTCATATTCTGCCACCCTTCCAGCCACGACCTGCAAGTCATCCGCGAGCTGCTGCACGTCTTTGGTGTGGCTTCCGGGCTCCGCACCAACTTCGCAAAATGCTCGGCTATGCCCATCCGTTGTGGTGAATCGGAGCTCACGTGCATCAACACTGAGCTCGCTTGTACTGTCCTCGACTTTCCTATCACCTACTTGGGCATCCCATTGTCGGTTCGGAAACCCTCGGCATCCTCCCTGCAACCAATCTTCGAGAGGCTCGCGAGGAAGCTGTCCACCTGGCGCGCTGCCCTTCTCTCCCGCGGTGAGCGCCTCGCTCTGGTTCGTCATGTCCTCTACGCGATCCCTTCTCACATTATGGTGGCCATCGCCATCTGCTTGCCGATTCTCAAGCAGATCAACCGCACCATCCACGAGTTCCTGTGGTATGGCAGAAAGGAAACCCGCAACGGCCATGGTCCCTTCAACTGGCAACATGTTTGCCGCCCTCTCGAGCTCGGCGGACTTGGCATCCAGGACCTCCACCGCCAGGGCATTGCCCTGCGAGTACGGTGGCTCTGGTTACAACGCACAGATCCCTCCAAGCCTTGGGCGCATCTCCACCTCCCGAGCGACCACGATGTCTTTGCCATCTTCCGGGACTCCACATCCTAGGCCGTCGGCGACGGCCAAACATGCCTTTTCTGGACCGACCACTGGCTCAACGGCCACACCATCTCGGATCTTGCTCCGTCTCTGCTCCCCCTGGTTCCACGGCGCCTGCGGAAGCGCACTGTCGCTGACGCCCTCCAGGACCGTCGCTGGATCGCTGATCTACGCGGCGCACTCAACCCCACCGCCCTGACCGATTACGTCCGCCTCTGGAGATTTCTCCGGTACACCACCCTCTCCACCCGCCCGGACCGCCTCCTCTGGCGATGGACTGCCAATGCCAAGTACTCGTCCAAATCCTGCTATCGAGCACTCTACTCCGGATCCACTTCTGCACCATTCTGGCGCCTCACCTGGAGATGTTGGGCTCCCCTCTGCGTCAAGATGTTCACTTGGCTCGCGGACCTCGACCGTTGCTGGACGTCTGCTAGACTTGCTCAACATGGCCTGCCGCACAATGATCGCTGTGCCCTGTGTGACCAGGCCGAGGAGACCATGCAGCACATCATCATTGGCTGCCCTTTCTCCCGACAAATTTGGCACGACGTTCTTTCTTGGGCCCGTGCTACTTCACCCCCCTTCTGGCAACGAAGCCTTTCTTCCCTGGTGCTCGGCCACAATCAGGAGATCCCCTACCGGCCACCGCAAGGGCCTAGCCACGCTGGCGGTGCTCACGGCATGGTCTATTTGGCGCTACCGCAACAGCTGCGTCTTCGACTGCGAGAACCCCTCCCTCTCGCGACTCTTCTCATCGATCCAGGAAGAGGCCCGCGCCTGGGCTCGGGCAGGATCGCGTGGTCTTGGCGCTTTGATAGCATAGGCCCTCTCGTGTAACGGGCCGAGCACCCCGTCACCAATGCTCTGCGGCTCCATGCCTTGCCTCTAGCGTACAAGGCTCGAGCTGCACCCCCCCTCCTCCCCGTACTCTCCTTCCTATCAATGAAATGATACGCACTTTTGTGTATTCGTGAAAAAAACTCCAAAGAAAATACAAAAGAAAAAAAAGAAAAAAAAAGAAAAATGGAACGAACGAACACGCATGTTATTGGGCCGCTCCATACGCGTTGTCTCTGCGGGGCTCTCTACTGGCGAGATAGATGCTACACTCACTAAAAGCGAGATATAGCATTTGGGGGTGCGCCCAGTGAGACATATGTCCTAGCGCAAGGTTGCGCGGGAGCCAACAGGACCCAAAAACACTCATTTTTTCACTCCTTTTTCACATTTTTTGTTTTCATTTTGTTAAATTTTATTTATGCTTCCTAATATTATAAATATATATATTACAAAAACACTTTACTTAAATTTTTCAAAAAATAATCATGTATTTGAAGAACGTTAAATGTGTATATAAAAATATTTCCAATGTATATGAAAAATGTTTACAATGTACAATGTGGATAGAAAAAAGTAGACATAAAAATATAAGTTTTGAAAAAATGGTAATTTTGTATTTGAAAATAGTTAAACTTGTATATAAAAATGACCTTGATGTATACACAAATGTACAATGTATATGAAAAAGTAGACATCGAAATATATATTATAAAAAATTAATATTGTATTAAAAAAATGTTAAGCATGTGTATATAGAACCTTAAATATTTATAAGAAAAATGTATGATGTGTATGAAGAAAAACTAGACACCAAATATATTTGAAAAAAATATTAATCATATATATGAAAAAATGTTAAACTTGTATGAAAAATGCTTTAGGTGTATAAGGAGATTTCAATTTGTATGAAAACAATAAATGTTGAAACACTTATTTGAAAGAAAATGTTAATCGTGTATTAAAAATGTTTTGACCTATACAAAAAATAATATTAAATGCGTAACAAAGATGTAGACATGTGTTGGAAAAAGTAAAAAGAAGGAAAGAAAAACAAAGAAAGACAACATAAAGCCCAACTCAAGCCCTGCCAAATCCAACAGTGAGACTCTCTTAGTTGAATCCTTCACACTCTACTAAAAAGGAGTTGTTGCTCAAACAATACTAAAAAGCGTTGAATCCTTCACACTACTTATTACTGTTGCAAAGTTTAATACATTACAGCTCTTAATACACTAGAAGATGTCTCTGAGTATCACAGAGTTGATGTTTCTTAGAAATTTCATTACAAGTTCTTAGTTGTGAAACTCATTTTTTAATGTTTCACTAGCAATGTACCTGTGCGTTGCAACGGATCTAAAGTAAAATAGTACTTGTTCACAAACTTGAAAGAAAACACTCTTGTTTTTATATACATATGCCACTAAAAATATATTATGTTTCACTTAAAATATATTTCTCAGACTGTTTTGATGAGGTGAGGGAGGGATGTGGTTGCTTTCAAGATAATAAGGGGTTTTCTGCACATTGGAGCAGAGAAGTGGTCTTTTTTTTGCGAAAAAACTTTCAATCTATTCATCTTCAATCATGTCAGTACAATGAACACCAGAAATAATAAAAATTACATCCAGATTCGTAGAACATCTAGCGACGGCTACAAGCACTGAAGCGAGACGAAGGTGCGCCGCCGTCATCGCCCCTCCCTCGCCGGAGTTGGGCAAAACTTGTTGTAATAGACAGTAGGAAAGTCGTCGTGCTAAGGCCCCGTAGGGCCAGCGCAGCAGCACAGCAACCGCCGCCGATGAAGAGTAGCGTAGATCAGAATGATCCAACCTGAAAACACATGAACGTAGACGGACTACGGCCAGATCCGAACAAATCCACCAAGGACAGATCCGCTGGAGACACATCTCCACACGCCCACCGACGATGCTAGACACACCATCGGGACGGGGGCTAGGCGGGGAGAATCTTATTCTATCTTCAGGGAACCGCCGCCGTCTCGTCTTCCTGAGCAGGACACAAACCCTAACAAAATACAAAAAACAACTGAAAACAGAGCCCTCTCGTCGACAAGGGCCGAGATCCACCGCGCCGCCATGGCCCTAAGGCCACGGGAGAGGAGGCGGACCGACGGCGGCGCCGGCGGGAGGTAGGGGAACCCTAGACTTTTCTTGGGGAAGAGGCTGTGTTCGGGTCCCAAGTACAGCAGAGAAGTGGTCTATTGTTGCAAAAATGCCATAACTTACCTCACAGCTGTTAGATGCAGATATAATGGTCAGAAATGACGGATGACAGACACATCATCATCACCAACTGGGTCTTTTATAGAAGTAGAGAAATCTATGATCTGAAGCATTGTCCTTATAATTTTTGTCAAGTTTGAATAAAGTTACATGTCATTTGAAAAAGAAAATGCAAACACACAAGCAAGCAAGTGAACACGATGGCAACGAACGCTAGCTGCGAGTCGACTGATAGCACTACACGCAACCAATTTTCTTTTCCAGAAAACGTCAGAGACACAAACAGCAGTGCACGTACGCCGCAAACCCCAACGCTGCCAAGTAGTTGTACGCAGCAGTGGCACACGCTTCCTAGCGCCCTACACGTCCATCTCTTTCACTTTCACGGTCTTCTTGACAGCGTCCTCCTCCACCCGCTGCTTGGCCTCTCAAGCCTCAATGCAGCTCCACGGTCGCCGCGTCCGGCCTGGTGCGTTTGTACTGGTGCCGGCTAGCGAACACCAAGAACACCGCGAAGTTGGCCAGCCCGAGCACCGCCAGCATCCAGTAGAAGAGGTCCAGCCTCCCGTCGTCCAGGTGGCCACGTATCCACGCGCCCCGCGTGACGGCGTCGACGGCGAGCACGAGGAGGCTGCTCAGGAAGAACCCCATGGCCAGCGTCGCCAGGAACAGGCCCGTGCTCATGGACTTCATCCGCTCGGGCGCCTCCCGGATGAAGAACTCCAGCTGCCCCACGTACGCGAACGCCTCGCCGGCGCCCACCAGGAAGAACTGCGGCACCAGCCAGAGCGCGCTCACAGCGACGCCGCCGCTGCCGTTGGAGGCGTCCCTGCGTTTCTTCTCGACGAGTGCGGAGACGGCCATGCCGAGCGTGGCGAGGACGAGCCCCGCGGCCACGCGCTGGAGGGAGGTCAGGCCCTGCGGCCGCCGCGTGAGCCGGGCCGCCAGAGGGACCAGGAGGCGCTCGTTGAGCGCGGTGAAGAGCAGGACGGAGAGGAAGAGGAAGACGGAGAGCGAGCCCGCCGGGACGACGAAGTGGCTGCCGGCCCGGCGGTCCATCTGCTCGGCCTGCTGGATGGAGAAGGTGGTCATCTGGGAATAGATGGTCCAGAAGAGTATGCACGTGGACCACATGGGGAGAAGCTTCACCACCATCTTCACCTCCTCCACCTCCGTCACCGTCACCGCCGTCGCCGGATCGGCCTCCGCGATGGCCGCTTTGTCCAGACACCTGTTCATACAGAGAAAGAGAACGGCCCACATTTTGTCACCGCGAACTTGCGTATATCCTAGCCAGATAGCATGTGCAATAATGCAGATCATTCCACCACGCAACTCGACCTATGGCTCCTTTTGTCCACGATCTGCAAGACATGGACAGTGTGCATGCATTGTACCATGCCGGCAGTGCTCTAGAAATGCCTCGGAAATTGGCCACCGAAATGTCACCAAATAGGCAAGCACAGCACGCACTAGTGGTGCCGTTCGTTTGGAGGTGGATTTGCATGGCATGTTGGCCTAGCTCCTTCGGTGTCCATCTCCAAGTGCCTAGCTGCAAGCAAAAGTTCTGCATGGCTTTGTTGCGTTTGTGTAGCACATGATCCTGACTTTCGGACGCCATTCGTCCAAGATGTGATATCACGCCGAATCATCACCCTCATCCGACCGATCTGACACGTCGTAAAGTAGTTAACTGGTTTTGGCTTTTGGACAAAGGGCGTGTCACGCTAAGATGCGTTGTGTCTCCACGTAGGTAGTTCTGCATGGTTGCTTAAAAATTGCTTCAAAAAAAAAGTTCACCTAAAAGATGCACTAGTTTCGATTCTTGGATTGGTTCCTGGTACGTACAGTATATGCCATGTTGGTTTCCCTTTTTTTCAGCCAAGGGTTTACATGTATTTTAAAGGATAGATTCACCCATTTTACTTTGTATGTAGTTTATAATAAAATCTTCACAAAGATTTATATATAGAAACGGAGGGAGTATCGGCAATAGCTTCTCTTGCTTGTTCATTAATTTTAGTTGTTTTTCTTTTTTTGAGAATTAAGTTACTTCCTTAGCCACTTACCGGATGAAAAGCACACACTTTTTTCTATTTCTGATTTTATTAGACGCCTTTCATGAATAGCTACGTGCATCAAACCCTCTGTCACATTTCATCCAGTAGAATCCAAAACCAGAGCATGTCTCATGCATAAGTGTAGTACGTGACTACGTGAATCTGGTGATAGAAGTTCAAGAAAACCAAATGTCTCATCCTAGTTAGCGCAAAGGGACACAACCAAGCCAAATGAAGGGAGTAGTGGTCTACGAATCAAGATGTAATTTTTTCTATTTCTGCTGTTCTTTGTACTATAACAGTTGATGAATAAATCAGAAATTTTTGAAAGCCTCTATTATCAGTTGACAGAAAAAGGGATTCACCCGTCACTTTTTATATGGACCGTCCGATCTTCATCCAACCGTCCAAAATAGATCTAATATTGTTCATACTCTTCCTTCCTTCTCTCTTCTTCCTTCCGCATGCCCCCCATCTTGCCCCGCCCCAACCGCCCGCCTCCACCACCCTCGGCCAGCGGGCGCTTCCACGCACCGCCTCGCCACCCCGCCCTCCCCTCAATCTCCACCCACCGTTGTTGCTGGCCGCCGCTCTGGCCATCCCTCTAAGCCCCTCACGGCGAACAACTCCAACGAACCCCCTCCACCCCGCACCTCTAAGATAGATAGTGGGGCTAGGTTGCTTCTTCTCCGGCGTCCGCCCTTCCATCTCTCTCGCTCGGGAAGAAGAAAGAAAAGTGACTGAAGCCAACAAAAATTTCAGGTACCTGAAGTTTAGCAAAACCCAAAGTTTTCTCAAAAAAAGAAAAAAAAAAGAAAAAGAGATGAGTAATACCTAAGCCTGTCCGTGTGTGACACCTTGGCCTCGCGGAAGCCGTGGAGCTCGCTAGCATCAGCCGGGCACGGCAGCCTCCAGTTCCGCCACGCGCCCCACAGCACGCGGCCGATCACCGCGAGCGGGCTCCCCTGCGGCCTGCGGTACCGGTACCTCGACGCGCCGGCGGCAAACACCGCCACCGCAGCGGCCATCGCGGCGGCCGCCACGCCGTACCCCCAGGCGCGGCCGAGGTTGTCCTGCACGTACACCAGCACGGTGACCGCGAAGAGCGAGCCGAGGCTGATGCAGAAGTAGAAGCGGTTGAAGAAGTAGAGCATGGCCCGCTCCTCCTGCGGGTCGCGCCCGTCGAACTGGTCCGTCCCGAACCCGGACACGTTCGCCTTCAGCCCGCCCGCGCCGGCCGCGATCGTGTACAGCGCCGCGTACAGCATCCCGAGCTGCCCGCCGCTCGCCGGCACGCACCCGGCCGCACGGCGCCGGGCCTCGTAGCCTGCCGCCGCGGCGCACCGTGGGGGCCGCATCCCTGGCACCGCCGTGCTTGCCGCCAGCAGGCTCACGCCCTGAAATAATCGATGGAGCAGTAGTGCAATATCAGACGCGCGCGCCCACGTACGTACATACATGTGCAATAATGGCGGCTATGTTGGTGTGCTGCTTACGACGGCGGTGATGGTTGCCGAGACGGCGATGGTGCGGTAGCGGCCGAACTTGGCGTCGGCGACGAAGCCGCCGAGGAGGGCGAGGAGGTTGAGCGTGCCCATGAAGTTGGTGACGATGTTGGCCGACTTGGCGCTGGAGAGGTGCATGTCGCCGGTGAGGTACGTCACCAGGTTCATCGAGATGCCCATCACGCACACCCGCTCCGCTAGCTCCGTGACTGAGACGGCAAAAACCACATAGCGATGAGCAAAAACATTGCATCACCTGCAACTTCGGCGGGATCGATCACTGCTCCCTGACTCTGTGTACTACTGCACGTACACCGGTACACGACTAGCATATATACGTACCTAGGATGAGGCCGGCTCCGAACCATCCGCCGACGCGGGACTTGTCCACCGGCCTGCCCTTGAAATCCACCACCAGACCTTCGCAGCCGCCATTGTCGCCGAAGCCGCCGGTAGAAACCTGCGCACGCCCACGTACCGTTACAATAACATCGAGACCAACCCGATCACTACATCGCGATGCACAAACAGCAGCAAAATCGTCATGTAGCAGTGTTATTCTGACTCGAGAGTGCCGTACCATGTTGCTTCTTGCGATCAGGCGAGGACGAGGAGCCAATGGAACCGAGAACGGAGAGTGGCGCCGCTGTGCCGTGAGGTTGGAGGCAGGGGATTTTATAGCAGGAGGAAGAGGGGTGTTGTGGGAGATTTCCATGCATTTCTCTTTTTCTTCTTCTTCTAGTTTTAGCTCCTTTTGATCTACTTTACTCGCGTTTTCCGATGGGCAAGCCAAAGTACCTTCGAAGATCCTACTCCCCTATTACCTGGCACTTAGGTTGCTGCCTTTCATAAATAACGGTGTTTAATCACTTCCTTGGAGGCGTGTCCTCCACATCTGATCGGATCGGATGATGGCAATGTGTCCACGTCATCACTTCCTCTTTGGAGGCGTCATCTTAGAGACCTAAACGACATCTACCGTTGCTACACGTGTGGTCGGAGGAGGTGTGTTTAGTGGTCGTGGTGCGAACCGGCTTGGGGTCAACGGTGATGTGTGTTGAACTTGGCACAAGCACTGCTTCATGTTGTAGAGTGACCATCTCTACCACGTCTGTCTGTCTTTCTGTCTTTGCCGGTGTTCTCTCGTGGTCCGATGGAGGGGCCTTTGATGCCGCAGTGCTGCCTATTGCTACCCTTTGTGACGATCTCTCCCCCCCCTCTCTCTCTCTGCAACTCGGATCTCTTCTTTTCGACATGTGAGCTTCCTACAATACCCTGTCTGCGCTCTGCTTGGGTGCTTTGCTCTCGCCAACTTGTGGTTCTGTGTGTCCTCTATTTACACTCGGCCATGGACTATGACTAGTCCCGGTAGAGATATTTTCTTCCGAGGCCCCTCCACGAGCATGTCATTCCTCCACTACTTCCCACCAACCCCTCGAGTTGGTGAATTGGCATTCTCTTTGTACATGCTCGCTGAGCCAGCGTCTTCCTCTGTTGTTCTCACCTCGCCACTGGCAAGACCACCCCAATGTTGGGTATTGGATAGTTCAGGGCTAGCAATGATGCAACTCCCTGGTGGTGGAACCCTGTGTTATCCTATATTAGTGGTTTCGACGTTGCTACATTGGTGTGCTCTCTCGGGGACCTCTGAGTTCGCCCTAGTGTTGCCTTTTACGTGCTTGCAGCATAATTTGTGCTGCTCCACCCAACCACCTATTTTCTAAGGATGTTGACCCTTGCATTGTGTCCTATGTATGGGGTGTTTTTGTGTTTTCCTTGTTCTTGCTTCGACATGTTGTATTTCCCCTCAGGCCGTGTGATTTTCGGCCTAGTTTCCTGTAATGAGACAAACTTGTTTAGGTTTTGATTTGGTTTCCCTTTAAAGTGGATCAGCCAAATCAATATATTCAGTTGGGAGAACTCTCCCCTGGTTATTCGTCAAAAGAAAACTGACCTCATAGAGTTAAACATTTCTTTGTTAGCTCCGACATCTTTGAGCAAAACATTTCAACCGATGTTTTTGAGTCATTCTTGGTTTGATTCTCTATGCACTTACAATATAAGTTTGGGTACCACCGCATTTTTTCATCCGATAATTTCGAGTAGTGGGTTAGGCCTTTTCTACACAATCTCTTTATTACAGCTACTTTGTCTACTACAGTACTTCTGAGCACTCAGATTTACTTGGTACTTTCGAGTATGTTGAAATCTTGCAAAAGAAAAGGAGTCACATTTTCTGTTCAGGACCACTCCTCTGCTTTCACCTCATACTTTCTAGCACTTTTTGTCTGATTCCAAATCATGCTCTCGACCGTTCAAATATTTGAAGGTGTTTGGAACCTCTGCTAGCTTTTCTCCAGGGGCTTCCAAGCCAGTTACATTTAGCTTGACACCAGATCCTTGGTAAGATACTCTGGTTGGAGCTTGTTTATGATCTTGTAACATGAGTTTGTAATAATAAGAGCACTCAAATGCTTTTGTTGTACTATTTGGATTGACATGATGTTTGAGAAATTTCACTTCACTTGTACTATGTCTAAGAACTATGCATGTTATTATATTAATAATATGTCGAGTTGCCACATACTCTCCATTCAAATGTCATGCTGAAGGAAATATGCTCTAGAGGCAATAATAAAGTTGTTATTTATATTTCCTTATATCATGATAAATTTTTATTATTCATGCTAGAATTGTATTAACCGGAAACTTAGTACACGCTCGTTAATCAAAGATGGTTAAGTTTCCTAACCATAGACATGTGCTGTCATTTGATGAACGTGATCATATCATTAGAGAATGATGTGATGGACAAGACCCATCAGTTAGCTTAGCATAATGATCGTTAAGTCTTATTTCTATTGCTTTCTTCATGACTTATACATATTCCTTTGACTATGAGATTATGCAACTCCCGAATACCGGAGGAACACCTTGTGTTCTATCAAACATCACAATGTAACTGGGTGATTATAAAGATGCTCTACAGGTCTCTCCGAAGGGGTTTGTTGGGTTGGCATAGATCAAGATTAGGATTTGTCACTCCGAGTATCGGAGAGGTATCTCTGGGCCCTCTCGGTAATGCACATCACTATAAGCCTTCCAAGCAATGTGACTAATGAGTTAGTTGCGGGATGATGCATTACAAAACGAGTAAAGAGACTTGCCGGTAACGAGATTGAACTAGGTATGATGATACCGACGATCGAATCTCGGGCAAGTAACATACCGATGACAAAGGGAATGACGTATGTTGTTATTGCGGTTTGACCGATAAAGATCTTCGTAGAATATGTGGGAACCAATATGAGCATCCAGGTTCCTCTATTGGTTATTGATTGGAGATGTGTCTCGGTCATGTCTGCATAGTTCTCGAACCCGTAGGGTCCGCATGCTTAACGTTCAATGACGATTTGTATTATGAGTCATGTGTTTTGGTGACCGAAGTTTGTTCGGAGTCCCGGATGAGATCACAGATATGACGAGGAGTCTCGAAATGGTCGAGAGGTAAAGATTCATATATTGGAATGTAGTATTCGGCCATCGGAATGGTTTCGAGTGGTTCGGGTATTTTACTGGTGTACCGATGGGTTACCGGAACCCCCCGGGGAAGTATTGGGCCTACATGGGCCTAAGGGAGAGAGAAGGAAGCCCGTGGGAGGGGGGGGGGGGTGGCGCGCGCCCCCTCCTAGGGAGTTCGAATAGGGCAAGGAGGAGCGGGGGCGGCCCCCTTTCCTCTCCCTCTCCCTCTCCTTCCTTTTCCCTTCGGTGAAGAAATGAAAAAGGGAGGGATCCTACTAGGAGTGGAGTCCTAGTAGGACTCCCCCATAGCGCGCCCCCTCCTGGATGGCCTCCTCCTCTTCTCCTCCTTCATATACGGGGGCGGGGGCACCCCAAAGGCACATCAATTGTTCTCTTAGCCGTGTGCGGTGCCCCCCTCCATAGTTTACTCTTCCGGTCATAGTGTTGTAGTGCTTAGGCCAAGCCCTGCGCGGATCACATCACCATCACCGTCATCACGCCGTCGTGCTGACGGAACTCTCCCTCGACCCTCTGCTGGATCAAGAGTTCGAGGGACGTCATCAAGCTGAACGTGTGCTGAACATGGAGGTGTCGTACGTTTGGTACTAAGATCGGTTGGATCATGAAGACGTTCGACTACATCAACCGCGTTATACTAACGCTTCCACTTTCGGTCTACGAGGGTACGTGGACACACTCTCCCCCTCTCGTTGCTATGCATCTCCTAGATAGATCTTGCGTGATCGTAGGAAATTTTTCGAAATTGCATGCTACATTTCCCAACAGTGGCATCCGAGCCAGGTCTATGCGTAGATGATATGCAATAGAACACAAAGAGTTGTGGGCGATAATAGTCATACTACTTACCACCAGCGTCTTATTTTGATTCGGCGGTATGGTTGGATGAAGTGGCCCGGACCAACATTATATGACCACGTTCATGAGACCGGTTCTACCGACGTGCTTTTGCACACAGGTGGCTGGCGGGTGTCTGTTTCTCCAACTTTAGTTGAATTGAATTTGACTACGACCGGTCCTTGTTGAAGGTTAAAACAAAACACTTGACGAAAAATCATTGTGGTTTTGATGCGTAGGTAAGAACGGTTCTTGCTAGAAGCCCGTAGCAGCCACGTAAAACTTGCAACAACAAAGTAGAAGACGTCTAAGTTGTTTTTGCAGGGCATGTTGTGATGTGATATGGTCAAGATGTAATGAGATATAAATTGTTGTATGAGATGATCATGTTTTGTAAAATTTATCGGCAACTGGCAGGAGCCTTATGGTTGTCGCTTTATTGTATGAAATACAATCGCCATGTAATTGCTTTACTTTATCACTAAGTGGTAGCGATAGTCGTAGAAGCAATAGTTGGCGAGACAACAACGACGCTACGATGGAGATCAAGGTGTCAAGCCGGTGATGATGGAGATCATGACGGTGCTTTGGAGATGGAGATCAAAGGCACAAGATGATGATGACCATATCATGTCACATATTTTGATTGCACGTGATGTTTATCTTTTATGCATCTTATTTTGCTTAGTTCGGCGATAGCATTATAAGATGACCCCTCACTAAATTTCAAGGTATAAGTGTTCTCCCTGAGTATGCACCATTGCTACAGTTCGTCGTGCCGAGACACCACGTGAAGATCAGTTGTGATAAGCTCTACGTTCACATACAATGGGTGCAAGCCAGTTTTGCACGTGCAGAATACTCGGATTAAACTTGACGAGCCTAGCATATGCAGATATGGCCTCGGAACACTGAGACTGAAAGGTCAAACGTGAATCATATAGTAGATATGATCAACATAGAGATGTCCACCATTGAAAACTACTTGATGTCCCTTGAAGCTACATCGGTATTTCCCCAAAGAGGAAGGGATGATGCAGCATAGCGGCGGTAGGTATTTCCCTCAGATATGAAACCAAGGTTATCAAACCAGTAGGAGAACCAAGCGACACAATGTAAACAACACCTTCACACAAATAACAAATACCCGCAACCCGACGTGTAAAAGGGGTTGTCAATCCCTTTCAGGTAACGACGCCATAAATTGGCATGTGGACGGGAGAAGGTTGTAAATAATGATAGATCGAACACCAAATCAAATAAATTGCAGCAAGGTATTTTTGTATTTTTGGTTTAATATATATGAAAATAAAAGCAAAGGAAAATAGACCGCAAAGGCAAATAATATGAGAAAAAGACCCGGGGGCCGTAGGTTTCACTAGTGACTTCTCTCGAGAAAAATAGCAAATGGTGGGTAAACAAATTACTGTTGGGCAATTGATAGAACTTAAAATAATCATGACGATATCTAGGCAATGATCATTATATAGGCATCACGTCCAAGATTAGGAGACCGACTCCTGCCTGCATCTACTACTATTACTGCACACATCGACCGCATCCAGCATGCATCTAGTGTATTTAACTTCATGAAGAAACAGAGTAATGCAATAAGAACAATGACATGACGTAGACAAGATCTATCTATGTAGAGATAGACCCCATCGTTTTATCCTTAGTAGCAATGATACATGTGTGTCGGTTCCCCTTGTGTCACTGGGATCAAGCACCGTAAGATCGAACCCACTAGAAAGGACCTCTTCCAATTGCAAGATAAATAGATCAAGTTGGCCAAACAAAACCCAAAGATCAGAGAAGAAATACGAGGCTATAAGCAATCATGCATAAAAGAGATCAAAGAAACTCAAATACTTTCATGGATATAAAAAGATAGATCTGATCATAAATTCAAAGTTCATCCGATCCCAACAAACACACCGCAAAAAGAGTTACATCATATGGATCTCCAAGAGACCATTGTATTGAGAATCAAACGAGAGATAGGAAGCCATCTAGCTACTAACTACGGACCCGAAGGTCTACAAAGAACTACTCACGCATCATCGGAGAGGCACCGGTGGAGGTGGTGAACCCCATCTGTGATGGTGTCTAGATTAGATCTGGTGGTTCTAGACTCTGCAGCGGCTGGAATTGATTTTCGTCAACTCTCCTAGGGTTTCTGGAATATTGGGGTATTTATAGAGCAAAGAGGCGGTTCGGGGGGCACCCGAGGTGGGCACAACCCACCAGGGCGCGCCTGGGCCTCCTGGCACGCCCTGGTGGGTTGTGCTCCCCTCGGAGCACCCCCAGGCGCAGCCCTGGCCCATTAGGTGTCTTCTGGTCCATCAAAAATCTCCATAAAGTTTCATTTCATTTGGACTCCATTTGGTATTGATTTCCCGCGATGTAAAAAACATGCAGAAAACAGCCACTAGCACTTAGCACTATGTCAATCGGTTAGTACCAAAAAATGATATAAAATGACTATAAAATGACTATAAAATGATTATAAAACATCCAAGATTGATAATATAACAACATGGAACAATAAAAAATTATAGTACGTTGGAGACGTATCAGCATCCCCAAGCTTAACTCCTTCTCGTCCTCGAGTAGGTAAGTGATAAAAACAAAATTTTTGATGTGGAATGTTGCCTAACATGTCATCTCATATTCTTTTCTTTATAGCATGGACATTTGGACTTTTATATGATTCAAAGCAATAGTCTAGTTTTGACATGATAACTTAAATACTCAAGCATATCAACAAGAAACCATGTCTTTCAAAATATCAATGCTAAAATAAACTATCCCTAGCCCATCATGCTCAATCATTGATCCATTCATGAAACACACTCGCATATTAACTACACCCAATACTCAAGTACGATCATAGTGCCTCCCAGTTGGTGCTTTTATAAGAGAAGATGTAGACTCAAATTCAAAATAAAAAGTGCATAAAGTAAAAATAAAGGCCTTTCACAGAGGGAAGTAGGGATTTATAGAGGTGCCAGAGCTCAAAGCGAAAAACTTAGAGATAAAAACATTTTGGGAGGTGTGTCCTTCCCACCAACGAAACCAACTTAGAGTTCTCAACACTTTCCATGCTAGATATATCATAGGCGGTTCCCAAACAGAAAATAAAGTTTATTCCTTTTTCCACCATACTTTCACTTTCCATGGCTAACCGTATCCATGGGTGCCTTCCATACTGAGGGAGTCCTGGATTAGGGGGTCTCCGGACAGCCGGACTATATCCTTTGGCCGGACTGTTGGACTATGAAGATACAAGTTTGAAGACTTCGTCCCGTGTCCGGATGGGACTCTACTTGGCGTGGAAGGCAAGATAGGAAATACAGATATGTATATCCCCTCCTTTGTAACCGACCTTGTGTAACCCTAGCCCCCTCCGGTGTCTATATAAACCGGAGGGTTTTAGTCTGAAGTACAATATACAATCATACCATAGGCTAGCTTCTAGGGTTTAGCCTCTTTGATCTCGTGGTAGATCAACTCTTGCACTATTCATATCATCAAGAACAATCAAGCATGACGTAGGGTATTACCTCCATCAAGAGGGCCCGAACCTGGGTAAACATCATGTCCCCTGCCTCCTATTACCATTCGCCTTAGACGCACAGTTTGGGACCTCCTACTCGAGATCCGCCGGTTTTGACACCGACATTGGTGCTTTTATTGAGAGTTGCACTGTGCCTTCACCATAAGGCTCGATGGCTCCTTCGATCATCGCTAGCAATGCGGTCCAGGGTGAGGCTTTCCTCCCCGAACAGATCTTCGTATTCGGCGGCTTCGCACTGCTGCCCAATTCGCTTGGCCATCTGGAGCAAATCGAAAGCTACGCCCATGGCCATCAGGTCAGATTCGGAAACTTAAACTACACGGACGACATCCGCGGAGACTTGATCTTCGACGGATTCGAGCCCATGCCGGACGCGTCGCACAGTCGCAACGAGCATGACATAACTCTGCCATCGGACAGTGTTCGAGAGATCGCATCCGCAACTACTCCGGCCGTTAGCCCGGAGCAAATTGCGCCATCCTAGAGCGGAGGGATAGACCCCGCCATGGAGGCCGCACTCTAAGTGGTGATAGAGCCAAATACTGACTTCACCCCTTACGAGAGCCGTGTCGCCGAACCACTAGATTCATCTCCGGCCATGGACTCTGAGCCGCTCACATCCGTGCCCGTCGAATTCGACTGGGCGCCGATCATGGAGTTCACCTCCGCGGATATCTTTCAGCACTCACCTTTCAGAGATGTGCTAAATTCATTAAGGTCTCTCTCCCTGTCAGGAGAACCTTGGCCGAACTATGTCCGGCTAGAATGGGATGCGGACGACGTGGAAATTCGCTGCCCACCCACCACCCACTTAGTAGCCACTGTCGACGACTTAACCGACATGCTCGACTTCGACTCCGAAGACTTTGACGGTATGGACGATGAAGCCAGAGACGAACAGGAACCACCGCCCTCAGGGCGCTGGACCGCCACCTCATCATATGATATATACATGGTGGACACCCCCAAGGAAGGCAATTGGTATAGGGTGGAACCCTCAGTGGAGATCTTTCACGAATTGGAGGGGGAATCCCCAAGAACAAGATGAACACAAGAGGGAAAACACTTAATTGACTAGATCCAATCACACATATGCTAGATCCAATCACACAAAGAGAGATACAATGATTCAAAGACAACAAAGGAAAGATACAAGGTGCTAGTTCATCCCAATCCTATGAGGAATGAGGTCTTGATGATCCTATGATGGGGATCTATCCACTAGGGATCTTCTCCATAGGAGGTCTTGATCTATCCACTAGGGATCTTCTCCATAGGAGGTCTTGATCTCCAATGGAGAGGTCTCTCTCTCTATCTCAAGAGGAGGAGTGGTACAAGGAGCAAAGCTCTCATATGTCTATTATATCCTTTGCTAACCCAAACAAATGGTCTAGGTACGGAATATATAGGTAGGTGGAGGGAGGGGACGAAGCGGAGGCCCAACAGCAACTCACAGCCGTCCGTCCTGATGGGCCCGTGCGCACGGGGTAAGTTGGGCCCATGCGCACGGGGGTCCCGTGGGCACGGTACAGGCCCGTGCGCACGGGGTGCTCCGGCGCCAGCTCTCTGTGTAGCCCGTGCGCACGGGGTCTTCGAGGCCTGTGGGCACGGGGTTGCCTGGGAGGTGCAGAGTTGGTCTTGTTGTGCTCCTTCTTCCTCCTTGTGGCCTTGGGGTCCTTCTCCTTGGTCTCCGGGATGCTCCTTAGCTGCTTGGCGGCGGTCGCCCTCGTACCTAATGATGCACAACGTTTCGTGGTGAGGTAGCGACCAAGTCCCATGGATATTCATGTAAATCTTGAAGAGGAGGGGGTTCACCTTAAGTCCGGTAGGTCCGCTTGGAGCTTGATGTGCTATGAAGGTGTACATGGTGATGTCCGTAGGATGCTCCGCATCATCTCCCCCCCCCTTGGGAGAGATCCGACCTCGGATCGTGATCCTCATCACCATGGAAACGGTTGTCGTCGACGGACTTTCAGGTGGACGGAGTTGAAGACATGGCGCAATCCAAGTACTTGCTACCTCTTGAGCTTGCGTTGGATTTCCCCGAAGAGGAAGGGATGATGCAGCAGAGTAGCGTAAGTATTTCCCTCAGTTTTTGAGAACCAAGGTATCAATCCAGTAGGAGGCCACGCTCAAGTCCCTCGTACCTGCACAAAACGATAGCTACCTGCAACCAACGCGATTAGGGGTTGTCAATCCCTTAACGGTCACTTACGAGAGTGAGATCTGATAGATATAATATTTTTGGTATTTTTGGTATAAAGATGCAAAGTAAAAAGTAAAAGGCAAAGTAAAAAGCAAAGCAAGATTAAAGTGATAGCGATTGATATGATGAGAATATACCCGGGGGCCATAGGTTTCACTAGTGGATTCTCTCAAGAGCATAAGCATTCTATGTTGGGTGAACAAATTACTGTTGAGCAATTGACAGAATTGAGCATAGTTATGAGAATATCTAGGCATGATCATGTATATAGGCATCACGTCTGTGACATGTAGACCGAAACGATTCTGCATCTACTACTATTACTCCACTCATCGACCGCTATCCAGCATGCATCTAGAGTATTAAGTTAAAAACAGAGTAACACTTTAAGCAAGATGACATGATGTAGAGAGATAAATTCATGCAATATGAAATAAACCCCATCTTGTTATCCTTGATGGCAATGATACAATACGTGCCTTGCTGCCCCTTCTGTCACTGGGAAAGGACACCGCAAGATCGAACCCAAAGCTAAGCACTTCTCCTATGGCAAGAACTACCAATCTAGTTGGCCAAACCAAACGGATAATTCGAAGAGACTTGCAAAGATAACCAATCATGCATAAAATAATTCAGAGAAGATTCAAATATTATTCATAGATAGACTTGATCATAAACCCACAATTCATCGGTCTCAACAAACACACCGCAAAAAGAAGATTACATTGAATAGATCTCCACAAGAGAGGGGGAGAACTTTGTATTGAGATCCAAAAAGAGAGAAGAAGCCATCTCGCTACTAACTATGGACCCGAAGGTCTGAGGTAAACTACTCACACTTCATCGAAGAGGCTATGATGATGTAGAAGCCCTCCGTGATGACGGTCCTCTCCGGCGGAGCTCCGGAACAGGCCCCAAGATGGGATCTCGTGGATACAGAAAGTTGCGGCGGTGGAATTAGGTTTTTGGCTCCGTATCTGTTCGTTTGGGGGTACGTAGGTATATATAGGAGGAAGAAGTACGTCGGTGGAGCTCCGAGGGGCCCACAAGGCAGGGGGCGCGCCCTAGGGGGGTGGCGCCCCCACCCTCATGACTGCCTCTCTGATGCCTTGGCGTAGGGTCCAAGTCTCCCGAATCACGTTCGGTGAGAAAATCACGTTCCCAAAGGTTTCATTCCGTTTGGATTCCGTTTGATATTCCGTTTCTTCGAAACACTGAAATAGGCAAAAACAACAATTCTAGGCTGGGCCTCCTGTTAATAGGTTAGTCCCAAAAATAATATAAAAGTGGAAAATAAAGCCCAATATAGTCCAAAACAATAAATAATATAGCATGGAGCAATCAAAAATTATAGATACGTTGGAGATGTATCGGTACTCCAAGGTGTCTCCGTAGTGGTAGACATGCAAAATGAGCAAACACAAGCGACACTCGGAAATACAATGGTTAGCGCACACAAGGTGTCCATCATGTAAGAATGAGTCCATGCGACAAGAGTGAGCATGACAAGGTGCATGAAGCTTATCCAAAAGATATGGAATGGTATGCAAAGCATTCATGGGAGGAAAAGCATTCATTGTGCACACAAATGTATTGTGAATATGATCAATGCAACCACGGTGCAAAATGATGTCATAGTGAGACGGTTTATCAATAGCATGAAAATTGTAATGGAACATGGGTGATGCAACAAAGCAAGCAATCATAGAGGTCAAGTCAAGCAAGCTAGTAGTGCGAAGATGCAACATACTAGGAGGAATCATGGCAAACATGTCATGGGTGCAAATAGTGGGCATGAATAATTCACATGACATAGCACAAGCATGAAAGCAAGATATGAAGAAGGTATCATCATTGTATTGGCAAGAAGTCCTATGTAAATAGCAATGGAACATCATGACTCTCCCAACACAAGAATCAACACTAGCATGAGGCACATGATAAACATGGCAATAGCAACAAGGATCTCCACCAAGCATGCAAATACACATAGGAGTAACATAATTGTGAATCATGAGTAGATGCAAGCAAGGGTCACAATTGCATGGCAAAGGCATAGAAGCAAGCATAGCATGCAAAGTGAACACGGTAAAATGAGCAAGAAGCGAGAAGCGGTATATAGCCCATAGCCGTGTGAGAGCCAAGTGAAAGAGATGCGCGTAGTCGTTGCGCGAAGAGAATGGTAGGAAGGACAATCCACGGGATCCCAAATCGTCGTTGCTCTCAAGAGCTCGTTTCGTCAACTCTTGGGATTGAGAGGTTGATGAGTATACGTGAGTACCCACACAAAACAAAGACAAAGGGAAAATTGTGTGTGCGTGGTAGATGTACACATCATCCATCATGATGTACACGTGCTTGTGTTGGTTAGCACAAAATAGCCAATGCTCAAATAAATGAGATGCATGATATAGAAACATGTCATCCATCATGATAGGTTTGTTGTTATGTATAGCATAATGGAGACTCAAATTGTGCAATGCATCATGATATATATGTAGAGCATTGTTATTCATGGAATGCATATGGTGCAAGCAATTATGAGAATCATGCAATGTATGGAATGCATCAAAATCTCCTAATATGTATGAGGAAACTATGGGGGTCTCCTCATGAGCATTAATGGAAACATCACATGGAGAATATTGACAACATTCAAAACAATGCATATTTGGAGCAATGTGATCATGGCATGGCATAGTAGATAAATTGCGCAAATCATGTAAAGGAAGCATGGTAATATCATCACATGAAAAACAAAAGCCAATGACCATCATCTCGCCATCTATGCCATAAGTGCAAATGGTATTGATTTTAATGGGGCATGCATAGTTACTATGTTGAGATTGAAAAGATGCAATATGGGAGATCTCACTCATAGCATATGACAAGGTTAATGGATTGTCAAACATGATGTGACCAAAAGAATTTTCACATGATATCCTATGGAGCATAGCATCAAAACTAGGCAACTCAACATGCTCATCATCATATTTATCATAAATAGGTAAGTCATGACATGAGGAAGTCGCACTAGCATGAAGCATGGGTATAGGTGTGTCAACATCATGCAAGCAATCATTCGTAAAATAGTCCACTAGTGGGACAAGAGAAGCACTATCACCTATGTTACCTTTGGAGCATCGCTCATGTGTTGTAGGTGAGGTGTCGAAGACCAAGTCATGGTCATCGTCATCTTGATGGAACCATGTGGGGGGTGCATCATCGTCCACCATGGCCATCGTAATCTCCATTGGAGGTATGGACTCGTCAAGGATAGGCGTGTCATCATGTAGGGTACCTAGCACCAAAGAAGAAAACACACTAGGAGTAGAGGTTAAGTCGTTAGAAATCAAAGTGGCCTCACATGCCGTGTCAACTACCTCACTCACTAAGTGTTGTGGCTCACTCACTCCCTCTCGAATGCTCTCACTCATATGGTTGGTGGAGTCACTCAAATGGTGCTCAACCTCACATAGGATGTGTGGCATGCTCTCAAGTGTGGGGCTAGTGGTGGTCACACTCATCCTCTCATAGGAAATGCTCTCAATGTCACGTGTGGTGGAGTCACTCATGTCACTCATGTGGTGGTGGCTCTCCTCACATGGCAATTGGGGCATCTCGACACATGTCGTTGTCGGAGAGATGTTGGTGCAAATGTCTCCATGCTCAATCATGTCGTGGTCGTAGCCGTGGATGAAGGCCGAAGATGGCACATCATTACTCTACTCGAAGACCAAAGATAAGGTCTCATGAGCGGTCTCGTAGCTTGACTCGGAGTATGAGTCCAATATGGGCGCCGTCTTCATGTTGTTGAAGAGGTTCGTGCTCGTCGCCGTGGTCGAAGGGGATGGCCCTTGCTCGACCTTCTTGTCGCCGTCTTGTTGTTGGAGGCCCAAATGATGTGGCACCTCGTAGCTCGTCTCCATGACTGAAGGGAAATTCCCATGCTCAGCCATCTTCCTTGAGGGGCTTCTGAAGATGGAAGTGTCTTACTCGCTCGTAGTTGGTCGCCTTGTAGTTGAAGATGTTGATGTAGGCGAACTCATGGGAAGTAGGCGAAGATGCCCTACGTCTGAAGGCGAAGATGCCTTGATAGCACTTGGCGAAGATGCCAAAGAGGTTGTTGTAGCTGTAGCGTGCTCTTGGTGGTGCTTGTCTCGCGGTCTTCTCTTGTGGTCATGAAGTTTGGACTTGGCGTGAAGTAGAGCTTGTTGGGACTTGTAGGTAGGAGCATCTCGAGCATCTTCATGTTGATGGTGGCGTTGTCGCACTTGAGCTCGTAGTAGATGTCGTTCGTCGTCGTCGTGCACAAGTTGCTTGGAGGTGACATGCCCTTCATGACGAGATGGATCACGAACGTGATGGTGGTCGCCATGGAGATGTGGACGTGGACGACTTGCGCTTGTGTCGCTTGGGCGCTCCAAAGAGGATTGATGTGCTTGCCGCCGCCTTGAAGATGACGACGGGGGAGTAGACTTCATCAAGGCCCGAATCTCCTCCATCCTTGCATCTTGCTCCTCCTTTTGTGCGGGAAGCTTGTTGTCGATGTAGTCCCTTTTCCTCGCTTTGGAGTGGCGAATGTCAGTGGAGAGGTTCTCGATGCGCTCTCGCAATCTTGATTGTGTGCCTTGCATTTGTCGTTGTAGATCGAAGATTGACGCTTTGGTGATGTAGTTGTTCACGTCGTCGTTGTTGTCGAAGAGCGGAGATGAAATGCCTTGCCTATCCATCACAAGACTCATGCAAATATGAGTGGAAGAAAGGAAAGAACTAGACCAATGTATCCAATGTTGAGGATGAATCAAAGATCACTCAATAATGTATCAAGGAAATAGCACAATTGGTACCGGATCTTGTCAATTCTCACACCTACACAAATAAGGCTTATGGTGGAGCTCGGTGAGGATAGTGGCACAAAAATTTGATGCAAATTGTTAGCAAGATTCAATAATGTTGAAAGAGATTCACAAATTCGCAAGTGTAACAAGTATACCAATAGCAATATGGGTGGCACACGGAAACACACACACGGATAGATAAATGGGGTCATGCAACCAAGGATGAGCCCAAAATGTGGAATCCACGGAAAACGCTCACTGCACAACTCAAGAGAGACGCAAGCACGATTGCTCTATAGGCGGATACGACACTTGTGCACAACCTATAAGATGCAAAATGTATGAGGTTTCTATCCCAAGTATGCTATGTGTATGATGTTCCCGTTGTTCTTCTCAAGATGATCCAAGATGATCAGGTATGACAAACTTATGTGTAATGTGGTATGATGCTATGGCACTTGCTTACAAGCTCTTTGATCTCTTTTCTTTTGCTTAAAAGCTTATTCTTTTTTTTGATATGGCCACTACGCGAAATGCACAAACCAAGATAGCAATTGTGTATATGCGGGAACAATCTTGTGACACAAGAGATGATATGATGATACCAATATGATATGGTATGTATGCAATGGGAGGTGTAGATCACTAATGTGCACAAGTAACGTTGTCGGCAATACTCAAATGGCTAGTCTCGATAGGCAAGTGATGCAAAATGGGCTAGGGGTTATCAATGCAATTGCAAGGGGAATGTACAATGGTGTCGTCGAGGTTACCGTCCTTGAAGATGGTGAGTGTCAGTGTTCTTGATGTAGCTACCAAGATGATGGAGACTCGTCCCTAAGTAGCCGAAACACCTTAGGAAACGGTAAAAACCGCGAACTCAAAATCTCAAGGGCAAAAGTCAAATGGTGGTAGCGGGATGCGGTGGTGGTGTTGCGGAAGCTCAATGGGAATTGCGAAATGCAATGATGGGTTATGCGAGTAGGCAATGCGGAAGAGGAGGGTAAGGTGGTGGACTATACACTGTGTCGGAGTTGGAAGCTCGGTCCCTAAGTAGCCGAAACACCTTAGGAGACACAACTCACAACACAAACAAAATTGGGTTAAGTTGGGGTGGAAGAAGTGTATGGTGTAAGCCTATGCGGGAGATATGGTGGTGGTGGTGGTTGGTCAAGAAACAATCGTCCCTAAGTATCCAAAACACCTTAGGAGACTCGAATCACTACTCAAGCAACCACAAATGCTATAAGGAACAAAATTGGTTAGGCTGCGGAAGTTTGTGGTGGTTATGCGGAGATTGTGGTGGAAGCCCTAGGCAAAGATGCAAAAGTTCCAAAAATTTGATGGAGTCAAATGGTGATGGTACCTATCTAGATGGATGGGGGATGTCAATAGCTACTCAACGAGCTAAAGAACGCGAAAATCGGACTCCGGATGTGGAAGTTATGGCCGAAACGGTGAAGCGCTCGCGGCTGTCCTAGGGGGTCGTGCGCACGGGGGTAGGGGCCCGTGGGCACGGGGTCCCGTGCGCACGGTACAGGTCCATGGGCACGGGGTGTCCAGATAGTTTTCGGGGTCCCGTGCGCACGGGGTCTGGGGTTCGTGGGCACGGGGTGGGCGGAAATTTCGCGATTTCGTGGTGGAAAATGGAAATTTCTTGGGCAAAATTGGGGAGATTTTGGGGATGGATGGTGGGGAAAAGATGGGGGAAAGCTAGATCCACTTGAAACCAAGCAAATCCATGGATCAAATACAACAAAACATCATCAAAACCAACAAATCACAAAAAAATTTGGGGCTATTTTTGGTGGGGAATTTTTGAATTTAGGACGAAATCAACAAAACTAGGCTAGAAAACAAAGAGGGGGGCTCCAATTTCGTGATAAACCATGGCTCATGATACCAAAATGGTATAGGGTGGAACCCTAAGTGGAGATCTTTCACGAATTGGAGGGGGAATCCCCAAGAACAAGATGAACACAAGAGGGAAAACACTTAATTGACTAGATCCAATCACACATATGCTAGATCCAATCACACAAAGAGAGATACAATGATTCAAAGACAACAAAGGAAAGATACAAGGTGCTAGTTCATCCCAATCCTATGAGGAATGAGGTCTTGGTGATCCTATGATGGGGATCTATCCACTAGGGATCTTCTCCATAGGAGGTCTTGATCTATCCACTAGGGATCTTCTCCATAGGAGGTCTTGATCTCCAATGGAGAGGTCTCTCTCTCTCAAGAGGAGGAATGGTACAAGGAGCAAAGCTCTCATATGTCTACCATATCCTTTGCTAACCCTAACAAATGGTCTAGGTACGGAATATATAGGTAGGTGGAGGGAGGGGACGAAGTGGAGGCCCAACAGCAGCTCACAGCCGTCCATCCTGATGGTCCCGTGCGCACGGGGTAAGTTAGGCCCGTGCGCACGGGGGTCCCGTGGGCACGGTACATGCCTGTGCGCACGGGGTGCTCCGGCGCCAGCTCTCTGTGTAGCCCGTGCACATGGGGTCTTCGAGGCCCGTGGGCACGGGGTCGCCTGGGAGGTACAGAGTTGGTCTTTTTGCGCTCCTTCTTCCTCCTTGTGGCCTTGGGGTCCTTTTCCTTGGTCTTCGGGATGCTCCTTAGCTGCTTGGCGGCGGTCACCCTCGTACCTAATGATGCACAACGTTCCGTGGTGAGGTAGCGACTAAGTCCCATGGATATTCATGTAAATCTTGAAGAGGAGCGGGTTCACCTTAAGTCCGGTAGGTCCGCTTGGAGCTTGATGTGCTATGAAGGTGTACATGGTGATGTCCGTAGGATGCTCCGCATCAGCAATGGCGACAAGACAGCGGAGGATGACCCCTCCAAGAAGCAACCCAAGCGCCGACGTCAGCGGCGCCGCTCTAAGTCCCGCCACAGCAAGGGCAGTGATACCGTCACAGGAGATAATAACACTCCGGATAGCGCCGAAGACAACAACAATCCCCTCCAGCATGGTGTAGAGCTAGAGGACGAACAAGCTAGCCCTCCAGAGCAGACAGCAGATGGAGAACCAGAGGAGGACAATTACATGCCTCCCTCCGAAGACGAGGCGAGCCTCGGCGATGACGAGTTTATCGTGCCTGAGGACCCCGTCGAGCAAGAGCGCTTCAAGCGCCGGCTTATGGCCACGACAAATAGCCTTAAGAAAAAATAGCAACAACTTCAAGCTGATCAAGACTTGCTAGCAGACAGGTGGACCGAAGTCCTTGCGGCCGAGGAGCATGAACTCGAACGCCCATCCAAGAGTTACCCAAAACGCAGGTTGCTACCTCACCTCGAGGAGGAAGCATTGAAACCTCATTCACCAGTGTACGATGCGGCTGACCGGCCACCACGCGGCCGAGCCAGAGAGGCGTTTCAGCCTAAAGTTCAGCCCACACCCCGTCGCCACTCAGTCAAAAATACTAAAGCCCGGGGCAACACAGAGGACCTGCGAGACATATTGGACAGTAAGACAAAAACCGCAAGGTCAATATATGGGACATGGGCACGTGCGCCCACACGGGACGATGATCATCGTGCCGGATACACCAAGAGTAAATCCAGCCAGGCCGAATACAGCAGACAAGACTCATACGAACTACGTCGGGATATAGCCCGGCACAGAGGTGCCGCACACCCCCTATGCTTCACTGATGAAGTTATGAATCATGAATTCCCGGAGGGTTTCAAACCCGTAAATATTGAATCATACGATGGCACAACAGATCCCGCTGTATGGATCGAGGATTTCCTCCTTCACATCCACATGGCTCACGGTGATGATCTACATGCCATCAAGTACCTCCCACTAAAACTCAAAGGACCAGCTCAGCATTGGCTGAATAGCTTGCCAGCAGATTCCGTTGGCAGTTGGGAGGATCTGGAAGACGCATTTCTTGACAACTTCTAGGGCACTTATGTGCGGCCATCGGATGCTGATGACTTGAGCCACATAACCCAGCAGCCAGGGGAATCTGCCAGACAATTCTGGACACAGTTCCTGACTAAGAAAAATCAAATTGTAGACTGTCCGGATGCAGAGGCCCTAGCGGCATTCAAGCATAACATCCGCGACGAATGGCTCGCCCGCCACCTCGGCCAGGAGAAGCCGAAATCTATGGCAGCCCTCACAACACTCATGACCTGCTTTTGCGCGGGCGAGGACAGCTGGCTGGCTCGCAGCAACAACACATCAAAGAATCTGGATACCTCGGATACCAAAGATGCTAACGGTAGGTAGCGTCGTAATAGACCAAAGCGCCGCAATAACGGCGATAACACCGAAGATACGACAGTCAATGCCGGATTCAAAGGCTCTAGATCCGGTCAGCGGAAAAATCCATTCAAAGGAAATACCCTGGCTCCGTCCAGTCTGGACCGCATACTGGATCGCTCGTGTCAAATCCACGGCTCCCCCGACAAGCCAGCCAATCACACCAACAGAGAATGCTGGGTGTTCAAGTAGGCCGGCAAGTTAAATGCCGAAAACAAGGACAGGGGGCTGCATAGCGATGACGAGGAGGAGCCCCGGCCGCCAAACACAGGAGGACAGAAGGGGTTTCCCCCACAAGTAAAGACGGTGAACATGATATACGCAACCCACATTCCCAAGAGGGAGCGGAAGCATGCACTAAGGGACGTCTATGCAATGGAGCCCGTTGCCCCAAAGTTCAACCCATGGTCTGCTTGCCCGATCACCTTCGATCGCAGGGATCACCCCACTAGCATCCGTCATGGAGGATCCGCCGCACTGGTCCTAGAACCCATCATTGATGGATTTCACCTCACTCGAGTCCTTATGGACGGCGGCAGAAGCCTGAACCTGCTTTATCAGGATACAGTGCGAAAAATGGGTATCGATCCCTCAAGGATCAAACCCAGCAAAACCACCTTTAAAGGCGTCATCCCAGGTGTAGAGGCCCATTGCACATGCGAGGAGTTAACTTCTGAAGCGAAGAGTTAATCTTCGACATCGTCCCGTTTCGCAGTGGCTATCATGCACTGCTCGGACGGACAACATTTGCAAAATTCAATGCAGTGCCGCATTACGCATACCTCAAGCTCAAGATTCCAGGACCTCGCGGGGTCATAACAGTAAATGGAAACACAGAACACTCGCTCCGTACGGAAGAGCACACTGCCGCCCTTGTAGCAGAGGCACAAAGCAGCATGTTCAGGCAGACCACTCATTCGGCGTCACAGCCCCCGGACACCTTCAAGCGAGTCCGGAATAAGCTGCAACAGGATTGCCTGGCACGATCAGAGCTCGCCTAGCAATTCGGCCCCCATCCCAGTCCTAGTGAAGCGACGAAATCTGTGCTGCGCGTACATAACTACGCATTAAAAATACCATGGACATAGGCGGGGGCATGATCAGGACACGCCCCACATTGTGGCTTAACCACACTAGGGGCTATATAGCTTCGACATTCCTTTTCTCTTTCAGGGCCTAACTCTCTGGAAGCCCTTTCCGGCAGTACGATTGCCGGACACATTCCGGAAGCAACAACCAAGGCGGCAAGAAGCTAAGATGAACACGGGAACTGCCAGGTGGTCTCTAGTAATAATTGATATACCCGCTTTTCACTATTTTATGCGCAGCTTGCCCTGGGATAGGACATTTCGAATTGTCCTACTTTATGCTTATTTCACTATTTGTACCAAGTACGCTTCGACGTATTATTTAAATAACAATGCATATCATTAATCTATCATTGCATTATTTAAGTTTTTCTCTTTCTCTTATATGTCCATTTACGACAATCCGCACCCGCACGTGCGGGTACGGTCAGTTCGTCAGGGGTCCTCGTTTACCCCATAATACGACGCAAGAAGTCCGAACACTTTCGATAATGCGGCACCCCAAACTTATAGCATTATACGCATCAGCTCCAAATCATGTCTTTGGTCAAATGTTGGGTTGCCCGGCTCCCACGCTTTGGTACCTTACGTTCCGCTATATCGGCTAAGGTAGCGGTGGGAGAACTACTGCGATTGTGTCCCTGTTCTTCCGGATGAGTACCTCAGTAGAGAAAGCCAAAAACTTACTGTCATGATAAGGCGAGAGACTGGTCGCTGTTCGAGAGGTCTCAAGTCCTTAAAGACTTTTTCCGATTCGGGCGAGGAGTCGACCTTGTCCGGCTTAGGCGTGTATAGCGCCCCAAATTCGGCCCTCCGAATACCAGGGACTTCGCCAAAAATTTAAAATCATAGACTTCTATGGCTAAGTAAGAGTGATAAAGCATTATAGTCCGATTGCCTGGTTCGTTGCGCTGAACACCTCCCTTGAAGGACCCAAAATTGGGGTAAAGAGTGTTCAGATTTATCCCGAACACCCCAGTACTAGTTACATGGGGGTTAAAGCCGAAGACTGGCCAACTCTCAGATTTTATAAACGGCCACACAGAAGGTAATATTTTAAATTAAGAAAGCGTCGCATGGCGCAAACGAACTCGTTTAATATTACAGGATCACACGGGCATGTTCATTCAAAAATTACATCCTTGGCACACTCATCTGCCACTAAGCGGGAACTCTTCAGGACACTCTCATAATAATTCTCGGGGCAGCGATGCTCCTTGCCCTCCGGCTGCCCCTCCTTCACTAGCTTCACGGCGTCCAGCTTCGCCCAGTGCACCTTTGCCCGGGCAAAAGCCCTGCGTGCGCCCTTGATGCAGACGGACCGCTTGATGACTTCAAGCCGAGGGCAGGCTTCCACTAGCCGCCTCACCAGGCCGAAGTAGCTGCCGGACAGGGGCTTGCCAGGCCACATCCGGACTATAAGTCCCCTCATGGCCTGTTCGGCCGCCTTGTGAAGCTCGACCAACTACTTCAGCTGGTCGCTCAAGGGCACGGGGTGTTCGGTCCCAGTATACTGAGACCAGAACAACTTCATTGAGCTCCCCTCCTCAGCCCGGTAAAACTTCGCGGCATCCAGTACACTGCGGGGAAGATCTGCAAACGCTCCTGGAGAGCTCCGAACTCAGGTAAGAAAAAGGAAAGTCTCCTTCACGTGCTTGCTTTGTGTCGGTGTCAAAACCGGCGGATCTCGGGTAGGGGGTCCCAAACTGTGCGTCTAGGCGGATGGTAACAGGAGGCAAGGGACACAATGTTTTACCCAGGTTCGGGCCCTCTTGATGGAGGTAAAACCCTACATCCTGCTTGATTAATATTGATGATATGGGTAGTACAAGAGTAGATCTACCACGAGATCAAGGAGGCTAAACCCTAGAAGCTAGCCTATGGTATGATTGTTGTCCCTATGGACTAAAACCCTCCGGTTTATATAGACACCGGAGAGGGATAGGGTTACACAGAGTCGGTTATAATGGTAGGAAATCTACATATCCGTATCGCCAAGCTTGCGTTCCACGCCAAGGAAAGTCCCTTCCGGACACGAGATGAAGTCTTCAATCTTGTATCTTCATAGTCCAGGAGTCCGGCCGAAGGTATAGTCTGGCTATCCGGACACCCCCTAATCCAGGACTCCCTCAGTAGCCCCCGAACCAGGCTTCAATGACGACGAGTCCGGCGCGCATATTGTCTTCGGCATTGCAAGGCGGGTTCTCCTCCAAATTCCGTGTACCTGTTGAATAGTGTCCGGTTTCTTGTAAATGTAGTGCTCCTTGGCTTCTACGCCCAATAATGGCCGTCTTCCACGTGTCAAACGAATACGAAAAGTCAGGTTGTTTTCTTTATATTTACACCCCTAGTCGCGTGAATGAGCCGCCTATTTAAGGGGACGAGGATTTAGATCCAAACCACACCTTCTCCCCTCCGCGAGTATTCATCAGAGCGTATCCGACAGAGGTCCATTCTATCATGGCCGGCCGCCGCAGCTCCTCCTCTCGCCCTTCCAGCCCTTAGCCTGGATATTGGAAGAGGTGCTCCATCCCACACAGTGAGCTAGCGATGCTCCAGACCAAGGGATTTCTCCCCCTGGCCTTTATGGTCCCGGTTCGAGCCGGACTTGCCACCTATAATGGCGGAGAGCAAGCGGAGAGCGCCCCCAATCCCTCCAAAGGAGAGCGGGTATGCCTTGTCCCTTACTTAATAAGAGGGATCGGATTTCCAATTCATCCGTTTCTCCGGGGGCTCCTGGAGTTCTATGGCCTCCAGCTGCACAACCTCACGCCTGCCTCCATATTGCATATCGCGGGCTTCGTAGCCCTTTGCGAGCTGTTTTTGGGCTGCGAGGCTCATTTCACGCTGTGGAAAAGGCTATTCTGCCTTGTGCCCCGTTCTCAGAAGGGGTCAATATATCAAGTGGGCGGAGCCGAAGTGTGGCACATCGCCGGGATCGGATATCTATCCAGAACCCCAAAAAAGGCGTCTGAGGACTGGCCTTCGGAATGGTTTTATATAGAGGACGTCCCGCTGCCGGATCCTGTCCGGATCGGCCTCCCTGAGTTCGACAGTGCTCCCCTAAAGAAGCGCCTAAGCTGGCGTCCACGGAGCCCTCATAGGGAAAGCGACAAGGACGTTCTTTACCTGATGGGCCGAATAAGATTGTTAGCCCATTTCGGACTGACCATGATCGGGGTCATGGCCGCATGCATCATGCGAGGGGTGCAGCCGCTCCAGTATAGAGGCCACCCCATGTGGGACTTCAACGGGGAGGACGACGCCACCCGCCACGGCCGTAAGGGGCCGGATTCGGCTGCCGCTCTAATAAAGACCTTGTCCGCTTTGTACAAGGGAGAAGAGGAGGAATTTCTCTGCGTCAACCCACATGGTGGATTTTCTATGTATAATCCCCCAAGTTGGGTAAGTGGACACTTTTACTTGCCCATCCGGTTTATATTCCCATCGTTAAATATTCAGTCTAACGACTCCAACGCAGGAACTGCGCCAGGCTATTAAAGAAATAAACAACCCTCCTCCACAACCCAAGGATCCGGGACGGTCCCTCGACCCGGCCTCTCAAAAGGATCCGGACTTATCTGTGGAGCTGATTGATGGGGTGTTTCATCAATTGAGCAAGGATAACGCCTTGGTGGCCATCACGGCCGATTACCCAGGGCTACTCCCAGCCTCACAGGTAATTGAGACCGAAGTCCCAGCACTTTGAAAAGGGATCTATCCTCGCGTATTTTCGATTGCCGTATGACAACCGTGTTTTGCAGGGGAGGTCCTTGAGACGGGAGGCCGAGCCTGCAGCGACTAGCCAATGAGGGGCGGCAAGGCCCCGCGGGCTGAAAAGAAGTGCGGTCCGGACTGAGACGCCGGCGCAAAGGTATATCACGCCATCTTATTCCCAGGTGTTATTCCCTCAAGGCATACTAACGCTCGGGCTCTCTTCAGGACGAAGAGACCTCGCCGGACTATATCCGGAGAGGTTGCCAATCGCGCCTCCACCAGCCAGGCTCCAAAGCCTGGTCCAGAAGCGGAGGCGAACACGAGGCGCGCACCGGACGCTCCTCCGACAGAGGATGCGTACAGGCTGTCTGCCACCAATTCTGAGGTGGAGAGTGCCATTAACCACAGGCGTCGCCGGACAGTTCTTCACAACGCTTATTTCTCCCAAGAGGCATTGGATGCCTTCAATTCGGGAGATGCGTACCTCCGTGCCACTCAAAATGGTCTAGCCAGAGCCACGGAGCAATATGTAAAGACATACGGGTAACAAAATTTTGGTAATTATATATATACCAGTAGCCCCCGAGACTTGAAACAGTTAGAATAACTGATTTAAGGATCATTTGTTATGCAGGTTCTTACAGAAAAGAATACCCTACTGTCCCAGGAGCTGGAAGAGTGCAAAGCCCAACTTGAGGCCGCACTAGCCGTGGTAGGGGAGCCCAAGGAGACCCCCTCTGGTAATATACGCTTCGAAAGATAAGTATTTTGTGAAGTGCGGCGTGGGTGCAAATCTGACAAATGAAATTGCAGATGGCGCCGGATTAAATCCGGAAGAGCAACAACTCCGACGCCAGCTGAAGGCTGGTGAGAGCGTGCTGACAAAGGTGAGGCGGTAGAAGAACGATCTCCAAGATGCCAACACCAAGCTGGGCGTTGAACTGAAGGATGTTCGTGCCCAGCTGTTGGACTCCGTGAAGGAGAATCAGCGGCTTCGACGCGACATATATAGTAAGTGCTTAAACGAACTTTGAAAAAAGAGTTCGTCGAGGAAGTCTACTAATAGAGTAATGTCTGTAGGTATGCTAACAGGTCGTCCTGCAGAGGAAATGCCTGGTTCTACAGGTGACCTTCTTCCCGAGCTCTCACAACTGCACGAGCGAGTTCGGCATGTGATGCAAAGCGTCGCCCAGGCCTTATGGCCATCCGTCTCCATGCCCGAAGGCCTTGGAGAGCTTGTAGAGAAGCTGAAGGGAGCGCGGCGGTGCTTCCGATTGTGGAAGATGTCGGCCTGCCGTCAAGGCGCCAGGGAGGCCTGGGCCATGGTGAAGATGCGGTACATGAAGGCTGACCCAAATCACATGGCCGAGGTCGGACCCGTGGGGCCCGATGGGAAGGAGATCCCTGTGAGCTTAGTATACGGCCAAGTAGAATTGGCCGCAAAGTATTCCCAACAGGACTATAAACTAGACATCCTGTTAGATGGTATTGAAGAGGAATACAATCAGTCAGATTGACTATGTAATTATAATTGACATGTGTAATGCCTTTCTAGCCGGATTGTAGATCGTTTGTCATGGCCGACCTTTTCGCTTCAACCTCGGGACCTGACGGTCCGGAGTGTGTCCGAATACCCTCGCGGTTATATAAGAACTGGGGTATGCATGGAGACCAGGCGTAGGGGTCATTAGTGCTTGAACAGACAAGTGCCCAACTAGTTATGTTATATTACATGGTTAGTAAGAAACATCTTCCAGGGAGAATAGTTCCGTTAGGGGTTCCTTTCCCTGGGAGGCATGCCCTAAAGTGCATGTCCATTCTGCGAAAAGAGACGCAGGAAAAACATCTGGGGCGTATAGATAAATAAGTGAAAAAAGATCATCTTTACTTCACCGACCGAATATTCCCTTAAGAACGCTAGCTTTCGACTTCACCCAGTCTGAGGTACACATCCGGCTGACCCGGCAGTAACAATCGCAGAGGTGCTCCCTTTACCACCTAGCCGAACAATCGGGAACGTAGGGGTAAGCACAGGAGCCAGGCAACCCAGCTTGGCCAAAACTTAAGTCATATCGATGCATATAATGGTGAATAAAAGGTACATGCGGAAGTGTGACACATGTGTTGGGCATGAAGCCCGTATAAATAAGCTTCTGTTTAAAGAAGCCCCCGGGTTTAATGAGCGCGGATAGCGCATCACTGTATGAGCCTTTAAAGGCTATAAGAGAGAGAGAGGGGAGAACGAGAGAAATGTAAGACAGAAAGTATATAAAAAATGGACAGAGGAAGGAGACGAACACAGAGTCCGGCGCTAGGCGTAGAATCTTTGGAGACGGGCTGCGTTCCATGGGTTCGGCTCGAGTCGGTTATCCGATGCATCTCGCAGGGGGTACGCTCCACCAGTCAGGACTTGGTCAATTATGAAGGGACCTTCCCACTTGGGCTTGAGTTTGTCCTTTTTCTTGTCCGGCAGGCGTAGAACTAATTCGCCAACGTTGTAATTTTTGGCCCGTACTTCTCTGCTTTGGTATCTTCGAGCCTGCTGTTGATAGAATGCGGAACGGGCTTTTGCCACGTCACGCTCTTCCTCCAAGGCGTCCAAACTGTCTTGCCGATCGAGCTCGGCTTCTCTTTCTTCGTACATGCGCACTCGAGGTGAGTCATGAATTATGTCGCAGGGCAAAACTGCCTCTGCGCCATACACCACGAAGAATGGTGTGTATCCGGTGGTGCGATTCGGCGTGGTCCGCAGCCCCCAGAGTACGGAGTCGAGCTCCTCTACCCAGTGTGTATTAGATTCCTTAAGGGACCGCACTAATCTGGGTTTGATGCCGCTCATTATAAGACCATTTGCACGTTCGACCTGGCCGTTAGTTTGTGGGTGATAGACGGAAGCATAATCGAGCTTGATGCCCATGTTTTTGCACCAGAGTTTTACCTTGTCGGCCGTAAAGTTCGTGCCGTTATCAGTGATGATGCTATGGGGGACGCCGTAACGGTGTACAACCCCGGATATAAAGTCTATCACCGGTCTGGATTCGGCTGTCTTAACAGGCTTGGCTTCTATCCATTTGGTGAACTTATCCACCATGACCAGTAAGTATTTTTTCTTGTGGGTTCCGCCTTTAAGGGGTCCAACCATGTCAAGCCCCCAGACCGCGAAGGGCCAAGTGATGGGGATAGTTTGGAGGGCGTTGGGTGGCATATGGCTTTGGTTTGCAAAAAGCTGGCAACCGATGCATCGTTCGACTAAGTCCTGGGCGTCTGCCCGGGCCGTCGGCCAATAAAAGCCTGTACGGAAGGCCTTGCTTACAAGGGACCGAGCTCCAGCGTGATGACCACCGAGTCCGGCATGAATTTCAGCCAGGAGGTTCCGCCCTTCCTCTTCGGAGATGCACCTTTGAAGGACTCCGGTAGTGCTTTTCTTATAAAGCTCTCCCTCATGGACTTTATAGGCTTTAGATCGCCGCACTATGCAGTGTGCCTCATTTTGGTCCTCGGGGAGTTCCTGCCTGGTAAGGTAGGCGAGGAATGGTTCTGTCCACGGGGCGGTGACGGCCATTATTACGTGGGTTGAAGGTGTTATTTCATTGGCAGAGCCTCCAATTATGTCAGAGTGTTCGGTGTCAGGCAGTGCGGTTGGGTCCGGGCTGTTATTGCCAGGTTCCCCTTCCCATACTACAGACGGCTTGAACAGCCTTTCCAAGAAGATGTTGGGGGGGGGGGACTACATCGCATTTTGCGCCGATGCGTGCCAGGACATCTGTCGCCTGATTATTTTCCCGGGCTATATGGTGAAATTCAAGCCCTTCGAACCGAGCTGACATTTTTAGGACGGCGTTGTGATAAGCTGCCATTTTTGGATCCTTGGCATCAAAGTCTCCATTTATTTGGGATATTGCGAGGTTCGAGTCCCCGCGCACCTCTAGGCGTTGAATGCCCATGGATACTACCATCCGGAGACCATGTAAAAGGGCCTCATATTCGGCTGCGTTGTTGGAGTCTGTGTACATTATCTGGAGTACGTATTGAATTGTGTCTCCTGTGGGGGACGTCAAAACGACGCCAACCCCTAGACCGGCCAACATTTTGGAGCCGTCGAAGTGCATGACCCAGTTTGAATATGTCCCGTACTCTTTACGGAGTTCGGCCTCCGTCCATTCTGCGATGAAGTCGGCCAAGACTTGCGACTTGATAGCTCACCGTGGCTTGTAAGTTATGTCGAACGGGAGGAGCTCAATGGCCCATTTTGCAATCCGGCCCGTCGCGTCGCGGTTGTTTATAATATCATTAAGTGGCACTTCCGAGGCTACTGTTATTGAACACTCTTTACAGTAGTGTCACAGCTTCCGGGATGCCATAAATACCGCGTATGCAATCTTTTGATAATGCGGGTACCGTGACTTGCATGGAGTATCCAACATGCTCTAAGGCTATGAGTTGGTGTGGCGCCCTCTGCACTATGAATTTTACAGGGTCCATTAAGCCATCCTTCCAGCACGGTTCCGTGCCCTGTAGAGGGCTTTTGCTTTTTGGTATTGAACCCGGGTGTCTGGCTATGATGCACCCTTTTATTTCGGCCTGGGTTTGTATTCAAGGCCGGATTGTCCCAAAATTTTATTTCGGTTTTCCAGGCGCTTTCCATCGCACAGTACTTTTGTACCATGGACGCCAAGTCAGCGAAGCGTGTAATATCACGGCGACTTATGGCGTTGAGGATTCCCTTGTCCGTGCAATTATTGTAGAAGAATGAAATTGCGTCTTCCTCGTGGCAGTCCTTTATCCTGTTGATAACCAGGAGGAATCTGGCCCAGTAATGATGTACTGTTTCTTCGGGCTCTTGCCTAATTTGGGATAGATCGCTTATGTACGGGTGGGTGGAATCAAATCCGAAACCTCGCCCAATCTGAGATCCAGGGGCCAAGGAGTTTCCGAACTCGGAAGTTTGGATTCTTGGATGCTGTCCAATGAATCTAGCCCGTCGCCTGACTTTAAGTTCAGGTCTTGAGTGATGTCCTCCCCTCCGCGGGTATCCGGCTTGGAGGGATCGGGAATCCGGACATAGCTAGTCCTTAAGATAGATGAAGGGTCGCCGCACTGTCCCTCTACCACGGCAACGTGATGGGTGACCTGGGGAGAGTTAATCTCTCTCAGATCGGGTTTAGGCCCAATTTGGTCATAATCCGTAGCGACTCCCAGGGCGGCGAAGCGATCCAAGAGCTCGTTTAGGGAAGAGAGCTCCATTGGATCTAGCTGCTTGGCGAATTCCGAGCTGACGTGAAGATTGCTTTCGATGACCCGAGAGGTCATCGTCGGCGCAACGGCCGAACGGGCGGTCATAAGGAAACCACCTAGCCTGAGAGTTTGGCCGACAGCCAAAGCTCCCTTAGCAACGGTGCCGTCTTTAAAGACGGGATGATGCATCCTTCCTGATGGCGACGGCACAGAGGGACTCTCAATGAAAGCACCAATGTCGGTGTCAAAACCGGCGGATCTCGGGTAGGGGGTCCCGAACTATGCGTCTAGGTGGATGGTAACAGGAGGCAGGGGATACAATGTTTTACCCAGGTTCGGGCCCTCTTGATGGAGGTAAAAACCTACGTCCTGCTTGATTAATATTGATGATATGGGTAGTACAAGAGTAGATCTACCACGAGATCAAGGAGGCTAAACCCTAGAAGCTAGCCAATGGTATGATTGTTGTCCCTACGGACTAAAACCCTCCGGATTATATAGACTCCGGAGAGGGCTAGGGTTACACAGAGTCGGTTACAATGGTAGGAAATCTACATATCCGTATCGCCAAGCTTGCCTTCCACGCCAAGGAAAGTCCCTTTCGGACACGAGACGAAGCCTTCAATCTTGTATCTTCATAGTCCAGGCGTTCGGCCGATGGTATAGTCCGGCTATTCGGACACCCCCTAATCCAGGACTCCCTCACTTTGCATAATGAATGCCTTACCCGCTGCTATCTTCTTCACCGCATCAATTTCCTGGAGGGCCTTGTGGGCTTCAGCCTTGGCGTTTCGGACGCTTTCAAGCACATGCGCGAGCTCGGACTCTCGCGTCTTAGAGTCAAGCTCCAAGGACTCGTCCTTTTGGCGAGAGCCTCGAGCTCTTGCTGCACCTTGCCTACTCGGGCTTCTTGCTTCTCCCGTTCAATGCGTTCTTTGGCCGCTTTGTCTTCGGCCTCGGACAACACCTTCCTCAGGTTCTCCACCTCGGTCATGGCCCCTGACAAATTCATGATGATCCTATTACTTTACACCCAAACTTCTTTTTAACTATATAGACAGGGGTATATCTTACCTTTGCTCTCTTCGAGCTGCCTCTTGGTAAGGCCGAGCACATCCTCGGACCGCTTCAGGTCCTGCTTCAGCGCAGAGACCTCCGCAGTACGTGCGGCAGCGGCCAGCAGTGAAGCCTGCACATACACATAGACATACTCTAATTAGCCTCCTGAGTTATCATTTGATCCTCTATTCGGTTTTTCTTCGTGAATGCCGAACAGAGCATCAGGGGCTGCTATCTATGCGGTAATATTTTCTTATATTTTGATTGCTTACCTCAAAGCCTGTTAGGAGGCTGGCGCAAGCTTCGGTCAGTCCATTTTTGGCGGACTGAACCTTCTCGACCACCGCACTCATGATAGTGCGGTGCTCTTCTTCGATGGAAGCGCTGCGAAGCGCTTCCAGCAGGTTGACCGGTGCCTCTGGTTGGATAGAGGACACCGGCACGGATGGTTGGCCCCCCTTGACGGGGGACCGCCTGCCGGAGTCCGGAACCATCGAAGGTTCCGACGCAGTGTCCGGCTGGGGCCCGAACTCAAAGCCCGCAGGAGCCTCGCTCCCTTGGTACCCAGGGTCCGGGAAGTCGCCGCCAGCTGGCGCCCCCAAGACCACCTCCCCTTGGCTCGGTGCCTTTTGAGACAACACCTCGGCGTTGTCCTTAGGGCGAGGGGTGGAAGCGGTCGGAAGGGAACCGTTGTTCATATCCGACGAGTCCAAAGAGCCGCTCGACGAGGGTATGTCGAGATGAGCTCGGGACTGACTGCATAATCATGTTCGACATGAGGAGAGGCAGTGCAATAAAACATACCATGAAGTACTATGGTGTCCGGACACTTACGATTTCGCCAGGGGCTTGACCCTGGGTAGCCACTCGTTGCCGCAGTCGGCAGCCGTCGTGGCGCAGTCCGGAGGGAGGTTCCTTCCCTTCTTGGACCTTTCGGCCTCCCCGGATGGGTCGGCCTTCCTTTTCTTGTCTCCCCCGGCTGGGGGAGGAGAACTTTTCTCCTCCTCCTCGTTTCCGTGGGAGGAGTGCACGTCGGAGTCATCGTCCGATGAATCCGATACAACCTTGCGCCGGAGACCCTTTCGGGTCCCCGCGGCCTTCTTCTTGGTCTTCTTTTCCGGCACCTCGTAGGGTGCCGGAGTCAGCATCTTCGTCAGAAGAGCGTCTGTAGGATCTTCGGGCAGCGGGGCTGGGCTATCAAGCTGCTCCATCGTCTCTATCCAGTCCTGATTAATGACATGGAAGTTCAAATCCTGTACACAACTAAACCGGGGCAAATAAATACCCTGGGAGATATAAAAACCTACCGGATTGGCGCGGCGCTTTGCGCTGAGTCCGCGGTCCTCGGTGAGGGAGGGAGGTATCTCGGAGCTCTTGAACAACACCCTCCAGACGCCCTCGTGCGTCGTGTCATAGAGCTCTCATGGCGTCTGGTGCTTGGCCGAGTCGAACTCCCACAAATTTAATGCCTGTCTTTGGCACGGAAGGATCCGGCGGAAGAGCATAACCTGGACCACATTGACAAGCTTGATTTTTTTGCTCGTCATGTTCTGGATGCAGGTCTGGAGTCCGGTCAGCTCTACTGAAGAACCCCAGGACAGGCCCTTCTTTTTCCAGGAGATGAGCCGCGTGGGGATTCCGGATCGAAATTTGGGGGCCACCACCTAGTTGGAGTCGCGCGGCTGGGTGATGTAGAACCACCCCGATTGCCACCCCTTTATGGTATCCACATAGGTGCCCTCGAGCCAAGTGACGTTAGGCATCTTTCCCACCATGGCGCCTCCGTACTCTGCTTGCTAGCCTCCCACCACCGGTTTGACATTGAAGGTTTTTATCCATAGGCCGAAGTGGGGCCTGATGCGGAGGAGGGCCTCACACACGACGATAAACACCGAGATGTTGAGGATGAAATTGGGGGCCAGATCATGAAAATCCAGCCAGTAGTAGAACATGAGCCCGCGGACAAACGGGTGGAGAGGGAATCCCAGTCCGCGGACGAAATGGGTAAGAAAAACTACCCTCTCATGGGGTTCGGGAGTTGGGACGATCTGCCCCGCATTCGGCAGCCGGTGCGTGATATCCGCAGCCAGGTATCCGGCTTCCCGTAACTCTTTGATGTTCTCCTCCGTGATGGAGGAGACCATCCACTTGCCTCCTGCTCCAGACATGCTTGGAGTGGTTCGAGAAGAAGAACGCGAGCTTGGGCGCTAGAGCTTGAGTGTGCGGGAGTGGGTAAGCGAGGAGGAAGGAGGCGTGGGTGAAAAAAGTAAATCTTTGCCCCTTTTATAAGGGCGGAAGAGGCGATGTGCCTCCCCACTTGCCTAGCAAAACCGCTTATTCCCCAGGCGCCGTAATTGATGGCACTGTTGGGTTACCCACGTCCGTATTGATGAGAATCCCGTGATAAGGGGAACACTATCTCTGCTTTGACAAGACGTGTCAAGAAAACCGCCTCGCGATATGTGCGGAGCTGGTTAAGAAAGGCGGTTTGAATAATAACCGGGCCATGGCATGATGTCATGCTATCAAAATGTGTCAACATATTAGGTTCGTGGAAATATTATTATCTCTACGGTGGTATGTGGAACTTATTTTACAGGGTCGACACTATCCTTGTATTCAAAATCTTCAATGGTGTATTTGGAGGAGGAACCCGCCTTGCAATGCCGAAGACAACACTAAGCGCCGGACTCATCGTCATTGAAGCCTGGTTCAGAGCCTACTAAGGGAGTCCTGGATTAGGGGGTCTCCGGACAGCCGGACTATATCCTTTGGCCGGACTGTTGGACTATGAAGATACACGTTTGAAGACTTTGTCCCGTGTTTGGATGGGACTCTACTTGGCGTGGAAGGCAAGCTAGGCAATACGGATATGTATATCTCCTCCTTTGTAACCGACCTTGTGTAACCCTAGCCCCCTCTGGTGTCTATATAAACTGGAGGGTTTTAGTCCGAAGGACAATATACAATCATACCATAGGCTAGCTTCTAGGGTTTAGCCTCTTTGATCTCGTGGTAGATCAACTCTTGTACTATTCATATCATCAAGACCAATCAAGCAGGACGTAGGGTATTACCTCCATCAAGAGGGCCCGAACCTGGGTAAACATCGTGTCCCTTGCCTCCTGTTACCATCCGCCTTAGACGCACAGTTCGGGACCCCCTACCCAAGATCCGCCGGTTTTGACACCGACACATACCAACACTTTTCAAGGAATTTATTATTTGACAACATGAAGTAAATTCATTTTTCATTTAGGGACCGGGCATCCTTAATACCTTTGCCTTACTCTCATGCAATGACAAGTGAATAAACACTCATCGTGAGAATAACACATCTAGCATGGAAAATATTAGCCACCCCTCACCGCACTGCGAGCGAAACGAACACACAAAATAGAAGTTTATTTTGAAAATTCGGGATGGCACATACAAATTTTCTTAGAATGGCAAAAGAATACCACATATAGGTAGATATAGTGGACTCATGTGGCAAGACTGGTTTCAAGGTTTTTGGATGCACAAGTAGTGATCATACTTAGTGCAAAATGAAGGCTAGCAAAAGATTGAGAAGCGACCAACCAAGAAACGGGTAATCTCATAAGCGAGCATTAAGCATAATTAACACCAAATAATGCACCACAAGTAGGATATAATTTCATTGCATAATTATTGACTTTCGTTCTTGCATAGGGAATCACAAACCTTAACACCAATATTCTTACTAAAGATTAATTACTCATCAACATGACTCACATATCACATCATCATATCTCAAAACTATTACTAAGAAACAAGTTTATTTTGTCCAATGATCTTCATGAAAGTTTTTATTATATCCTTCTTGGATATCTATCACTTTGGAACTAACTTTCATGTGTTGCTTTTGACAAGATCAAACAAATATAAGTGAAGATCATGAGCATAATTTTTCTTTCTCTCAAATTAATTTAAGTGAAGCAAGAGAGAATTTCTTAAATTACTAAATCTCAAATAGATCTAAGTGAAGCAACTGAGAATTTCTTCAAAAATACTAAAGCACACCGTACTCAAAAAGATATAAGTGAAGCACTAGAGCAAGTTCATAGCTCATAAAAATTTAAGTGAAGCATAGAGAGCAATTTTAACAAGTCATGACATAATTTTGGCTCTCTCAAATAGGTGTGTCCAGCAAGTAATCAAGACTTAAAACACAAAATAAAACAAGAAAATACTCATATCATACAAGACGCTCCAAACAAAACACATAGTATGTGACGAATAAAAATATAGCTTCGAGTAAAATACTGATGGTTGTTAGAAGAAAGAGGGGATGCCACTCGGGGTATCCCCAAGCTTAGTTGCTTGCTATCTTTTGGATAATAGCTTGGGATGCTGGGGTATCCCCAAGCTTAGGCTCTTCTTACTCCTTATTTCTTCATCCATCGTAAGATAACCCAAAACTTGAAAACTTCAATCACACAAAACTCAACAAAACCTTCGTGAGATCCGTTAGTAAAAGAAAGAAAATCACTACTATAAGTATTGTATCAAACCAATTCATATTTTGGTTTTGCATTATATCTACTGTATTCCAACTTTTCTATGGCAAAAACTCATCAAAGAAAACCATAGAGCCATCAAAACAAGCACACAATGCAAGGAAAACAGAATCTGTCAAAACAGAATAGTCTACGGCAATCTGACTATTTCGAACACTTCTGAAACTCGAAAAATTCTGAAAACATAGGACGGCCTGAGCAATTTGCATATTGATCTACTGCAAAAGGAATGGGTACTTTATCGCTCCCTGGTTAAAAATGAAAATTATTTTTGTGAGCGCAAAAGTTTCTTTTTTTAGCAATATCTAACAACTATCACCCAAGAAGATCCTAACGGCTTTACTTGGCACAAACACTAATTAAAACACAAAAAACACACTCATAACAGTAGCATAATTTTGCTAATACTCAAAAACAGGAAGAAAAAAGCAAAAATAAATTTTATTCATTGGGTTGCCTCCCAATAAGCGCTATAGTTTTACGCCCTTAGCTAGGCATAAAGTAAGGATCTAAGTTTTGTCATCTTTGTTCTTTTGAAAGCAATTGGAAAAATTTCCTATAAATGGCATTTAATTTTCTATGTTGTGAAAGGACATGGCCATTGATAGCGGAAGAAAGATTAAGCACGTTGCGAAAATCCATATCTAAACTAGCCTTCATCTCTTTAATTATTTCATTTTGATAAAAGCACATAAGGGTAGTTGATTCAACATTTTCTCCTTTGGTGTGCCCAAATATGGTTTTCATCTTTTCATAAGTATCAACGGCATCCCCTTCAAGAAAACTGTTTTCAAATATAGAATCCGAAACTTGCTTGAAGGAAGAAGGTAAACCAACATAAAATCTTTTCAAGTATATCTCTATCTGATATTGGGGCACATAGCTAGCCCGAATTCTCAACAACCTATCCCAATCATCTTTCAAAGATTCATCAAGCAAATAACGAAAGATTCCGGGATCATCTTCGTCACAATTGTTAAGATTTTCCTTAACAACCCTGGTAGATCCTTCCATAGCATCATTGTTTATAAGCTTAGAGAGGACAGGGGGGCTATCCAAAGCATTAAAACTCAGGATAAAGCCCTTAGCCCTTTTAGGATCGGTCATGGCGAGAAAATGGCGAACGAAAAAGAGGGGCGAATAAAACGGCAAACTTTTGTGAATTGGGGGAGAGGAAAACGACAAATAATGTAAATTGCGAGGAGATGAGATTTGGGATTAGGAATCTGGTATACGATGAAGATCCTCCCCGGCAACAGTGCCAGAAATTCCTTTTGATGTCGCTTGAAGATACGTCGGTATTTCCCCAAAGAGGAAGGGATGATGCAGCACAACGACAGTAGGTATTTCCATCAGATATGAAACCAAGATTATCGAACCAGTAGGAGAACCAAGCAACACAACGTAAACAACACCTACACACAAATAACAAATACCCGCAACCCGATGTGTAAAAGGGGTTGTCAATCCCTTTCAGCTAACGGCGCCAGAAATTGGCATGTGGACGGGAGAAGGATGTAAATAATGATAGATCGAACACCAAATAAAATAAATTGCAGCAAGGTATTTTTTATTTTTGGTTTAATAGATCTGAAAATAAAAGCAAAGGAAAATAGATCGCAAAGGCAAATAATATGAGAAAGAGACCCGGGGGCCGTAGGTTTCACTAGTGGCTTCTCTCGAGAAAAATAGCAAACGGTGGGTAAAAAAATTACTGTTGGGCAATTGATAGAACTTCAAATAATCATGATGATATCTAGGCAATGATCATTATATAGGCATCACGTCCAAGATTAGTAGGCCGACTCCTGCCTGCATCTACTACTATTACTCCACACATCGACCGCTATCTAGCATGCATCTAGTGTATTAAGTTCATGAAGAAATAGAGTAATGCAATAAGAACGATGACATGATGTAGAAAAGATCTATATATGTAGAGATAGACCCCATCGTTTTATCCTTAGTAGCAATGATACATACGTGTTGGTTCCCCTTCTGTCATTGGGATCAAGCAGCGTAAGATCGAACCCACTACAAAGCACCTTTTCCCATTGCAAGATAAATAGATCAAGTTGGCCAAACAAAACCCAAATATCGGAGAAGAAATACGAGGCTATAAACAATCATGCATAAAAGATATTGTCGGTGTCAAAACCGGCGGATCTCGGGAAGGGGGTCCCGAACTGTGCGTCTAAGGCGGATGGTAACAGGAGGTAGGGGACACGATGTTTTACCCAGGTTCGGGCCCTCTTGGTAAAGGTAAAACCCTACGTCCTGCTCGATTGTTCTTGATGATATGAGTATTACAAGAGTAGATCTACCACGAGATCAGAGAGGCTAAACCCTAGAAGCTAGCCTATGGTATGTTTGTATGTTGTCCAACGGACTAAAACCCTCCGGTTTATATAGACACCGGAGAGGGCTAGGGTTACACAGAGTCGGTTACAATGGTAGGAAATCTACATATCCGTATCGCCAAGCTTGCCTTCCACGCCAAGGAAAGTCCCTTCCGGACACGAGACGAAGCCTTCAATCTTGTATCTTCATAGTCCAGGAGTCCGGCCGAAGGTATAGTCCGGCTATTCGGACACCCCCTAATCCAGGACTCCCTCACTTTGCATAATGAATGCCTTACCCGCTGCTATCTTCTTCACCGCATCAATTTCCTGGAGGGCCTTGTGGGCTTCAGCCTTGGCGCTTCGGACGCTTTCAAGCACATGCGCGAGCTCGGACTCTCGCGTCTTAGAGTCAAGCTCCAAGGACTCGTCCTTTTGGCGAGAGCCTCGAGCTCTTGCTGCACCTTGCCTACTCGGGCTTCTTGCTTCTCCCGTTCAATGCGTTCTTTGGCCGCTTTGTCTTCGGCCTCGGACAACACCTTCCTCAGGTTCTCCACCTCGGTCATGGCCCCTGACAAATTCATGATGATCCTATTACTTTACACCCAAACTTCTTTTTAACTATATAGATAGGGGTATATCTTACCTTTGCTCTCTTCGAGCTGCCTCTTGGTAAGGCCGAGCACATCCTCGGACCGCTTCAGGTCCTGCTTCAGCGCAGAGACCTCCGCAGTACGTGCGGCAGCGGCCAGCAGTGAAGCCTGCACATACACATAGACATACTCTAATTAGCCTCCTGAGTTATCATTTGATCCTCTATTCGGTTTTTCTTCGTGAATGCCGAACAGAGCATCAGGGGCTGCTATCTATGCGGTAATATTTTCTTATATTTTGATTGCTTACCTCAAAGCCTGTTAGGAGGCTGGCGCAAGCTTCGGTCAGTCCATTTTTGGCGGACTGAACCTTCTCGACCACCGCACTCATGATAGTGCGGTGCTCTTCTTCGATGGAAGCGCTGCGAAGCGCTTCCAGCAGGTTGACCGGTGCCTCTGGTTGGATAGAGGACACCGGCACGGATGGTTGGCCCCCCTTGACGGGGGACCGCCTGCCGGAGTCCGGAACCATCGAAGGTTCCGACGCAGTGTCCGGCTGGGGCCCGAACTCAAAGCCCGCAGGAGCCTCGCTCCCTTGGTACCCAGGGTCCGGGAAGTCGCCGCCAGCTGGCGCCCCCAAGACCACCTCCCCTTGGCTCGGTGCCTTTTGATACAACACCTCGGCGTTGTCCTTAGGGCGAGGGGTGGAAGCGGTCGGAAGGGAACCGTTGTTCATATCCGACGAGTCCAAAGAGCCGCTCGACGAGGGTACGTCGAGATGAGCTCGGGACGGACTGCATAATCATGTTCGACATGAGGAGAGGCAGTGCAATAAAACATACCATGAAGTACTATGGTGTCCGGACACTTACGATTTCGCCAGGGGCTTGACCCTGGGTAGCCACTCGTTGCCGCAGTCGGCAGCCGTCGTGGCGCAGTCCGGAGGGAGGTTCCTTCCCTTCTTGGACCTTTCGGCCTCCCCGGATGGGTCGGCCTTCCTTTTCTTGTCTCCCCCGGCTGGGGGAGGAGAACTTTTCTCCTCCTCCTCGTTTCCGTGGGAGGAGTGCACGTCGGAGTCATTGTCCGATGACTCCGATACAACCTTGCGCCGGAGACCCTTTCGGGTCCCCGCGGCCTTCTTCTTGGTCTTCTTTTCCGGCACCTCGTAGGGTGCCGGAGTCAGCATCTTCGTTAGAAGAGCGTCTGTAGGATCTTCAGGCAGCGGGGCTGGGCTATCAAGCTGCTCCATCGTCTCTATCCAGTCCTGATTAATGACATGGAAGTTCAAATCCTGTACACAACTAAACCGGGGCAAATAAATACCCTGGGAGATATAAAAACCTACCGGATTGGCGCGGCGCTTTGCGCTGAGTCCGCGGTCCTCGGTGAGGGAGGGAGGTATCTCGGAGCTCTTGAACAACACCCTCCAGACGCCCTCGTGCGTCGTGTCATAGAGCTCTCGTGGCGTCTGGTGCTTGGCCGAGTCGAACTCCCACAAATTTAATGCCCGTCTTTGGCACGGAAGGATCCGGCGGAAGAGCATAACCTGGACCACATTGACAAGCTTGATTTTTTTGCTCGTCATGTTCTGGATGCAGGTCTGGAGTCCGGTCAGCTCTACTGAAGAACCCCAGGACAGGCCCTTCTTTTTCCAAGAGATGAGCCGCGTGGGGATTCCGGATCGAAATTTGGGGGCCGCCACCTAGTTGGAGTCGCGCGGCTCGGTGATGTAGAACCACCCCGATTGCCACCCCTTTATGGTATCCATATAGGTGCCCTCGAGCCAAGTGACGTTAGGCATCTTTCCCACAATGGCGCCTCCGCACTCTGCTTGCTAGCCTCCCACCACCGGTTTGACATTGAAGGTTTTTATCCATAGGCCGAAGTGGGGCCTGATGCGGAGGAGGGCCTCACACACGACGATAAACACCGAGATGTTGAGGATGAAATTGGGGGCCAGATCATGAAAATCCAGCCAGTAGTAGAACATGAGCCCGCGGACAAACGGGTGGAGAGGGAATCCCAGTCCACGGATGAAATGGGTAAGAAAAACTACCCTCTCATGGGGTTCGGGAGTTGGGACGATCTGCCCCGCATTCGGCAGCCGGTGCGCGATATCCGCAGCCAGGTATCCGGCTTCCCGTAACTCTTTGATGTTCTCCTCCGTGATGGAGGAGACCATCCACTTGCCTCCTGCTCCAGACATGCTTGGAGTGGTTCGAGAAGAAGAACGCGAGCTTGGGCGCTAGAGCTTGAGTGTGCGGGAGTGGGTAAGCGAGGAGGAAGGAGGCGTGGGTGAAAAAAGTAAATCTTTGCCCCTTTTATAAGGGCGGAAGAGGCGATGTGCCTCCCCACTTGCCTAGCAAAACCGCTTATTCCCCAGGCGCCGTAATTGATGGCACTGTTGGGTTACCCACGTCCCGAACTGTGCGTCTAAGGCGGATGGTAACAGGAGGCAGGGGACACGATGTTTTACCCAGGTTCGGGCCCTCTTGGTAAAGGTAAAACCCTACGTCCTGCTCGATTGTTCTTGATGATATGAGTATTACAAGAGTAGATCTACCACGAGATCAGAGAGGCTAAACCCTAGAAGCTAGCCTATGGTTTGTTTGTATGTTGTCCAACGGACTAAAACCCTCTGGTTTATATAGACTCCGGAGGAGGCTAGGGTCACACAAGGTCGGTTACAAAGGAGGAGATATCCATATCCGTATTGCCTAGCTTGCCTTCCACGCCAAGTAGAGTCCCATCCGGACACGGGACGAAGTCTTCAATCTTGTATCTTCATAGTCCAACAGTCCGGCAAAGGATATAGTCCGGCTGTCCGGAGACCCCCTAATCCAGGACTCCCTCAGTAGCCCCTGAACCAGGCTTCAATGACGATGAGTCGGGCGCACAGTGTTGTCTTCGGCATTGCAAGGCGGGTTCCTCCTCCAAATACACAATGGAAGAGTTTGAATACAAGGATAGTGTCCGACCCTACAAAATAAGTTCCACATACCACCGTAGAGAGAATAATATTTCCACAAATCTAATTTGCTGACGCGTTCTGGCGACATGACATCACACCACGGCCCGGTAATCATTAGAACCGTTTTTCTTTAACCAGACCCGCACATAACGCGAGGCAGTTTCTTGACACGTCTTGTCAAAGCAGAGATCGTGTTCCCCTTATCACGGGATTCTCATCAATACGAACATGGGTAACCCAACCGTGGCTGTTGATATGACTCCTAGATCTTAGATAAGTCTCGAACGGCCACGAGGAGGACGCCTGATATTCATCCTCTTTATAAAGGGACGAGGCTTTTCCTTTTTCCCTCCTATGCTCAATCGAATCATTCCCCCGCCTCGAGTTCTAACACCCAAAGCTCAGGTCAGGTGCTTCGGACTTTCAATCATGTCCGGATCCAGCCTTCAAGGCCGGTGGGTGCCTTCCTCCATCACGGAGGAGGACATTAAGAAGTTGAGGGAGGCCAGATATCTGACCGCCGAAATTTCGCATAGGCTGCCCGCCCGAGGGCAGGCCGTCCCTACTCCCGAACCCAACGAGAGCGTTGTGTTCGTCTCCCACTTCCTCCGAGGACTAGGCGTCGCTCTGGATCCCTTTGTTAGGGGTCTTATGTTCTATTACAGGCTGGATTTTCACGATCTGGCCCCAGATTCCCTTCTTCATATCTCGTCATTTATTGTGGTGTGTGAGGCCTTCCTCCGCATTACCCCTCACTTCGGCCTGTGGCTCAAGACCTTTGATGTGAAGCCGAAGATGGTCGAGGGGCAGTACGCAGCGTGCGGAGGTGCTTTAATAAGCAAAATTGCTGATGGTCCATGGCCAAAGGGTTCCTTTCTAGAGGTGTCCGGATTGTGGCAACGGGAGTGGTTTTACATCACAGCTCCCCGCAGTGCCAAATGGGTAGCTGCCCCCACCTTTCGCTCGGGCCCCCCACCACAACTGATGTCATGGATCAGCAGGGGGCTGAGCTGGGGTCCAGTCAAGGACGTGCCAATACTGCAGAGCCGCATCCGAGATCTCTTTGAGGGAGATTTCAGTCTGGTTATGGTAATGCAAGTTATGCTGGTTCGTCAAGTCCAGCCTTGCAAACGCCGGCCCCTCTGCATGTGGGAATTCAACTCGGAAGGACCGCACACTATTCAGTATTTCCTTGACATGACGCACGAGGAGATGTACAAATCGTTCTTCGGACCCCAAATAGAGTGTTCGGACACTACTGAGGACGTGGGCCTGAGCTGCAACCGCCCCGCTCCCCAAGTAAGTAATCCCCTGGCCGAACACACTGTCCTTTTGTTTATCATGACATCATTCTGACGAATCGCTCTTTGACCAGGACTGGATAGCAAAGGCGAAGATGATCCGGTGTTCGGCCCCCCTTCCTGAAGGCTTGGACAATCCGGTGCTGGAAAAGATGCTCGAGCCAGCACCTCGTCTAGTGCCCTCAAAGGAAGATGAAGGGGGAATAAAGAGGGCGAAAGAGGGCCTCCATCGCTACCTATTCCAATCGAAGGAATGAGCGCCTCCGCGAGGGAGGATAACCAACGGGAAGAATCTGACATTCTCCCTCCCCGGGGGAGGAAGAGGACCACCTCTGAAGATCCGGAAACTAAAGTTTCCAAACGGGAGAAGAAATCTCCGCCAGAGGGTCCTGCCTCGGAAGGTATTCTTGCCGCACAATGTCCACGCGGGGATCAGCCCTCTACCTAGCCGTGAGTAATCAAAAAGTACTTAATAGTGAAGATATCCTATCTTACTTTCGAAGACAATAATCGATGCTTATAAATTGTAGTCCGGATCGCAGCCCTTCGCGACAGTTCATCTTCGGGGGTTCTTCTTCCGGAGATGATGGAGAGCGAAAGGCCTCCCCCGGATTCCCCAACTCAAGATGCGGGCGACCTTGAAGTGTCGTCGCGAAGGGTATCTCCGGATCCACTAGGTCCGGGGAATAACCCTTTGGCTGCCCGGCATCCCCAGTATCCGGCTCCTGAGGGGAGCGATAGCAAGGATTCGTACAGTGTGCGGTCGGACGCGCTGAAGGATCTTCTGGGGCAATCTATTGTCTCGGAAGCGCATCATACACTGGGTACGGTGATTGAAAGGATTTCATCCGCTGATCGCGGTTTGCACGAAGCTTTTATGAGTCTGCTAAAAGGCTTCGAGGTACGTGAAACAATGTATGCCTTTAACATTACCGCATACATTAGGTATGCCCATGCAAATAGTAGCCCCTGAGACTCTGGTTATCGTCGGGAGCGGCGGCAAAAAGAGGATCATAGTCCCAGGTAATAACCAGATCACCTTTATGTGCAGGTGGTTGAAGCTCCGGTGGCTAGCCAGACTGATGGGTTGGTCGAACTAAAGCGGCAGCTGGATGCAGCAGATGCTGACATCGTGCTTGTCAACAAGCGGCTTGACGAGGCGCAGGGTGAGTTATTTTTCTGGTGATCGTCACATAGTAAGAGCAGCATGATGCCATAATCTTTAATATGTTGTGACTGCAGATGGAGCTGCCACCGTGGAGATCCTTCGGGCGGAGCTTGCCCGAGCCAAGGAGCAAGCGAGGAGTAGCAATGCAGCTGCTTTAAAGGCGGTCGAAGAGTTAAGGGCCGAACAGGCCTCGCATTGCAAGAGCAAGGAAAAAATAGCCAAGATGGCTGTAGAGTTAAACGATGCTTCTAACTGTTACCATCTTCTTGAAGAAGAAGACCGGGCGAAAGCGACGGACCTGGAGAAGGCCCGTGTGGCTGCCAAGGAAGCCCGCTCCAAAATTAGAGCAACGAAGGAGGAGCTGAATCAAGCTGCATATATCGTGTCTGGGAAGCCCTTCTTGTTGCGGACTAAGTTCGGAGATCCAAAGTATGCTCCTCTGGACCGGCTATGGAGTTCTACGGACATGTACATGGATTTGGCTGCAAGTGCTGCTGATGCAGCCGAGTACTTCAAGGATTAGAAAGGTCCTGAAGTGGAGAAGCTGTTCTGGTCATAGTTTCACTCTCCAGTCCGTTCGCTGCTGTTGAATGAGCGATTGACCGATTGGGCCGAGCTCCATAGGTTGTCCGGACTTGCCATGAGGTCCGTTGTGGATCACCCGTGGCCAGGAGGGCCAAATCCGAGTAGCTACTTTAGCTTAGTGCAACAATTCCTTGAAGCTGTGCCACGCATCAATGCTGTAAAGAGATCAGTGTGCATAGAAGGTGCGCGGATGGCCCTTGCCCATGTCAAAACATACTGGGCGGAGATGGAGGCCACCACTGTTGCGGCACAGGGTTCGGCCATAGGCCGAGTAGCTGCCGAGCACTACTTTGAAGAGGTACTTGAAGGCGCTCGTTCGATAGAGGCTCAGTGCTCGAAGAATATTATTTTCCAGTGACATGTAGTCCCATTGTACAAACAATGTTTTTCTGAATTAATCAAGGCTGTATTTATACTTTTGCCCAAAAGTACTATGATGCCTCCTGTGCGGCCGTTTATGTATATATGTATATAACCTGAAAGTTTGCAGTCGTCGGCTTCCGCCCCCACGCATATAATGCGGGGGTGTTCGAAAAAGATGCATATCCACACTTGATCCAACGTCTTGGTCCGTTAAGGAGGTGATAGCGTAGCGAACAAGGCAATCAGACTATATTGCTTTAACACTTTCACTTAGCCATAGGAGTTTGACAGTGAGGCTACTATAGAGCCCCTGGTACTTCTGCGCTCGTCCGAATACGGTGCGCGTACGTACATGACCGGGAAACAACCCTTCGTTAATGCGGAGGAATCCCAAAGATTCCGAGTATTCATCGAGTGGTTGACCAGTCTCTCGCTGTATCATGAAAGTCAGTTTTCGGCTTTCTCTACTGAGGTGCTCATCCGGATGAACCAGGGCACAATTGCAGTAGTTCTCCCAGTGCTAACTTAGCCGATATAACGGAACGTAAGGTACCAAAACATGGGAGCCGGGAAAACCCAACATTTGACCAAAGACATGACTCAGAGCTGATGCATATAGGGCCAAACTCACGACGCCGAACACTCCCTAAGGTGTTTGGTCTTTATAACATATACCGGGCTAAACAATGCCCTTTATAAGAAACCCCATGTGTCCAGGTACATGCAAAATCCTGGCGTGGCCACATGCCAATAACGCCAGCATCCTTCTCAGTTGTGTGGAGTATCCGGAGGATGTGATCAACAAGAGAGAGTAAAAAAGGTTTACGCAGGGCCTTAATCTAAAAAGAAACCTTTTGGCGGGTCCCTGCTGCACGTCTGCGCCTGTGTCTCCGTTGTGCCGTGTCCTAGATGGGTGTAGCACGATTGTAACTTGCAAAAAGTAAAGAGCTTAGATGAAAGTTGCCATGCCGAAAAGAAGAATGAGTTATCAGAATTCCAGAGAAGCCTAGTTGAGCCGGGCTGGCCCTGATTACATGCGGGAAGCCCCTGGTATCGCCTTTATGAGGGTTTGAAAACCAATGTTATACATGTATGATGGAACGCCGGACTCGTCCAACCGTGTCCGTGGTCTTGACGACCTGCCATTTTTCTGGTTGGTGAGGCCGTCTAGTGTGCGGCTGTTACAGCCGCTGCGTCCTCTTCCATACGTGAAGAACGGTTGGTATTTCCGCTAACTGTAATGACGCCTCGTGGACCAGGCATCTTGAGCTTGAGAAAAGCATAATGCAATATTGCGTTAAAACGGGCGAAAGCCGCCCTTCCGAGTAGTGCTTGAAAATCACTTCGGAATGGAGCGATGTGAAAAGTTAACGTTTCACTTCGGAAGTTATCGGGAGAACCGAATACCACCTCTAGTAGTAGAGAGCCCGTACAGTGGGCCTCTTGGCCTAGTATTACTCCCTTGAAGGTAGTATTACTGCGGCATATTTGTGTCGGGACTATCCCCATTTTGCGGACTGTATCCTGATATATCAGATTTAGATCACTGCCGCTGTCCATTAGGACCCTTGTGAAATGGTACCCGTTTATTATTGGGTCTAACACCAAGGCCGTCAGTCCTTCGCGCCGGATATTTGTACTGTGATCCCTAGGATCAAAAGTGATCAGGCAGGCCAACCAGGGGTTGAGCCTAGGGGTTACAGGCTTTATGGCGCGTGTGCATCGGAGTGCGTGACTGCTTCTCCTCCTTGTCACATTGATCACATTTACTGTTTTAACCTCCGGTGGGAATTTTTTCTGTCCTTCGGTGCTTTGCTGGCGAGGTTCATCCTCATCTTCACTTGGTGTCTCCTCCCCTTTGTGTTCGGTGTTTAGCTTACCAGCCTGCTTGAAGACCCAACATTCTCTGTGGGTATGATTTGCAGGTTTGTCTGGGGTGCCGTGAATCTGACAGAGCTTGTCAAGAATTTTGTTTAGGCCAGATTGTCCTTCTCTGCTGCCTTTGAAAGGCTTTTCCCGCTGACCTGGTCAGGAGCCCCTGAATCCGGCGTTTACTGCCGTATTATCTGGGCTACCTTCTTTATTTCGATGCTTGTTTTTGTTGCGTCGTGGTTTACCATTGCCATCCCTTACTTCGGATGTCCTTGGATCGCTGGTGCTGCTACGGGCCAACCAGCTGTCCTTGCCCGCACAAAAGCGGGTCATGAGGCTTGTTAGGGCTGCCATTGTTCTCGGTTTTTCTTGACCGAGGTGTCTGGCGAGCCATTCATCTCGGACGCTGTGTTTAAAAGCTGCTAAGGCTTCGGTGTCCGGACAGTCGACTATTTGGTTCTTCTTGGTGAGGAACCTGTTCCAAAGCTTTCGGGCGGACTCTCCGGATTGTTGGATTATGTGACTTAAATCGTCTGCATCCGGAGGTTGGACATAAGTCCCTTGAAAATTGGCCCGGAAAGCATCCTCGAGCTCCTCCCAACTTCCAATTGAGTTTTTGGGGAGGCTTTTCAGCCAGTGCCTAGCTGGCCCTTTAAGCTTGAGGGGCAAGTATTTAATGGCATGGAGATCGTCTCCACGAGCCATATGAATATGGAGGATGAAGTCCTCTATCCAGACTCCAGGGTCTGTGGTTCCGTCATACGCCTCTATGTTCACTGGTTTGAATCCTTCTTGGAATTCATGATCTAGCACCTCATCAATGAAACATAGTCGGTGTGCAGCACCCCTGCATTGGGATGCGGCATAGTGTTCGGACAGTTGTAGTATTCAGTGCTGGTTGTGTACCATAGCGCGCTTCCTAGATCCATAGATAGATCTGGTAGCGCCAGATTTTTGACGCAAGTTCTCACGTAGAACGTGTGTTGACTTATGCGTGACTTTGTTATCCGCTCTATCGTGTTCACAGGGTGGTGGATCCGGCCGGTTGGCCGTATCACTTACCGGCTGTATGGGCTCTAAGGCCTCGTCGTCGAATTCCGGTAATAGCTTGCGCTTTGGATAGCTATTTGGGCGGTAGCTTCTACCATACTTTGTTACTTTGTGCCACTTGCTGTTGAGCGTATCTTGTGCGACCTTGAGCCTTTGCTTCTATTTCTTCAGGCTTCTCGCTGTGGCAGTAAGCCTTCCGCGGAGGTTCTCTTGCTCCAAGTGTGTTTCTGGGATGATGGGTGCATCATCGTCCGGACTGTTTTCTTCCCTAGACGGGGATTGATGATGCTTATCTTTGGCGTCATCGTGTTCAGACGTCAGATCCGTACTATGTTTGCTGTTTGCATCTTGATCGTTTTCTGCCACCGGGGTGGTGCAATTGTCGTCTTTTCCGGAGTCGTGTGGACTATTGTTATCGCTATTTTTGCTATGGCGGGACTTAGAGTGGCGCCGCTGACGTTGGCGCTTGGGTTGCTTCTTGGAGGGGTCATCCTCCACTTTTTCGTCGCCATTGGCTTCGTTGGGGGTGTCCACCATGTACACATCATGTGATGAAGTAGCGGTCCAGCGCCCTGTGGGCGGTGGTTCCAGTTCGTCTCCGGCTTCGTCGTCCATACCGTCGAAGTCCTCGGAGCCGAAGTCAAGCATGTCGGTTAAGTCGTCGATAGTGGCTACTAAGTGGGTGGTGGGTGGGCGGCGAATTTCTTCGTCGTCCCCATCCCATTCTGGCCATACATAGTTCGTCCAAGGTTCTCCTGACAGGGAGAGAGACCTTAATGAATTTAGCACATCTCCAAAAGGTGAGTGCTGAAAGATATCCGCGGAGGTGAACTCCATGATCGGCGCCCAGTCGGACATGACGGGCACGGATACGAGCGGCTTGGAGTCTGTGACCGAAGATGAATCCAGTGGTTCGGCGACACGGCTCTCATAAGGGTTGAAGTCAGTCTCCGGATCTATCGCCGCTGAGAGTGCAGCCTCCATTGCGGGGTCCATCCCTCCGTTCTCGGATTGCGCGACTTGTTCTAGGTTAAAAACCGGAGTAGCTGCGGATGCGATCTCGCGAACACTGTCCGACGGTAGAGTAACGTCTTGCTCGTCATGAGTGCGCGGCGCGTCCGGCATGGGCTCGAATCCGTCAAAGATCAAGTCTTCGCGGGCATTGGCCGTGTAGTTCAGGTTTCCAAATCAGACCTGATGGCCAGGGGCGTAGCTCTCAATCTGCTCCAGATGGCCAAGCGAGTTGGCCCGCAGTGCAAAGCTGCCGAATATGAAGATCTGTCCGGGGAGGAAAGCCTCACCCTGGACCGCATCGCTAGTGATGATCGAAGGAGCCATCGAGCCTTATGGTGACGACACAGTGGAACTCCCAATGAAAGCACCAATGTCGGTGTCAAAACCGGCGGATCTCGGGTAGGGGGTCCCGAACTATGCATCTAAGGCGGATGGTAACAGGAGGCAGGGGACACGATGTTTTACCCAGGTTCGGGCCCTCTTGATAGAGGTAAAACCCTACGTCCTGCTCGATTGTTCTTGATGGTATGAGTATTACAAGAGTAGATCTACCACGAGATCAGAGAGGCTAAACCCTAGAAGCTAGCCTATGGTATGATTGTATGTTGTCCTACGGACTAAAACCCTCTGGTTTATATAGACACCGAAGGAGGCTAGGGTCACACAAGGTCGGTTACAAAGGAGGAGATATCCATATCCGTATTGCCTAGCTTGCCTTCAATGCCAAGTAGAGTCCCATCTGGACACGGGACGAAGTCTTCAATCTTGTATCTTCATAGTCCAACAGTCCGGCAAAGGATATAGTCCGGCTGTCCGGAGACCCCCTAATCCAGGACTCCCTCAGAGGTCAAAGAAACTCAAATACTTTCATGGATATAAAAAGATAGATCTGATCATAAACTCAAAGTTCATCCGATCCCAATAAACACACCGCAAAAAGAGTTACATCATATGGATCTCCAAGAGACCATTGTGTTGAGAATCAAACGAGAGAGAGGAAGCCATCTAGCTACTAACTACGGACCTAAAGGTCTACAAAGAACTACTCATGCATCATCGATGATGCAGCAATGGAGGTGGTGAACCCCATCTGTGATGGTGTCTAGATTGGATCTGGTGGTTCTGGACTTTGCGGTGGCTGGAATTGATTTTCGTCGACTCCCCTAGGGTTTCTAGAATATTGGGGTATTTATAGAGCAAAGAGGCGGTCCGGGGGGCACCTGGGCCTCCTAGTGCGCCCTGGTGGGTTGTGCTCTCCTCGGAGCATCCCTAGGCGCAGCCTTGGCCCATTATGTGTCTTCTGGTCCATAAAAAATCTCCGTAAAGTTTCGTTGCATTTGGACTCCATTTGGTATTGATTTCCTGCGATGTAAAAAACATGCAGAAAACAACAACTGGCACTTGGCACTATGTCAATAGGTTAGTCCCAAAAAATGATATAAAATGACTATAAACTGATTATAAAACATCCAAGAATGATAATATAACAACATGGAACAATAAAAAATTATAGATACGTGGGAGACATATCACTACTGCATCTCACGTGATGATCAGACATGGTTTAGTTTCTATGGATCAGATGATCATTTAGATGACTAGAGGGATGTCTATCTAAGTGGGAGTTCTTAAGTAATATGATTAATTGAACTTTAATTTATCATGAACTTAGTCCTGATAGTTTTTGCATATCTATGTTCTTGTGGATCAATGGGCCGTGCTGCCTTCCCTTGAATTTTAGTGCGTTCATAGAGAAAGATAAGTTGAAAGATGATGGTAGCAACTACATGGACTGGATCCGTAACTTGAGGATTATCCTCATTGCTGCACAGAAGAATTACGTCCTAGAAGCACCGCTAGGTGCAAGACCCGCTGCAGGAGCAAATCCGGATGTTATGAACGTCTGGCAGACTAAAGTTGATGACTACTCGATAGTTCAGTGTGCCATGCTTTACGGCTTAGAATCAGGACTTCAAAGACGTTTTGAACGTCATGGAGCATATGAGATGTTCCAAGAGTTGAAGTTAATATTTCAAGAAAATGCCCGAGTTAAGAGATATGAAGTCTCCAACAAGTTCTATAGCTGCAAGATGGAGGAGAATAGTTCTGTCAATGAACACATACTCAAAATGTCTGGGTACCATAACCACTTAACTCGGCCGGGAGTTAATCTTCTTGATGATAGTGTCATTGACAGAGTTCTTCAATCACTGCCACCAAGCTATAAAGGCTTCGTAATGAACTATAATATGCAAGGGATGGAAGATACAATTCCCGAGCTCTTTGTGATGCTAAAGGCTGCGGAGGTAGAAATCAAGAAGGAGCATCAAGTGTTAATGGTTAACAAGACCACTAGTTTCAAGAAAAAGGGCAAAGGGAAGAAGGGAAACTTCAAGAAGAATAGCAAACAAGTTGTTGCTCCTGGGAAGAAGCCCAAGTCTGGACCTAAGCCTGAAACTAAGTGCTTCTACTGCAAATGGACTGGTCACTAGAAGCAGAACTGCCCCAAGTATTTGGCAGATAAGAAGGATGGCAAAGTAAAAGGTATATTTGATATACATGTTATTGATGTGTATCTTACTAATGCTCATAGTAGCGCATGGGTAATTGATACTGGTTATGTTGCTCATATTTACAACTCGAAACAGGGGCTACGGATTAAACGAAGATTGGCTAAGGACGAGGTGACGATGCGTGTCGGAAATGGTTCCAAGGTCGATGTGATCGCTGTCGGCACGCTACCTCTACATCTACCTTCAGGATTAGTTTTAGACCTGAATAATTGTTATTTGGTGCCAGCGTTGAGCATGAACGTTATATCTGGATCTTGTTTGATGCGAGACGGTTATTCATTTAAATCAGAGAATAATGGTTGTTCTATTTATATGAGTAATATCTTTTATGGTCATGCACCCTCGATGAGTGGTCTATTTTTGTTGAATCTCGATCGTAGTGATACACATATTCATAATATTGAAGCCAAAAGATGCAAAGTTAATAATGATAGTGCAACTTATTTGTGGCACTGCCGTTTAGGTCATATTGGTGTAAAGTGCATGAAGAAAATCCATGCTGATGGGCTTTTGGAATCACTTGATACTTGCGAACCATGCCTCGTGGGCAAGATGACTAAGACTCCGTTCTCCGGAACAATGGAGCGAGCCACTGACTTATTGGTGATAATACATACTGATGTATGCAGTCCGATGAGTGTTGAGGCTCACGACGGGTATCATTATTTTCTGACCTTCACAGATGATTTGAGCAGATATGGGTATATCTACTTAATGAAACATAAGTCTGAAACATTTGAAAAGTTCAAATAATTTCAAAGTGAAGTGGAAAATCATCGTAACAATAAAATAAAGTTTCTATGATCTGACCGTGGAGGTGAATATTTGAGTTATGAGTTTGGTCTTCATTTGAAACAATGTGGAATAGTTTCGCAAGTCACGCCACCTAGAACACCATAGCGTAATGGTGTGCCCAAATGTCGTAACCGTACTTTACTAGATATGGTGCGATCTATGATGTCTCTTACCGATTTATCACTATCGTTTTGGGGTTATGCTTTAGAGACATTGCATTCACATTAAATAGGGCACCATCTAAATCCGTTGAGACGACACCATATGAACTGTTGTTTGGCAAGAAAGCTAAGCCGTCGTTTCTTAAAGTTTGGGGCTGCGATGCTTATGTGAAAAAGCTTCAACCTGATAAGCTCGAACCCAAATCGGAGAAATGCGTCTTCATAGGATACCCAAAGGAAACTGTTGGGTACACCTTCTATCACATATCTGAAGGCAACATATTCGTTGCTAAGAATGGATCCTTTCTAGAGAAGGAGTTTCTCTAGAAAGAAGTGAGTGGGAGGAAAGTAGAACTTGATGAGGTAATTGTACCTTCTCCCGAATTGCAAAGTAGTTCATCATAGGTATCAGTTCCAGTGATTCCTACAACAATTAGTGAGGAAGCTAACGATGATGATCATGAAACTTCAGATCAAGTTACTACTGGACCTCGTAGGTCGAACAGAGCACGTTCCACACCAAAGTGGTACGGTAATCCTGTTCTAGAAGTCATGTTACTAGACCATGACGAACCTACGAACTATGAGGAAGCGATGATGAGCCCAGATTCCGTGAAATGGCTTGAGGCCATGAAATCTGAGATGGGATCCATGTATGAGAACAAAGTGTGGACTTCGGTTGACTTTCCCGATGATCGGCAAGCCATAGAGAATAAATGGATCTTCAAGAAGAAGACTGACACTGACGGTAATGTTACTGTCTACAAAGCTCGACTTGTTGCGAAAGGTTTTCGACAAGTTCAAGGAGTTGACTATGATGAGACCTTCTCACCCGTAGGGATGCTTAAGTCTGTCCAAATCATGTTAGCAATTGCAGCATTTTACGATTATGAAATTTGGAAAATGGATGTGAAAACTGCCTTCCTTAATGGATTTCTTAAAGAAGAGTTGTATATGATGCAACCAAAAGGTTTTGTCGATCCTAAAGGTGCTAACAAAGTGTGTAAGCTCCAGCGATCCATTTATGGACTGGTGCAAGCATCTCGGAGTTGGAATATACGCTTTGATAGTGTGATCAAAGCATATGGTTTTATACATACTTTTGGAGAAGCCTGTATTTATAAGAAAGTGAGTGGGAGCTCTGTAACATTTCTAATATTATATGTGGATGACATATTGTTGATTGAAAATAATACAAAATTTCTGGATAGCATAAAAGGATACTTGAATAAGAATTTTTCAATGAAAGACCTCGGTGAAGCTGCTTATATATTGGGCATGAAGATCTATAGAGATAGATCAAGACGCTTAATTGGACTTTCACAAAGCACATACCTTTATAAAGTTTTGAAGAAGTTAAAAATGGATCAGTCAAAGAAAGGGTTCTTGCCTTTGTTACAAGGTGTGAAGTAGTCAGACTCAATGCCCGACCACTGCAGAAGATAGAGAGAAAATGAAAGTCAATCCCTATGCCTCCGCCATAGGTTCTATCATGTATGCAATGCTGTGTACCAGACCTGATGTGTGCCTTGCTATAAGTTTGGGAGTGAGGTACCAAATTAATCCAGGAGTGGATCATTGGATGGCGGTCAAAAACATCCTGAAATACCTGAAAAGGACTAAGGATATGTTTCTCGTTTATGGAGGTGACAAAGAGCTTGTCGCAAATGGTTACGTCGACGCAAGCTTTGACACTGACCCGGATGACTCTAAGTCACAAACCGGATACATATTTATATTAAACGGTGGAGCTGTAAGTTGGTGCAGTTCCAAGCAGAGCGTTGTGGCGGGATCTACGTGTGAAGCGGAGTACATAGCTGCTTCAGAAGCAGCAAATGAAGGGGTCTGGATGAAGGAGTTCATATCCGATCTAGGTGTAATACCTAGTGCATCAGGTCCAATGAAAATCTTTTGTGACAATACTGGAGCAATTGCCTTGACGAAGGAATCCAGATTTTACAAGAGAGCCAAACACATCAAGAGATGCTTCAACTCCATCCGCGATCAAGTCAAGGAGGGAAACATAGAGATTTGCAAGATACATACGGATCTGAATGTTGCAGACCCATTGAATAAGCCTCTTTCATGAGAAAAACATGATCAACACCAAGACTCGCTGGGTGTTCGAATCATTACTATGTAATATAGATTACTGACTCTAGTGCAAGTGGGAGACTGAAGGAAATATGCCCTAGAGGCAATAATAAAGTTGTTATTTATATTTCCTTATATCATGATAAATGTTTATTATTCATGCTAGAATTGTATTAACCTGAAACTTAGTACATGTGTGAATACATAGACAAAACAAAGTGTCCCTAGTATGCCTCTACTAGACTAGCTCGTTAATCAAAGATGGTTAAGTTTCCTAACCATAGACTTGTGTTGTCATTTGATGAACAGGATCACATCATTAGAGAATGATGTGATGGACAAGACCCATCAGTTAGCTTACCATAATGATCGTTAAGTTTTATTGTTATTGATTTCTTCATGACATATACAAATTCCTTCGACTATGAGATTATGCAACTCCCGAATACTAGAGAAACACCTTGTGTGCTATCAAACGTCACAATGTAACTGGGTGATTATAAAGATGCTCTACAGGTATCACATCCAAGATTAGTAGACCGACTCCTGCCTTCATCTACTACTATTACTCCACACATCGACCGCTATCCAGCATGTATCTAGTGTATTAAGTTCATGGAGAAACGGAGCAATACAATAAGAACGATGACATAATGTAGACAAGATCTACCTATGTAGAGATAGACCCCATCGTTTTATCCTTAGTAGCAATGATACATACATGTCGGTTTGATGACCCACAAGTGTAGGGGATCTATCATAGTCCTTTTAATAAGTAAGAGTGTCGAACCCAACGAGGAGCAGAAGGAAATGATAAGCAGTTTTCAGTAAGGTATTCTCTGCAAGAACTGAAATTATCGGTAACAATAGTTTTGTGATAAGGTAATTTGTAACGAGTAACAAGTAATGAAAGTAAATAAGGTGTAGCAAGATGGACCAATCCTTTTTGTAGCAAAGGACAAGCCTGGACAAACTCTTATATAAAGGAAAGCGCTCCCGAGAACACATGGGAATTATCGTCAAGCTAGTTTTCATCACGTTCATATGATTCGCGTTCGGTACTTTGATAATTTGATATGTGGGTGGACCGGTGCTTGGGTATTGTCCTTCCTTGGACAAGCATCCCACTTATGATTAAACCCTATGGCAAGAATCCGCAACTACAAAATAAGTATTAAGGTAAACCTAACCATAGCATGAAACATATGGATCCAAATCAGCCCCTTACGAAACAACTAATAAACTAGGGTTTAAGCTTCTGTCACTCTAGCAACCCATCATCTACTTATTACTCCCCAATGCCTTCCTCTAGGCCCAAACAGTGGTGAAGTGTCATGTAGTCGACGTTCACATGACACCACTAGAGGAGAGACAACATACATCTCATCAAAATATCAAACGAATACCAAATTCACATGACTACTTATAGCAAGACTTCTCCCATGTCCTCAGGAACAAACGTAACTACTCACAAATCATATTCATGTTCATAATCATAGGGGTATTAATATGCATAAAGGATATGAGCATATGATCTTCCACCGAATAAACCAACTAGCATCAACTACAAGGAGTAATCAACACTACTAGCAACCCACAGGTACCAATTTGAGGCTCCGGGACAAAGATTGGATACAAGAGATGAACTATGGTTTGAGATGAGATGGTGCTGGTGAAGATGTTGATGGAGATTGACCCCCTCCCGATGAGAGGATCGATGGTGATGATTTCCCCGTCCTGGAGGGAAGTTTCCCCGGCAGAACAGCTCCGCCGGAGCCCTAGATTGGTTCTGCCAAGGTTCCGCCTCGTGGCGGCGGAGTTTCATCCCGTGAGCTAGCTTATTATTTTTTCCTTGACGAAATACCTCATATAATATAAGATGGGCATCAGAGACCTGCCAGGGGGCCCACAAGGCAGGGGCGCGCCCAGGGGGGTAGGGCGCGCCCCCACCCTCGTGGACGGTGGGTGGCCCCCTCTGGTACTTTCTTCGCCCAATTTTTTTATATATTCGGAAAATAATTCCCGTGGAGTTTCAGGACTTTCGGAGTTGCGCAGAATAGGTCTCTAATATTTGCTCCTTTTCCATCCCAAAATTCCAGCTGCCGGCATTCTCCCTCTTCATGTAAACCTTATAAAATAACAGAGAATAGGCATAAGTATTGTGACATAATGTGTAATAACAGCCCATAATGTAATAATTATCGATATAAAAGCATGATGCAAAATGGACGTATCAACTCCCCCAAGCTTAGACCTCGCTTGTCCTCAAGCGAAAGCCGATATCGAAAAATATGACCACATGTTTAGAGATAGAGGTGTCAATAAAATAGAATATAGATATGAGGGCATCATGATCATTCTTATAACAACAACATATATATATATATTGCCATATGATCTCTTATGCTAAAGTAACAATTAAATCACAATTTGAAGTACGGATCATAAACTTCATTAAAACCTAACAAACTATAATCTCAGTCATTGAAGCAATTGCAATTTATCATAACAAGTCCACATACTCAACTATCATTTAGTCTTTCACAATTGCTAACACTCACACAATACTTATGGGTATGAAGTTTTAGTCGGACACAGAGAAAGATAGGGGCCTATAGTTTTGCATCCCAACCTTTTAACTCAAGGGTAATGTCAAGAATAATAGTTCATGAAAACTCACATCCAATTAGCTATATATATCTGGATCTTTCCAACACATTGTGCTTGCCAAAGGATAAAATGTAAAAAGGAAAGGTGAAGATCACCATGACTCTTGTATGAAGTATAAGACAAGAATAGAAGATATGCCCTTCGCAGAGGGAAGCAGAGGTTGTCATGTGCTTTTATGGTTGAATGCACAAAATCTTAATGCGAAAGAATGTCACTTTATATTGCCACTTGTGATATGGACCTTTATTATGCAGTCCGTCGCTTTTATTTCTTCCACATCACAAGATCGTATAAAGCTTATTTTCTCCACACTAATAAATCATACATATTTAGAGAGCAATTTTTATTGCTTGCAACAATGACAACTTACTTGAAGGATCTTACTCAATCCATAGGTAGATATGGTGGACTCTCATGGCAAAACTGGGTTTAAGGATATTTGGAAGCACAAGTAGTATCTCCACTTGGTGCAAAGAATTTGGCTAGCATGAGAGGGAAAGGAAAGCTCAACATGTTAGATGATCCATGACAATATAATTTATTTCGGATGTAAGAAAACATAACCCATTACGTTGTCTTCCTTGTCCAACATCAACTCTTTAGCATGTCATATTTTAATGAGTGCTCACAATCATAAAAGATGTCCAAGATAGTACAGTTATATGTGAGAACCTCCCTTTCTTTATTACTTCCTATTAATTGCAACAATGACCAAAACTATGCTTGTCATCTTTCAACAACTTTTATTCATCATACTCTTTATATGTGAAGTCATTACTCTCCATAAGATCCATATGATCTCTTTATTTCTTTTTATTCTTTCTCTTTTCTTTTATTTTTATACCCTCAAGATCATAGCAAGATGGCAAAGCCCTTGACTCAACACTAATCTTTATTATATATATAGCTCATGGACTCGATTACATAGAAGGATCATAAAGCAAAACTCAAAACTAGATCATACTAAAACTTTATTCTACTAGATCAAGGTCTTACCAAAAGGATCGAACTAACAAAAACGGTAAAGATAAAAGTGTGATGGTGACACGATACCGGGGCACTCCCCCAAGCTTGGCAGTTGCCAAGGGCAGTGCCCATACCCGATTCCCAGTTCTTCTTTGTTGGTGAAGAAGGTGTTGGTGATGTTGGATAGTCGCACATCGAGCGTAGGAGGTCCTCCAATTTGCGGATAATGCCCTTGAGTGCGATGATATGCTCCTTCAACAAAATATTTTCACTTGTGAGATACTTGTTTTGAATGCGAGCTAACTCAATCATCTTGAAAGCTTCAATCTCCGTCGGGGTAAAGAGATTGTGATGAGGTTGAAGGATGTCTTTGTCTACTACTGCCGAAACTTGATCCCCCATGGCCTTCTTGATCCCATCCTCCTTATTGATCTCTCCGGGCTCTTCTCTCTTCAGCTCTATCTTCATTAGCCAAGCATCGTTGCCCTCATTGTTGGAGGAGGAGGGAGACGATATGATGCCTGGTCTTGACAACCTTGGCAGAAAACAGCTTGTAACAAAAGCAGGTGATATTTGCGTGGTACGGTGATCAAAACCTTCGGGAGATTATATAATGAATTATCGTGCAAGAAGTATCGTGCAAGAAAACGGAGTCCGGAGGGCACACGAGGTGCCCACGAGGCAGGGGGCGCGCCCAGGGGGGTAGGGCGTGCCCTCCACCCTCGTGGAAGCCTCGTGTCCTTCCCGGACTGCTTCTTATTTTCCTATTTTCTTAAATATTCCAAAACGGAGAAAAATTGCTATTAGAACTGTTTTGGAGTCGGTTTACTTACCGTACCTCATATCTCTTCCTTTTCGGAGTCTGAAACATTCTGGAAAGTGTCCCTTATGTATTCCTCCAGGGTTACGGTTTCAATAACATTAGTTTCAACATTTATAGGATTACTTGAGATATAATGTTTGATTCTTTGACCGTTCACCACCCTCGGATTTGTACCTTCGAAGTTGTTGGTTTTTATGGCACTGGAATGATAGACCTCCTCGATGACGTAAGGACCTTCCCATTTAGAGAGGAGTTTGCCTGCAAAAAAATCTTAAATGAGAGTTGTATAACAATACATAATCACCTACATTAAACTCACATTTTTGTATCCTTTTGTCATGCCATCTTTTAACTTTTTCTTTAAACAGTTTGGCATTCTCGTAAGCCTGGGTTCTCCATTCATCAAGTGAGCTAATGTCAAAAAGCCTCTTCTCACCGGCAAGTTTGAAATCATAATTGAGCTCTTTAATGGCCCAATAAGGCTTATGTTCTAGTTCAAGAGGTAAGTGACATGCTTTTCCATAAACCTTTTTATACGGAGACATGCCCATAGGATTTTTGTATGCAGTCCTATATGCCCATAATGCATCATCAAGTTTCTTGGACCAATTCTTTCTAGATCTATTAAAGTCTTTTGCAAAATTAATTTAAGCTCTCTATTACTCAGTTCTACTTCACCACTAGACAGTGGATGATATGGAGATGCAATTCTATGATTAACATCATATTTAGCAAGCATTTTACGAAAAGTACCACGAATAAAATGTGAACCACCATCAGTCATTAAATATCTAGGGACTCCAAACCTCGGAAAAATAACTTCTTCAAGCATCTTAATAGAGGTGTTATGATCAGCCCTACTAGTTGGAATAGCTTCTACCCACTTAGTAACGTAATCAACAGTAACTAAAATATGTGTATACCCATTAGAGGAAGGAAAAGGTCCCATATAATCAGAGCCCCAAACATCAAATGGTTCAATAACAAGTGAATAATTCATAGGCATTTCTTGACGTCTACTAATATTACCAATTCTTTGACATTCATCACAAGATAGGACAAACTTACGGGCATCCTTGAAGAGAGTAGGCCAATAAAAACCGGATTGCAATACCTTATGTGCAGTTCTATCTCCCGTGTGGTGTCCTCCATAAGTTTCAGAGTGGCACTTGCGTAGGATCTGTTCCTGTTCATGCTCAGGTACACAACGTCTAATAACACCATCTACTCCTTCTTTATAAAGGTGTGGGTCATCCCAAAAGTAATGTCTTAAGTCATAGAAGAACCTTTTCTTTTGCTGGTATGTGAAACTAGGTGGTATAAATTTAGCAACAATATAATTAGCATAATCAGCATACCATGGAGCAGTACGAGAAGCATTTGTGACAGCCAATTGTTCATCAAGTAAGCTATCATCAATAGGTAGTGGGTCATCAAGAACATTCTCTAGCCTAGACAAGTTGTTTGCAACGGGGTTCTCAGCTCCCTTTCTATCAATAATATGCAAATCAAATTCTCGAAGCAAGAGAACCCTTCTAATAAGTCTAGGTTTAGCATCTTTCTTTTCCATAAGATATTTAATTGCAGCATGACCAGTGTGAACAGTTACTTTAGAATCAACAATATAGGGTCTGAACTTATCACAAGCAAATACAACTGCTAAGAATTCCTTTTCAGTAGTAGCATAATTTCTTTGGGCACTGTCTAGAGTCTTACTAGCATATTGGATAACATTTAATTTCTTATCAACTCTTTGTCCTAGAACAGCCCCTAGAGCATAATCACTAGCATCACACATAATTTCAAATGGTAAATTCCAATCAGGTGGCTGAACAATAGGTGCAGAAATCAAAGCTTTCTTAAGTATTTCAAATGCTTCTACACAATCATCATCAAAGACGAAAGGAACATCTTTTTGTAAGAGATTAGTCAGAGGCCTAGAAATTTTAGAGAAGTCCTTAATGAACCTCCTATAAAATTCGGCATGACCAAGGAAACTTCTTATACCTTTAATGTCCTTAGGACATGGCATCTTTTCAATAGCATCAACCTTCGCTTTATCAAGTTCAATACCTCTTTTAGAAATTTTATGCCCCAAGACAATACCTTCATTAACCATAAAGTGGCACTTCTCCCAATTCAAGACAAGATTAGTTTCTTCACATCTCTGCAAAACTCGATCAAGGTTGCTTAAGCAATCATCAAAAGAAGTTCCATATACAGAAAAATCATCCATGAAAACTTCAACAATCTTTTCACAAAAGTCAGAGAATATAGTAGTCATACATCTTTGAAAGGTAGCAGGTGCATTGCATAAACCAAAAGGCATACATCTATAAGCAAAGGTACCGAAAGGGCAAGTAAAAGTTGTATTTTGTTGATCCTATTTTGACACAGGTATTTGAGAGAAACCAGAATAACCATCTAGAAAGCAAAAATGTGTTTGTTTGGATAATCTTTCTAGCATTTGATCAATAAAAGGTAAAGGGTAATGATCCTTTTTAGTAGCTTTATTTAATTTACGGAAATCAATTACCATTCTATAACCTGTAACAATTCTTTGTGGGATCAATTCATCTTTATCATTAGGAACAACAGTAATACCTCCCTTTTTAGGGACACAATGGACATGACTTACCCACTGACTATCAGCAACGGGATAGATTATACCTGCCTCTAGAAGCTTTAGTATTTCTTTTCTTACCACTTCTTTCATCTTAGGATTTAACCGTCGTTGGTGATCAACAACCGGTTTCACGTCTTTCTCCAATTTTATTTTATGCTAGCATAGAGTGGGACTAATGCCCTGAAGATCATCAAGAGTATATCCAATAGTAGCACAATGCTTCTTCAGAGTTTTCAATAATTTCTTTTCTTCATGCTCTGAAAGGTTAGCACTAATAATAACATGATATATCTCTTTCTCATCAATATAAGCATATTTAAGAGTATCAGGTAAAGGTTTAAGCTCAAACACGGGATCACCCTTGGGTGGAGGAGGATCCCCTAGAATTTCAACACGCAAGTTATGTTTCAAAATAGGTCTGTGTTTAAAGAATACTTCATCTATTTCCCTTCTTTCATTCATAAACATATCATTTTCATGGTCGAGCAAATATTGTTCTAAAGGATCATTAGGAGGCACGACAATAGAAGCAAGACCAATGATTTCATCTTTACTAGGCAATTCTTTATCATGGGGTTGTCTACGAAATTTAGCAAAATTAAACTCATGAGACATATCCCCCAAACCAATAGTAACAACATCCTTTTTTGCAGTCTATCTTAGCATTAACAGTATTCAAGAAGGGTCTACCAAATATAATGGGACAAAAGTCATCTTGTGGGGAACCAAGAACAAGAAAATCAGCAGGGTATTTAACTTTCCCACACAAGACTTCAACATCTCTAACAATCCCAACTGGTGAAATAGTGTCTCTATTGGCAAGTTTAATTGTAACATCAATTTCCTCTATCTCAGTAGGTGCAATATCATGCATAATTTCTTTATATAAGGAATGAGGTATTGCACTTGCACTAGCACCCATGTCACATGAGCCATGATAGCAATGATCTCCTACTTTAACAGAAATAACATGCATGCCTACAACAGGTCTATGTTTATTTTTAGTATCAGGTCTAGCAATTCTAGCAGCTTCATCACAGAAGTAAATAACATGCCCATCATATTATCAGCCAAGAGATCTTTAACCATAGCAATACTAGGTTCAACTTTAATTTGCTCAGGGGGTGTAGGTGTTCTAGTATTACTCTTACGAACCATAGTTGAAGCTTTAGCATGATCCTTTATTCTAACAGGGAAAGGTGGTTTCTCAATATAAGCAGTAGGAACAATAGAATCATTATAAGTGATAGTCTTTTCTTCAACTTTAATAGGTGCAACTACTTTTACTTCAATGAGAGGATTATATTTAAACCACTTCTCCTTAGGGAGATCAACATGAGTAGCAAAGGATTAACAGAAAGAAGCTACTATCTCAGAGTCAAGTCCATATTTAGTGCTAAATTCATAGAAAGCATCGGTATCCATAAAAGATTTAACACAATCAAACTTAGGTATTATACCTGACTCCTTACCTTCATCAAGATCCCAATGTTCAGGGTTGCGTTTAATTCTTTTCAATAAGTCCCATTTGAATTCAATAGTATTCATCATAAAGGACCCAGTACAAGAAGTATCGAGCATGGAGCGATTATCAAGAGAAAGCCGAGCATAAATTTTTTGAATAATAATTTATCTTGAGAGCTCATGATTGGGGCATGGATATAACATTGACTTAAGCCTCCCCCAAGCTTGACCGATGCTTTCTCCTTTGCGAGGCCAAAAATTATATATATATATAATTACGATCACGATGAACAAGATGCATAGGATAAAACTTCTGATGAAATTCCAATTTCAATTGGTTGTAGTTCCATGATCCCATATCATCACATAGCCTAAACCATGTCAATGACTTTCCCTTCAAAGATAAAGGGAAGACCTTCTTCTTGATAACATCCTCGGGCATAAGTGCAAGCTTAAATAATCCACAAACTTCGTCCACATAGATTAAGTGTAAATTGGGATGCAATGTTCCATCTCCTGTAAAAGGATTAGCTAGCAGTTTCTCTATCATACCTGAAGGAATTTCAAAGTAAACATTTTCAGTAGGTTCAGTAGGTTGAGGAGCAACTCTTTGCTCTACTGGTCGGGGTGAAGATACCCCAAACAAGCCCCTCAAAGGATTATGTTCCATAGTAACAAGTGACAGTAAATTTCAGCACACTATATAATTTTTCCTTACCAAATTCCACCTACCAAAGGCGCTTCACTCCCCGGCAACGGCACCAGAAAAGATTCTTGATGACCTACAAGTGTAGGGGATCTATCATAGTCCTTTCGATAAGTAAGAGTGTCGAACCCAACGAGGAGCAGAAGGAAATGATAAGTAGTTTTCAGTAAGGTATTCTCTGCATGCACTGAAATTATCGGTAACAGATAGTTTTGTGATAAGGTAATTTGTAACGAGTAATAAGTAATGAAAGTAAATAAGGTGCAGCAAGATGGCCCAATCCTTTTTGTAGCAAAGGACAAGCCTATACAAACTCTTATATAAAGGAAAGCGCTCCCGAGGCCGCATGGGAATTATTGTCAACCTAGTTTTCATCACGTTCATATGATTCGCGTTCGGTACTTTGATAATTTGATATGTGGGTGGACCGGTGCTTGGGTACTGTCCTTCCTTTGACAAGCATCCCACTTATGATTAACCCCTATTACATGAATCCGCTGAGGGAGTCCTGGACTAAGGGGTCCTCGGGCGTTCGGCCTGTTATCCATGGGCCGGACTGATGGGCTGTGAAGACATGAAGGCCGGAGACTGTACCTGTGTCGGGATTGGACTCTCCTTGGCATGGAAGGCAAGCTTGGTGACCCACTATGAAGATTCCTTCTTATGTAACCGACTCTATGTAAACCCTAGATCCCCCCAGTGTCTATATAAACCGGAGGGGTTAGTTCAGAAAGGACAGATACTCATTACCATAGTCATACAGGCTAGACTTCTAGGGTTTAGCCATTACGGTCTCGTGGTAGATGAACTCTTGTAACACTCATATTCATCAACATCAATCAAGCAGGACGTAGGGTATTACCTCCACAGAGAGGGCCCGAACCTGGGTAAAGATCGTGTCCCCCGTCACCTGTTACCATCGATCCTAGACGCACAGTTCGGGACCCCCTACCCGAGATCCACCGGTTTTGATACCGACATTGGTGCTTTCATTGAGAGTTCCACTGTGCCATCGACAAAAGGCTCGATGGCTCGCTCTGTCCTTAAAGACAACATCACCTCCGGGGGAGCTCTGGCCCCAGGCCAAACCCTCCGGTTGGGCGGCTTTTCTATGATCGCCAGTTCAGCCGTTGAGCCGACGATGACCTCTCGGGCGATCGAAAACCCCCTTCGCATCAACTCCGAGCACTCCAAGAAGATGGATCCGATAGATTTTTCGTCTTTGAACGAACTCCTAGATCGCATCACCGCTTTGGGAATAGTCACAGACTACGATCGGATCGGGCCTAAAACTGATCAAGGAGAAATCGAGACCCTACCGATGACCCACCAGATTGCGGTAGTCGTGGAGCAGGACGACGAGTCTTCTTCTATACCGAAGACGGACTATGTTCGGATCGTTGACCAGGAAGAGCCGGATACCCACCCGCGAAAGGATGCGACCAGCCCTCCGAACATAGCATCGTACGGCGGTCCTAAACAATCAAGAGATATTTCGGAACCCGGACTGTTAAGCCCGGAAGGTCGTTAGACTCCGAATAATCGGTCAGGTCGGGGATCGGATTTAATTCCACCCACCCACCCAGATATAGACGCTCTCATGAGCATAAAACAACAGTCTCAGGAAACGGTCCATCACTTATGGGCCAGATTCCTCCTTGTCAAGGACAAGGTAAAAGATTGCCGTGACGAGGACGCAATATCAGCGTTCTGTCACAATTGTGCGGACGAAGGAATCCTCAACGCCATTAATCGCTGCCGCATACTGAAATTCGCTGACTTAGCAATCATCGTACAAAAGTACAGCGCGATGGAGAGAACCTGGAAAACTTAGGCAGCTTGCTGGGAACCGCCAGTCCCAACTCAACTCCCCCTACAGGCGAAAAGGGCACACCCTCGCGGTACGCCCAGTTCAACAGTCAAGAAACACAAAACAGCTATGCAGCACGGCACCATTCTGGTGGGGTGGCTCGATGGCCCATGCAAAATACATACAACACCAGATTCCGTGGCAACCCACAGCCTTAGAGCATGTTGGATACTACATCAGGTAGCCAAGAGTGGCAAGGACATCCTTATCAAGGATGGCCCAGAACGGCATCCCCCAGGGGACGATAATTCAAGAGTATTGACGGTCTTTGAGACATTCGCTTCAAAAAACAAGCGCAAAAGGGCGCTTCGCGAGCTCGCCAAAGTTTGCCAAATTGCTGCGATAAACCCCTGGAACGACACGGCTATAACATTCAACGTCGGTGACGAACCAAAGTACAGAACAGTACGAGCGCCAGCCGCGTTAGTCCTCAGTCTCATCGTGGACGGGTTTGGACTTACCAAGGTCCTCATGGACGGCGGCATTGGACTAAACCTCATTTATGAGGACACACGCCATAAAATGGAAATAGACAAGAGCCGCATCATGCAAAGTAACACAAGCTTCTGAGGAATTATTCCTAGTCGGGAGGCGCGGTGCGCAGGCAAAATCACACTGGACGTAGTATTCGGCACGCCGGAGAACTATCGGTCCGAAGAAATAACTTTCCAAGTGGCCCATTTCAGGAGCGGATATCACGCCCTGTTGGGGCGGGATGCTTTCACATGCTTTCAGGCCATACCCCATTACGGGTATATGAAGCTCAAAATGCTCGAACCAAACAGTATAATCACTCTCGTTAGTGATCCGGACATAGCACTCTGCGCTGAAAACAAAACCGCATCCCTGGCCCTGGAGGAGCTATCCGAAGCCCTCATGACCGACGAATTAACCGCACTACGCTCCACGGTGGACAGGGACGACGTGATCCTTGACAAACGCCCTAAATCCACATCCTTCAAACCAGTAGAAGAAATAGTCAAATTCCAGGTCCACCCAATGGACCCCAAGAAGACAACATCTATCAGAGCTCAACTGAACCCAATAGTTGACACCGCACTACAAGAATTCCTGCGTGAAAACTGGGGCATATTCGCCTGGCACCCTTCAGATATGCCAGGGATCCCACGCGAGCTGGCCGAACATAGCCTCAATATATTAAAGGGGTTTAAACCGGTCAAGCAATCACTACGGCGCTTTTTCGAACCCAAGCGACAAGCCATGTGGTAGGAGCTGGCCAAACTCATCGAGGCCGGATTCATTAGAGAAATCAAATACTCGGACTGGCTGGCAAACCTGGTGATGGTACCAAAGAAGGACAAATCCTGGCGCCTGTGCGTCGATTTCAAAGACCTTAACAAGGCTTGCCCTAAGGATCCCTTCCCCCTCCCCCGAATTGATCAAATCATCGACGCCACCGCAAGACATGACTCACTGTGTTTCCTCGATGCATATTCCGGATACCATCAAATCAAAATGAAGGAGTCCGATCAAGCCGCAACATCATTTATCAGCCCATATGGGCCATTTTGCTTCAACACCATGCCCTTTGGGCTCAAGAACGCCGGTGCCACATACCAACGCATGATTCAAACATGCCTGGAGAAACAGATCAGCAAAACAGTAGAAGCTTACGTCGATGACATCGTCATCAATACCAGGCACGTCGAAACACTAATAGACGACTTACGTCTTACATTCGACAACCTCCGGGCGTATGACATTAAGCTCAATCTGTAAAAGTGTGTCTTCGGCGTCCCCGCTGGAAAACTGCTGGGCTTCATCGTTTCCAATAGAGGAATCGAAGCAAACCCAGCCAAAATCCAAGCTTTGTCACAATTGGCTAAGCCAACAGACCTTAAACAAGTTCAGAAGCTTGCGGGTTGCATAGCAGCTCTAAGCCGCTTTATCTCCAGATTGGGAGAAAAGGTACTGCCACTCTATCGCCTTCTACGGCGAAACGACCACTTCGAGTGGACGGACGCGGCAACAGCCGGACTAGAGGAAATAAAAACCCTTCTTGCGAGCAATCCAATCCTGGCCACACCAAACGCTGGAGAACCGATGTTATTATACATATCGGCAACACACCAGGTGGTGAGCGCTGTACTCGTCGTTGAACGAGAATAGGACGAACATAAATTCCCGCTTCAGAAGCCAGTATAGTACGTATCTACTGTCCTTACACCATGCAAATCCCGGTACCCTCATTATCAAAAAATAGCATATGCGGTCTTCATGGCATCCCGAAAGCTCCATCACTACTTCCAGGAGTGTTCGATCACGGTGGCCTCCGAAGTACCACTCAATGACATCATAAACAACCGCGATGCTACTGGCCGGATTGCCAAATGGGCCATTGAACTCCTCCCATTTGACATTACATATAAACCACGTCGAGCTATCAAATCCCAAGTACTGGCCGACTTCATCACCGAACGGACAGAGGCCGAACTCCCTAAAGAGTACGACACATACTCCAATTGGGTCATGTACTTCGACAGCTCCAAAATCTTGGCTGGGTTAGGAGCGGGCGTCGTTTTAACGTCCCCTACTAGAGACATCGTCCAGTACATTCTCCAAATACTATACACAGACTCCAATAACGTAGCCGAATACGAGGCCTTATTACATGGTCTCCGGATGGCTGTCTCCATGGGCATACAATGCCTAGAAGTACGCGGGGACTCCAACCTTGCAATATCTCAAATAAACGGAGATTTCGACGCTAAAGATCCGAAGATGGCAGCGTATCGTAACACAATCATAAAAATGTCGGCCCGGTTCGAGGGACTCGAGTTCCATCATGTGGCTCGAGAAAGTAATCAAGTGGCGGATGTTCTTGCTCGTATCGGCGCTAAGCGCGGCCCCGTCCCACCTAATATTTTCCTGGAAAGGCTCTTTAAGCCATCCATGGTGTGGCAGGGGAAAACGACAATACTAGTCCAAAACCAAACATAATCCAAGATCCCGGAAACACCAACGTCGTCTGGGGCTCAGCCATCGAAATAACACCGTCGGCGCATCTCATCATGGCAGTCATTGCCCCATGGACCGAACCCTTCCTGGCCTACCTCAATAGGAAAGAGCTTCCTGAGGACCAGAATGAGGCCCGCTGCATTGTCTGGCGTTCAAAGGCCTACAAGGTTCAGGATGGAGAGCTCTACAAGAAAAGCGCCATCAGAGTCCTTCAACGATGTATATCCGAGGAAGAGGGACGACAGCTCTTGGATGAAATTCATGCCGGACTCGGCAGTCACCATGCCGCAGCTCGGGCCCTTGTTAGCAAGGCCTTCCGTACATGGTTTTATTGGCCGACGGCCCAAGCAGATGCACAGGACCTTGTCCAACGTTGCGTCGGATGCCAACTCTTCGCCAATCAAAGCCATATACCCCCCACCGCCTTACAAACAATCCCCATCACTTGGCCTTTTGCGGTCTGGGGACTCGATATGGTTGGACCCCTTAAAGGGGGAAGCCATAAGAAAAAATATCTGCTGGTTATGATGGACAAATTCACTAAGTGGATAGAGGCTAAGCCGGTCAAAACGGCTGAGTCCGGCCCGGTGATAGACTTCATATCCGGTGTTGTGCACTGTTATAGTGTCCCACACAACATCATCACTGACAATGGCTCCAATTTCACAGCCTACGAGGTACAAACCTGGTGTACTAATCTGGGTATTAAACTCGATTATGCCTTCATCTACCACCCACAAACCAACGGTCAAGTCGAACGAGCCAACGATCTTATTATGAGTGGCATCAAGCCCAGACTAGTGCGGTCTTTGAAAGAATTAGACAAGCACTGGGTTGAGGATCTCGACTCCGTACTCTGTGGGCTGTGGACCACGCCCAACCGCACTACCGGATACACACCTTTCTTCATGGTGTATGGCGCAGAGGCCGTATTGCCCTGCGATATTATTCACGACTCACCTCGAGTTCGTATGTACGAAGAGAGAGAAGCCGAGCTTGATCGGCAGGATGGCCTAGATGCCCTGGAGGAGGAACGCGATGTCGCAAAAGCCCGCTCAGCATTTTACCAACAGCGGGCTCGAAGATATCAAAGCAGAGAAGTACGGGCCAAGCCTTACAACGTTGGCGAACTCATTCTACGCCTGGCGGAGAGGAAAAAGGACAAACTCAAGCCCAAATGGGAGGGTCCCTTCATAATTGACGAAGTTCTCACCGGAGGAGCGTACCGTCTTCGCGATGCATCAGACAATCGCCTCGAGCCGAACCCCTGGAATGCGTCCAGACTCCAGAGGTTCTATGCCTAGCGCAAAACCCCTTGTTCGTCTCCTCCTCCCCTATAGTTTCCATTATTTTTTCTCTCTTTTCTGATTATTTTCTTCTTTCTTGCTTTAACGCTTTGGTACGGCTAGACCGCACACCATCGACACATACATCTCTAAATATGTATGTCACTTGTACCTGGGGGCTTCTCTGACAGAAGTTCTTGTCATTCCTTGAGCATTAAGCTCCTCACATATGAGTTTTTCATATGTACCTTTTCTTTGCCACTATATGCATCGATATGACTTAAGTTTTAGCCCAGCTAGGTTGCCTGGCTCCTGTGCTTATTCCCTACGTTCTTGTTAGTTCGGCTAGGGCATAAAGGGAGCACCTCTGCGATTGTTACCGCCGGGTCATCCGGATGTGTACCTCAGACTAGGTGAAGCCGAAAGCTAGCGTTCTTAAGGGAATATTCCATTGTGCACCCCCAGAAGTTATATAAACTGTGGTGCTCACATCACAATTCAGACATGTACATTAAACGCATGCACACCCAGGGAAATGAATCCTTAACGGAACTATTCTCTCTGGAAGATGTTTCTTACAATATCAATGTAATATAACATAGCTAGCCGGATACAACTTGTCTATTCAAGCAACTATGACCCCTACGCCTAGTTTTCTAGGCATACCCCGGCCTATTCGGTCGCGATGGTATTCGGAAACACTCCCCACCTTCGGGTCCGGAGGTTGAAGAGAAAAGGTCTGCAATGATAAATGATATACAATTCAGCTAGATGAGGCAAGTACACAGTCACTTGGACTCGAACACCTCTTCCTCTACACCTTCCAACAGGCAGTCTAACTTACAATCCTGTTGGGAATATTTGGAGGCCACCTCTACTTGGTCATATACTATATTAACGGAAATTTCTTCCCCATTCGGCCCTACCGGTCCGACACGAGCCATGTGATTAGGATCCAGCTTGGTATATCACGTCTTCACCATGGCCCAGGCCTCTCGCGCACCCTCTCGACAGGCAGATATCTTCCATAGCAGGATACGCCGCCGCGCTCCCTTGAACAGCTCTACCAGCTTCTCCATGCTTCCTAGAGGGGAGTCGGATGGCCATAAAGCCTTGGCTACACGCTGCATAGCCTGCCGAGCTTGCTCGTGCAACTGCGACAGCCCTTGCAGAAGATCATTTGATGATCCGAACACTTCCTCTTCGGGGCGGTTCATCAATACACCTGCAATTACAGCTATATCAGCTACCGCCACCTCCAAACTGCTATAAGATAAAAGCGGCCACGTACTGAATATGCCGCCTCACAGCTTCTTGTTCTCCTTCACAGAGTCGGATAGCTGCGCTCGCATATCTTTCAGTTCTTCTCCCAGTTTGGTGTTCGAATCCTGGAGTTTCTTTTTCTCTTCAACGACTTTTGTGAATACACGCTCGCCCTTTGCTAGTAGCTTTTTGGCTCCGTGTTCTTCGCTTAGAGTGGCATCCAGCTGCTCGCGTACTTGGTCTAACGACCCAACACAAAGATTAGAACCCAGATTCACACTATCGGTGTATCATTATGAATTTTTGATAGAGGAAAATATTACCAGGAGATGCCTTGTATTTCTCCAGTTCGGCATTGGCAGCAAGTAGCTGGCGCCGACACTTTTCTAGTTCCTGAGCTAGCTGGGTATTCCTCTCCGTAAGCACCTGGTTGTACATTGATCCTTAAATCAGTTGTTTCAACTCCTTTAAGTCTCGGGGGCTACTGTCATATGGTTATCATAGTCAGACAAAGAGAATTTACCTGCACATCTTTCAAATGTTGCTTTGTGGCCCTGTTAATCCCATCTTGAGCAGCCCAGATGTATGCATCGGCTGAGTTGAAGGCGTTAAACGACTCTTCTGAAAAGCCAGGGTCTTGTAAAATAGCCCGGCGGCGCCGATGATTCATGGCACTCTCCACTTCCAAGTTGGTGACGGATACATCATCGGAGTCCTCGGCTGGAAGACAGTCCGGTATCGCCCCTGCATCAGCCCTCGTCGGCACGGCAGGATTTAAATTCTGGCTGTGGGAAGTACGGCCGCTCGGACCTACGGATATAGTCCGGCGCACCTTCCTCCTGACACATGGAAAACGGGAAGGTCAGGGTAGGACGTGACTGCTCAGGTGCGGGTTGGCAAATTCGTACCTCTTTGATGAAGGCACGATCATGTCTTTGTTTGCTTTCCTCTTGGAAGGCTTGCCCGGCGCGGGAGCCGATCTCTTCGAAATCGCCGAACGTCTCCCCTGTGAAGCACGATACAGTGCGGTGGGTGAGGCAGAACAAGAGCACTCTTTTAGAGAAGGTGTTTCTTAATTATTTACATGTGAAGCAGGAAGAAGGCCAGGGTAGTCGACGGTGATGGCCACTTCTGTGTCTTCATAGCTTGTCTGGTAAAACACTCCCCCCGCAAGCACCACGAATATATCCAGATCCTCTTCAAACCTAGGATCTAGCTCTCGGTTGTGGATCTCTGGCTGTGGGGCATGACTATGAAGTCCTTCGGTGACCTTCCGCCAGTGCTGTCATAAACAGACTTGAAATTTATCAAAATTAATCCGGAAGGGGAATGAGTGGAATAGAGGGATCGAAGCTTACCCAACTGGGAGCATCATACATAGAATATCCATCTCTGCGCTTGATGCGAAGAAACTCCTCTTCCTCCCCTTTAAATAGCTCGGCCAATATTTTGGCCAGAGCGGCGGGGGTATCCGGACCCTTTCGGCCATAGCGGGAGGCACTACAAAAAAAAGACACATCCATGACATTTTGGGCCGAATGAATTTTTTTCTGTCATACATATGACACTTCTATGACGATAATTGTGACAAAACCCGGTATCATCATAGATGTGGTGGGCTCCTACTTCTATGACAAAAAATCATGACACAAAATGGGCTTTTCGTCTTGGGCGGGCCGGAGACGCAGCTGCATGACATTCTTTGGGCCGTCCATGACGGAAAAAAACGTGGTAGAAGTGAGGGGGAGGAAAATTTCGGGGAGTTCCTAGTTATGGTGGGAGGTCGGGGGCCGAGCGATGCGCATTTCTCTCGTACACGTACGTGTGTGTGCGCGAGGTGTTGGCTCTAACTGAACCCGAGCGAGGCGTTGGTGTAACACCCCGGATATGATTTTCCCAATTTGTAATCCAACTCTTGCCTTTTTCCGGCGTTAAGTTATTTTATTTTCTCGGGTTCGGGTTTTTGCCTCCGTGTGTTGTTATCGTTGTCATGCATCTCATATCATGCCATCATGTGCATTGCATTTGCATACATGTTCATCTCATGCATTCGAGCTTTTTCCCCGTTGTCCGTTTTGCATTCCGGCGCTTCGTTCTCCTCCGGTGGTCATTTCTACCTTTCTTTCGTGTGTGGGGATTAAACATTTCCAGATTGGACCGAGACTTGCTAAGCGGCCTTGGTTTACTACCGGTAGACCGCCTGTCAAGTTTCATACCATATGGACTTCGTTTGATGCTCCAACGGTTAACCGAGGGACCGAAAAGGCCTCGTGTGTGTTGCAGCCCAACACCCCTCCAAGTTGGCCCAAAAACCCACCAAAACCTTCTCCATCATCTAGAGCGTTCGATCACGATCGCGTGGCCGAAAACCGCACCTCATTTGGACACTCCTAGCTCCCTCTGTGCCTATTTAAAGACACCCCCGAATTTCTCCTTCCCCTTCCTCCCAAAAACCTAGATCCAAATCATCATCACCGCCCGTCGGACAAAAGCCCCTGGCGACGGACGTGTCCGGTCCGCCCCGCCGCCGCCATGTGGCATGCTACCATTCGCCCGCCCGGGCGCCCACATCGCCGCCGACCCCGCGGGCCCGCGAGCCCGTGCGGGGCCCTCCCGGGCCCATCGACCAGCGCCGCCCCGCGCCTCCTCTTCTCCGACGCCGTCCGTCGCATACGCCGTCGCCGGCCGGACCTCGCCCCGGCCGCCGCAGTAGCACGCCAGAGCCGGTCGCCAGCGCCGCCCCGCGCCCCTCGCCGCCATCGCCGGCCGGAGCGCCGCCCTCGCCGGATCGGGACGAGAGGGGGCCGGATCCGCCCCTTCCCGGCCTTCCCCTCGACTTCCCTCGCCGGAGCCGCCGTCACCTCGCCGGAGTTCTGCCTTGGTTCGCGCGCCGGCATGAAACCCTAGATCTGAGAAGGGTTGACCTCATATTTTTCCCTAAGTCCCTAGTTATTTTGGCTATGTTCATCATGTTGTATCTCCTCATCCGTAGATCCGTTTTGAGCATATAGCATATCAAAATGTTCATCTCAGAGAGTACATCATTTCATCTCATTGCATCATTTTCATTAGAGTTCATCTTGATGCCCGAAATGCTGTAGGAAGAATGCTATTTGAGTTAATTGTTAGATCTCCTGCTCCAATTAGATATTTGTCATTTTTTGCCATGATTAATGTGTGCATGATATGCCCCTGAGCTCTTCATGAGTTTTGTTACATGTTTTGTCATCTATCCAGAGGTGCAACCCATGTATTTTTGTAATGTGTGTGTGGTGACTAGCACAAGCTTGCAAAGTGGAGCATTCGTTATGCTAATTTCAGGGACTTAGTGGAAATGCTAAGTCCTTGATCTGTTTATCTCATTATGCCATATGTTCATGTTGTTTCCTAGTGATCCGTGCCTCTTTTGAGGATGATCAGTAAGGATGTTTTGTTAATATTGTAGTGCTCTATCCATCCATGTCTTTGTTTTCAATTATGGAGCAACCTAGCTCGAGTCAATCGAGCTCTACTTTTGTCATTTCGTGAATCTGGGCGGATTGTCTACTTGTTAGCAATTTTGCCGAGGATGTTGTAGTTGATCCGTGCATGCTATGCTATTGATCTTGCCATGTCTACCTTGTATTTTGTGTATTCTTGATGGGTGTATGCTTAGATTGCCATGACTTGCTCTGTAGTGAGTGCATCGAGCTCGTAAACATGCCTACTTGATATCTGTTTCAGCATGCTCCAGTTTTCACTAAGTCTGAGAACTGATGATGTTTTTGCCATGTTCACATGCTTGCAAATGTATTTTCTGATCCCTTTTGGCTCAAGGTCACTAAGGGACTTTTGTTAAGCTCTTTGAGTAGCTCCATGCCATGCTTTACTTTGCTACGTTCATATCCTGTAGCATATTGTTTTTATGCTCCAAAGAGTGCTATATGATCTGAAATTCCAGACAAGTGTTAATTTCACTAAGTCTGAAATCTGTTTACCAAATGCATTTTTGCCATGCTTGTTTTAACCTATTAATGGATGAGTTGGATGTAGCACAGTGCTAGTATTTTGTTAAGCATCATGAATGTATCCCTTCCATGTATTTTGATGCCATGTTTGGGTGCTGTAGCATATTCATCTTGTTGCATTTAGATGGCTACTTGCTGTAAATCGCAGAACGTGGTCATATTTGAATTGCTTGCCATTTCCAAACCGTAACTCCGATTCCGGCGTTCTTTATATCGTTTTCAAGCAATTTAATCTCATCTTTCAAGTGGAACACTTGGATTTCTAAGGTGAGACCAGGTTAATGCATTCCTTGTCAAATCTTGCATGTGCATCTCATTTTGCATACCGCATAGCATACCATCTTTGCATCACGTTATTTGAGTTTGCACGTGGTTGATTGTGTCCTTGTTGCTTATTTGTCTTATTTGGGTAGAGCCGGGAGATGAGTTCGCTAACGAGGAGCCCATTGAGTTTGCTTTCGAGGATCCAGTCAACTCTGACAACTTTGCAGGCAAGATGATCATACCCTCGAAATCACTACTATCTTTGCTTTGCTAGATGCTCGCTCTTTTGCTATGCCTATGCTACGATGCCTACCACTTGCTTATCATGCCTCCCAATTTTCCATGTCAAACCTCTAACGCACCATGCCCTAGCAAACCGTTGATTGGCTATGTTACCGCTTTGCTCAGCCCCTCTTGTAGCGTTGCTAGTTGCAGGTGAAGATTGGAGACCGTTCCTTGTTGGAACATTATTTTACTTGTTGGGATATCATTATATTGCCATGTTATCTTAATGCATCTACATACTTGGTAAAGAGTGGAAGGCTCGGCCTCTCGCCTAGTGTTTTGTTCCACTCTTGCCGCCCTAGTTTCCGTCATATCGGTGTTATGTTCCCGGATTTTGCGTTCCTTACACGGTTGGGTGATAATGGGAACCCCTTGATAGTTCGCCTTGATTAAAGCTTTTCCAGCAATTCCCAACCTTGGTTTTACCATTTGCCACCTAGCCTCTTTTTCCCTTGGGTTTCCGGAGCCCGAGGGTCATCTTATTTAACCCCCCCGGGCCAGTGCTCCTCTGAGTGTTGGTCCGACCGAGTAGACTGCGGGGCCACCTCGGGGCAACTTGAGGGTTGGTTTTACTCGTTGGATGTCCCATCTGAGTGTGCCCTGAGAACGAGATATGTGCAGCTCCTATCGGGATTTGTCGGCACATTCGGGCAGTGTTGTTGGATTTGTTTTAACTTGTCGAAGTGTCTTGAAGAACCGGGATACCGAGTCTGATCGGAATGTCTCGGGAGGAGGTCTATTCCTTCATTGACCGTGAGAGCTTGTCATGGGCTAAGTTGGGACTCCCCTGCAGGGATTTGAACTTTCGAAAGCCGTGCCCGCGGTTATGGGCAGATGGGAATTTGTTAATGTCCGGTTATAGATAACTTGAACCTTAACTTAATTAAAATGAATCAACTATGTGAGTTACCGTGATGGTCTCTTCTCGGCGGAGTCCGGGAAGTGAACACGGTGTTGGAGTAATGCTTGCGCAGGTTGCTCTCTAGTTACTCGTTTGCACTTTGCCTCCTCTTCTCGCTCTCTTTTGCGAACAGGTTAGCCACCATATATGATAATCGCTTGCTGCAGCTCCACATATTTACCTTGCCTTACCCATAAGCTTAAATAGTCTTGATCGCGAGGGTGCGAGATTGCTGAGTCCCTGTGGCTCACAGATTACTTCCAAATCAGATGCAGGGCCTGCTGATTCCGCTCCAGATGACGCACTTGAGCTCAAGTGGGAGTTTGACGAGGACTCACGCCGTTACTACATGTTTTCCTTGATGATCAGTAGTGGTGCCCAGTTGGGGTGATCGGGACCGTTTTGCATGTTGGGTTTATCTTTCATTTTGGCGCCGTAGTCGGGCCATGAGTGTTTGATTGATGTAATGCTATTTATGTACTTTGATTGACGTGGCGAGTGTAAGCCAACTAGGTACCTTCCCCTTTTATTATCTATATTACATGGGATGTTGTGATGATTGCCTAACTTGCGACATTGCTTTCAATGCAGTTATGCCTCTAAGTCATGCCTCGACACGTGGGAGCTATAGCCGCATCGAGGGCGTTCCAAGTTGGTAATCAGAGCCTTCCCCGACCTTAGGAGCCCCATTGCTTGATCGTTTTTAGCGGCCGAGTTGTGTCTAGAAAAATGTTTTGAGTCATTTAGGAATTATATATCGGAGAGTTTAGGAATTCTTTTTACTCCCCAGTCTCCTCATCGCTCTGGTAAGGCATCCTGACGTAGAGTTTTGACTCTTCTCTTCTCAAATTTCACTAATTTTTTTTAGGATCACGCGGGTATCTTGGAATCGTTCCGATGGTTTTGTGACGAGAACATTGTTCTTGGTGCCTCCTGTCTTTAGGGGTTGTGGCAGTGTCCCGGGGAGTTGAGCTCCGAGGTGTTGTCGTCACAATTTTATCATTGCAGTTCTGGAATACCTGAGTTTAGTATGCCGACATCGAAAATCTCTTTTATGCAGTTCGTTGGTGAGATAACCTCGATGCCAACCAGTACTGGGGCGGGAGTTCGGGAGTATCGCCATAACTTGTATAACGGATGCTTTTCGAAGGTTGAGCTAGATGGTTTCCGAAGTTTTTCTCGGTTGTGTGTTGAAGGACGGATACAGCTGGATGTAGGATTTGCTAGATTTGGGTGAGATATTATGCTTCCCCTGTATCCCCAACACCTGATTGCATAACCGGAAAGTTTCGGGAGTTTCATAGGTGGTAATTCTTGTAGCTCTAGTTCTTCTTCCACGGATATTTGGTTTGAGATTGGGATTAGTATTCGTTCTTGATCCGTACCTTGTTGATTTATTCCTCTACCTAAATTCTAAGTGGCTTCTCAATTTATGGATATGTGACCATTTCAAGTGGAATGCATTCGTTCTTATGTTCGGATGTGAAGACTATATGTTGCAATTGCAACCCGTTTGATTCAGCTTCATTTTATCTGTTAATGTGCTAACTATTGTCACCCTCTTCAGGATGGCTCCTGCTAAGAGCACCAATCAGAATCAGAATCAAGTTTCGCCACCACCTCCTCCTCCTCCGGAGGCATGGCAAGCTGTGATGGCCGCAACCAATGCAAACACACAGTTGATCATGCAAATTCTTCAAGAGCACAATCAAGCGAACCAAGGCAACCAAGGCAACAATCAGAATCACTTTCCTACACTCAACCAGTTCCTTGCTAACGGGCCAAAGACTTTCAGCAATTGTGTTGAGGCAACTGATGCTGACGATTGGCTCGTGGATCTGTGCAAGCATTTCGAGTGCAGTAACGTCAGGCCTGAGGACTTCGTCAAGTTCGCTTCCTTCCAACTCAAAGATCAAGCTGCAGAATGGTTCCAGCAGTACAAGGATTCCAGAGGAGGCCGTGTGATTACCTGGGATGATTTCCGTCAAGACTTCAAAGCTCATCATATTCCTCAGAGCGTGGTTGAAAGCAAGCATGAGGAATTCCGCAACCTGAAGCAAGGCTCTTTGTCTGTCTATGACTACAACAAGTTGTTTCAGAAGCTCGCCCGCTTTGCTAAGCAGGACGTCCTAGATGAGAAGAGCATGATATACCAGTTCAGGGGTGGTCTCAGAGAAGAAATTCAGCTAGCTCTTGTTCTCTTTGAGCCCTTGAGGTACGATGAGTTCTACAACATGGCATTGAAGCAAGAGGCCGCTCAACTGAAGTGTGATGCGTCCAAGAAGCGAGTCAGAGATGCTACTCCTTCTTCCTCTACTCAAGTGGCCAAGCAACAGAAGTATTGGATTCCTCCTCCTCCATTTCGTCAGCCGTATCAGCAGAAGAGCAAAGGTGGCAGTGGATCTTCCCACCCACCCAACCCTGGCTTTCAGAACAAGACTTCGTCTCAAGCTCCAAGATCGAGTGCTCCGTATCACCGCTTTCAGAGGTCACGTGCAACAAGTGCCAACAGAAGGGTCACTATGCCAACAAATGCTTCAATCAGAGGCGTCTCCCTCCTCCTCCTCCTCCTGTGAGATCGGCAAGTTCAGCTATGGTCAAGCATAACCCCAAGCACGCCCAGGTCAACTTGATGAATGCAGCTCAGGCAGAGGACTCGTCAGATGTCATCATGGGTAACCTTCCTATTAACGATGTTCCTGCAAAAGTACTTTTTGATACTGGTGCATCGCATTCTTTCTTGTCATGCCCTTTTGCATCGAAGCACAATGTTGATACTGAGGTCATGCCCAAAGTCATGCAAGTTGTTTCTCCCGGCAAGCTCTTGACTTCTAGTTTGGTTGCTCCCGATATTTCTATCACATTGGGCGACTACAAGTTTCTTTCTTCTCCGGTGGTTCTTGGCAACTCAGATATTGATCTTATTCTCGGAATGGATTGGCTTTCTAAGCACAAGGCGCATCTTGATTGTGCAGCCAGGCAGATTCAATTGACTCATTCGTCTGAGGATGTAATTGTCTTTGCCGCTCGTGATGATACCATCCGTCTGTTTTCTCTCAATGAGAAGGGTGAACTGGATGCTATCTCGCAAATTCCAGTCGTTTGCGAATATCAAGATGTCTTTCCAGAAGAGCTTCCAGGAATGCCTCCACACCGGCCAGTTGAATTCGTCATCGATCTTGAGCCTGGTACGGAACCTGTGTGCAAACGTCCTTACAAGCTCGGACCTGAAGAGTTGAAGGAGCTGAAGAAGCAACTCGATGTTCAAGAGAGAATGGGCCTCATCCGACCTAGTTCTTCTCCGTGAGGTTGTGGTGTTCTTTTTGTGAAGAAGAAGGATGGAACAGACCGACTTTGTGTTGATTACCGTCCATTGAACAAGAAGACCATCAAGAACAAATACCCACTTCCCAACATCAACGAGCTATTCGAACAACTCAAAGGTGCCCAAGTATTCTCCAAGCTTGATCTCTGTATGGGTTATCATCAGATCCGAATCCGTGAGCAAGATATTCCCAAGACGGCTTTCAGGACAAGCTTTGGTTCATATGAATACACTGTCATGTCTTTTGGCCTCGTCAACGCTCCTCCGACGTTCTCTCGCATGATGAATTTCATCTTCAACGCCTACACCAATGACTTCGTTTTGGTCTATCTCGACGACATTCTGGTTTTCTCGAAGAACAAGGAAGATCATGCCAAGAACTTGCGTTTGGCACTCGATAAGCTGAGGGAACACAAGTTCTACGTTCTCCAAGTGCGAATTTTGGCTCGATGAGGTTCTTTATCTTGGTCATATCATCTCTGCCAAGGGCATTGCGGTGAATCCTGAGAAGGTGTCTGCAATTGTGAATTGGGAACCACCTCAGAACGTGAAGCAACTCCGTAGCTTCCTCGGTCTCGCAAGCTATTGCCGAAGATTCGTTGAAAACTTTTCTAAGATCGCGAAGCCTCTCTCAAATCTTCTCCAGAAGCACGTCAAGTACGTTTGGTCTCCGGAATGTGACATCGCTTTCAACACTTTGAAAGAGAATTTGGTCACTGCTCCAGTTCTGACTCCGCCTGATGAATCCAAGCCATACGAGGTCTTTTGTGATGCCTCTCTCCAAGGTCTTGGCGCAGTGTTGATGCAAGAGAAGAAAGTTGTGGCTTATACCTCTCGCCAGTTGAAGCCCAATGAGAAGAACTACCCCACTCATGACCTCGAGTTGGCGGCAGTTGTGCATGCTCTTTTGACTTGGAGACATCTCTTATTGGGAAGAAAAGTGGACATTTTCACTAATCACAAGAGTCTCAAGTACATCTTCACTCAGCCTAATCTCAACCTCAGGCAAACTCGATGGGTTGAAATGATTCAAGAGTATAATCCGAGTATTGAGTATACTCCAGGCAAGGCCAATGTGATTGCTGACGCATTGAGCAGAAAGGCTTACTGCAACAGTCTGATTCTCAAGCCTTATCAACCCGAGCTTTGTGAAGCTTTCCGCAAACTTAATCTGCAAGTTGTTCATCAAGGTTTCCTCGCCAACCTTCAAGTCTCTCCTACCTTGGAAGACCAGATTCGCCAAGCCCAACTTCTTGATGCTATGGTGAAAAAGGTGAAGATTGGGATTGCCAAGAGCCAACCCAAGTACAAGTGCTACCGCCTTGATGACAAGGATACTCTCTTCTTCGAGGATTGTATTGTTGTTCCCAAAGGTGACCTTTGTAAAGTGATCATGAATGAGGCTCACAATTCTCTCCTCTCCATCCACCCTGGGAGCACGAAGATGTATCAGGACCTCAAGCAGGCTTATTGGTGGACTCGAATGAAGCGCGAGATCGCTCAATTCGTGAACGAGTGTGATGTCTACAGAAGAGTGAAGGCAGAACACCAAAGGCCAGCTGGTCTCCTCCAACCTCTTGCCATTCCAGAATGGAAGTTTGACCACATTGAGATGGACTTCATGACTGGGTTTCCAAAGTCCAAACGTGGCAATGATGCTATATTCGTTGTCATCGACAAACTCACTAAAGTGGCTCACTTTCTGCCTATCAAAGAGTCAATCACTACAGCTCAATTGGCGGAACTCTATACTTCTCGAATTGTCTCTCTGCACGGTATTCCACAAGTGATCTCTTCAGACCGTGGCAGCATCTTTACATCCAAGTTTTGGGATTCTTTTCAGAAGGCCATGGGCACCAACATCCGCTTCAGCACAGCTTTCCATCCTCAAACTAGCGGTCAAGTCGAGCGTGTCAATCAGATTCTTGAAGATATGCTCAGGGCTTGTGTGATCTCCTTCGGCATGAAGTGGGAGGATTGTCTTCCTTATGCTGAATTCTCCTACAACAACAGTTTTCAAGCAAGTTCGGGCAAGGCCCCATTCGAAATTCTGTATGGCAGGAAGTGCCGTACCCCTCTCAACTGGTCTGAAACCGGTGAACGTCCTCAGAAATGACTTAATCACAGAGGCAGAGGAAATGTGCAAAGTCATTCGAGATAACCTCAAAGCAGCCCAATCCCGCCAGAAGAGCTACTATGATAGTAAGCACCGTGATTTGGCTTTCGAGATCGGAGATCATGTTTACCTCCGTGTCTCTCCTATGAAAGGTACTCGTCGCTTCGGTATAAAAGGGAAGCTTGCCCCTAGATACGTGGGACCTTTCAAGATTGTCAGCAAGAGAGGCGATCTCGCCTATCAACTCGAGCTTCCTTCAAAGTTTGCAAATGTTCATGACGTGTTCCATGTCTCTCAGCTCCGAAAGTGCTTCAAGACTCCTGACCGCACCGTCAACTTCGAGGACATTGAGCTCCAAGAAGATCTCTCTTATCGTGAGCACCCCGTTGCTATTCTTGAAGAGACTGAACGCAAGACTCGCAACAAGTCAATCAAATTCCTCAAAGTCAAGTGGTCACACCATTCCGACCGTGAAGCTACCTGGGAACGCGAGGATCACCTCCGTTCTGAATACCCGGCGTTCTTTCAGTCCTAGATCTCGGGACGAGATCCTTTCGTAGTGGTGGAGTGTTGTAACACCCCGGATATGATTTTCCCGGTCTTAAGTTATTTTATTTTCTCGGGTTCGGGTTTTTGCCTCCGTGTGTTGTTATCGTTGTCATGCATCTCATATCATGCCATCATGTGCATTGCATTTGCATACATGTTCATCTCATGCATTCGAGCTTTTTCCCCGTTGTCCGTTTTGCATTCCGGCGCTTCGTTCTCCTCCGGTGGTCATTTCTACCTTTCTTTCGTGTGTGGGGAATAAACATTTCCGGATTGGACCGAGACTTGCCAGGCGGCCTTGGTTTACTACCGGTAGACCGCCTGTCAAGTTTCGTACCATTTGGACTTCGTTTGATGCTCCAACGGTTAACCGAGGGACCGAAAAGGCCTCGTGTGTGTTGCAGCCCAACACCCCTCCAAGTTGGCCCAAAAACCCACCAAAACCTTCTCCATCATCTAGAGCGTTCGATCACGATCGCATGGCCGAAAACCGCACCTCATTTGGACACTCCTAGCTCCCTCTATGCCTATTTAAAGACACCCTCGAATTTCTCCTTCCCCTTCCTCCCGAAAACCTAGATCCAAATCATCGCAGCCCGCCGGACAAAAGCCCCCCGCCGACGGACGTGTCCGGTCCGCCCCGCCGTCGCCACGTGGCGCGCTGCCATTCGCCCGCCCGGGCGCCCTCATCGCCGCCGACCCCGCAGGCCCGCGAGCCCGTGCGGGGCCCTCCTGGGCCCATCGACCAGCGCCGCCCCGTGCCTCCTCTTCTCCGACACCGTCGCCAGCCGGACCTCGCCCCGGCCGCCGCAGCAGCTCGCCGGAGCCGACCGCTAGAGCCGCCCCGCGCCCCTCGACGCCATCGCCGGCTGGAGCGCCGCCCTCGCCGGATCGGGACGAGAGGGGGCCGGATCCGCCCCTTCCCGGCCTTCCCGTCGACTTCCCTCGCCGGAGCCGCCGTCACCTCGCCGCAGTTCTGCCTTGGTTTGCGCGCCGGCGTGAAACCCTAGATCTGAGAAGGGTTGACCTCATATTTTCCCTAAGTCCCTAGTTATTTTGGCTATGTTCATCATGTTGTATCTCCTCATCCGTAGATCCGTTTTGAGCATATAGCATATCAAAATGTTCATCTCAGAGAGTACATCATTTCATCTCATTGCATCATTTTCATTTGAGTTCATCTTGATGCCCGAAATGCTATTGGAAGAATGCTATTTGAGTTAATTGTCAGATCTGCTGCTCCAATTAGATATTTGTCATTTTTTGCCATGATTAATGTGTGCATGATATGCCCCTGAGCTCTTCATGAGTTTTGTTACATATTTTGTCATCTATCTAGAGGTGCAACCCATGTATTTTTGTGATGTGTGTGTGGTGACTAGCACAAGCTTGCAAAGTGGAGCATTCGTTATGCTGATTTCAGGGACTTAGTGGAAATGCTAAGTCCTTGATCTGTTTATCTCATTATGCCATATGTTCATGTTGTTTCCTAGTGATCCGTGCCTCTTTTGAGGATGATCAGTAAGGATGTTTTGTTAATCTTGTAGTGCTCTATCCATCCATGTCTTTGTTTGCAATTATGGAGCAACCTAGCTCGAGTCAATCGAGCTCTACTTTTGTCATTTTGTGAATCTGGGCAGATTGTCTACTTGTTAGCAATTTTGCCGAGGATGTTGTAGTTGATCCGTGCATGCTATGCTATTGATCTTGCCATTTCTAGCTTGTATTTTGTGTATTCTTGATGGGTGTATTCTTAGATTGTCATGACTTGCTCTGTAGTGAGTGCATCGAGCTCGTAAACATGCCTACTTGATATCTATTTCAGCATGCTCCAGTTTTCACTAAGTCTGAGAACTGATGATGTTTTTGCCATGTTCACATGCTTGCAAATGTATTTTCTGATCCCTTTTGGCTCAAGGTCACTAAGGGACTTTTGTTAAGCTCTTTGAGTAGCTCCATGCCATGCTTTACTTTGCTACGTTCAGATCCTGTAGCATATTGTTTTTATGCTCCAAAGAGTGCTATATGATCTGAAATTCCAGACAAGTGTTAATTTCACTAAGTCTGAAATCTGTTTACCAAATGCATTTTTGCCATGCTTGTTTTAACCTGTTAATGGATGAATTGGACGTAGCACAGTGCTAGTATTTTGTTAAGCATCATGAATGTATCCCTGCCATGTATTTTGATGCCATGTTTGGGTGCTGTAGCATATTCATCTTGTTGCATTTAGATGGCTACTTGCTGTAAATCGCAGAACGTGGTCATATTTGAATTGCTTGCCATTTCCAAACCGTAACTCCGATTCCAGAGTTCTTTATATCGTTTTCAAGAGATTTAATCTCATCTTTCCAGTGGCATACTTGGATTTCTATGTTTAGGACAGGTTCATGCATTCCTTGTCAAATCTTGCATGTGCATCTCATTTTGCATCCCGCATAGCATACCATCTTTGCATCACGTTGTTTGAGTTTGCACGTGGTTGATTGTGTACTTGTTGCTTGTTTGTCTTGTTTGGGTAGAGCCAGGAGACGAGTTCGCTAACGAGGAGCCCGCTGAGTTTTCTTTCGAGGATCCAGTCAACTCTGACAACTTTGCAGGCAAGATGATCATACCCTCGAAATCACTACTATCTTTGCTTTGCTAGATGCTCGCTCTTTTGCTATGCCTATGCTACGATTCCTACCACTTGCTTATCATGCCTCCCAATTTGCCATGTCAAACCTCTAACCCACCATGTCCTAGCAAACCGTTGATTGGCTATGTTACCGCTTTGCTCAGCCCCTCTTATAGCATTGCTAGTTGCAGGTGAAGATTGGAGACCGTTCCTTGTTGGAACATTATTTTACTTGTTGGGATATCATTATATTGCCATGTTATCTTAATGCATCTATATACTTAGTAAAGGGTGGAAGGCTCGGCCTCTCGCCTAGTGTTTTGTTCCACTCTTGCCGCCCTAGTTTCCGTCATATCGGTGTTATGTTCCCGGATTTTGCGTTCCTTACGCGGTTGGGTGATAATGGGAACCCCTTGATAGTTCGCCTTGATTAAAGCTTTTCCAGCAATGCCCAACCTTGGTTTTACCATTTTCCACCTAGCCTCTTTTTCCCTTGGGTTTCCGGAGCCCGAGGTCATCTTATTTAACCCCCCCGGGCCAGTGCTCCTCTGAGTGTTGGTCTGACCGAGTAGACTGCGGGGCCACCTCGGGGCAACTTGAGGGTTGGTTTTACTCGTAGGATGTCTCATCTGAGTGTGCCCTGAGAACGAGATATGTGCAGCTCCTATCGGGATTTGTCGGCACATTCGGGCGGTGTTGTTGGATTTATTTTAACTTGTCGAAGTGTCTTGAAGAACCGGGATACCGAGTCTGATCGGAATGTCTCGGGAGGAGGTCTATTCCTTCGTTGACCGTGAGAGCTTGTCATGGGCTAAGTTGGGACTCCCCTGCAGGGATTTGAACTTTCGAAAGCCGTGCCCGCGGTTATGGGCAGATGGGAATTTGTTAATGTTCGGTTGTAGATAACTTGAACCTTAACTTAATTAAAGTGAATCAACTGTGTGAGTTACCGTGATGGTCTCTTCTCGGCGGAGTCCGGGAAGTGAACATGGTGTTGGAGTAATGCTTGCGCAGGTTGCTCTCTAGTTACTCGTTCGCGCTTTTCCTCCTCTTCTCGCTCTCTTTTGCGAACAGGTTAGCCACCATATATGCTAGTCGCTTGCTGCAGCTCCACATATTTACCTTGCCTTACCCATAAGCTTAAATAGTCTTGATCGCGAGGGTGCGAGATTGCTGAGTCCCTGTGGCTCACAGATTACTTCCAAATCAGATGCAGGGCCTGATGATTCCGCTCCAGATGACACACTTGAGCTCAAGTGGGAGTTCGATGAGGACTCACGCCGGTACTACGTGTCTTTCCCTGATGATCAGTAGTGGTGCCCAGTTGGGGTGATCGGGACCGTGTTGCATGTTGGGTTTATCTTTCATTTTGGCGCCGTAGTCGGGCCATGAGTGTTTGATTGATGTAATGCTATTTATGTACTTTGGTTGACGTGGCGAGTGTACGCCAACTAGGTACCTTCCCCTTTTATTATCTATATTACATGGGATGTTGTGATGATTGCCTAACTTGCGACATTGCTTTCAATGCGGTTATGCCTCTAAGTCGTGCCTCAACACGTGGGAGCTATAGCCGCATCGAGGGCGTTACAGTTGGGCTCTAAATGAACCTGAGCGATTGCGCTGCAGGCTACGCATTACTGAACCCGAGCGATCGATCGATAGCTGTTACTGAACCCGATCGAGCGATTCCTTCGCTACTGCTGCTAACTGAAGCCGATCGATGCTGCCTCTGGGATGAACAGTGAGCGTTGCGGGGGGGGGGGGGGGGGGGTTGGATGAAGAGTGAGCGGTGGCGTTGCCTCTGGATGAAGAGGACACCATGGTGTGGTGGAGGGCTGGATGAACAGTAGACGGTGGAGTGGTGCCCGCGGAGGGGTGGATGAATAGGACCCCGTGGTGTGGGGGGCTGGATGAACAGTAGACGGTGGAGGGGTGACCGTGGAGGGGTGGTTGAACAGGACCCCATGGTGTGGAGGGCTGGATGAACAGTGGACGGTGGAGGGGTGGTTGAACAGTAGCCGGTGGAGTAGCGCGCGGTGGAGGCTGGATGAACAGGAGCCCGTGGAGGCTGGAGGAGGTCGACAGTGGAGATGAACAGTATCCCGTGGAGTCCCGTTTTGCGGTACACCACACCCCTCCCGATGAACAGGACCCCCATTTCGACCGTAGGAGGTCCATTTCGTCCGTTTTGCGGTACGCCACACCCCTCCCGATCAATAGGACCCCCGTTTCGACCGTAGGAGGTCCGTTTCCATCGTTTTGCGGTACGCCAGACCCCTCCCGATCAACAGGACCCCGTTCCGAACGTAGATGGTCTGTTTCCTCCGTTGTGCGGTATGCCAGGCCTCGTTTCCATCGCCTGTTCCGTCCAAGCCCTCCCGATGAACACGACCACACGTTCCGTTCCGACCCAGCCGATTGGCTCCCACGTGTTCCGTTGCCTCCCGATGAACACGGCGCATTCTGTTGCCTCCCCATGAACACGACGCATTCTGTTGCCTCCTCATGAACACGACGACAACGCTATTTCTCCATTCCGACCCAGCCATGTACATGAGCCCTGGCCGTACGTATGCGCGAGTAGGCATTTGACACCCCGCTCGTATGTACACATACGTGGCCGTATTTTCTTTCTTGCACCCTGGCCGCTTTACGTACGTGTACATGCTACGTGCGCGCCTCTACTACAACACGTGCGCGCCTCTACATCGACCAGTATGTACGTACACGTTCGCGACCAGAATGACAACGCTACATACGCTTCGACCAGGTGGGTCCCGACTGTCAGGCACTTCCTTGCCTGCGAAGATGTAGCTGGTTGGTCCCAGCAGTCAGGGGGGCGAATCGTTTTTTTTGCCCGGACGCACTTCCTTGTGTGCGAAGATGTAGCCGGTGGGTCCCAACAGTCAGGGGGGCGAATCATTTTTTTGCCCGGACGCACTTCCTTGCGTGCGAAGGTGTAGCTGGTGGGTCCCAGCAGTCAGGGGGGTGAATCATTTTTTTTGCTCGGACGCACTTCCTTGCGTGCGAAGATGAAGCTGGTGGGTCCCAGCAGTCAGGGGAAACGTTTTTTCCGCGAAATACGGTGGCCCGTCTAGTGGGTCCTAGCTGTCAGGTAGAGGAATCATTATTTTCCGCGTAATAAGGAGGCACTTCCTTGCTGCGGCCCTGGACCCAGCTGTCAGCCTCTCCACGTACAGTCCACATCCGATGGAAGTCGTTCCTTGACCATGTTGACCAGGCCGCACCGAGAGCACCACGACGGTGGACGACGGCGAGGCCTAGGAAGGGGATTACGCGGAGCCGGGGAAGACGCAGCAGTGGAAGCCCGCGCAGAGAGGAGTACGAGGGTTCACTGGTTCGGCTGCGGTGTGAGGCTACCGGCGCTGTAGGGCCTGGCCAGCGGTGGGAATAGTAGGGGGCAGTGAGGCCTCCGCGGCAGCACAGCCGGCCACGGGAGGCAGGAGCATGCAACACGACCGGCGCTGCTTTGGGCAGCTGGAGCAAGAAGACCAGAGGTTGAAGAAGCACTACGACCGTTGGATGGACATCGTACGGTCACTGGAGCTAGAATCGTTCTTATTGACTAAGTTGACAAAGCCCTCCATCCCCGTCAACTTAGTTTGCCCACAAGTCATCCTCCCACTATGGTGGGTCCCAGCTAGCAGGGGGTATTCATTTTTTGTGCGTAATAAGGAGGCACTTCCTTGCATGCGAAGATATAGCTGGTGGGTCCGACATGTCAGCGGGGGAACGTTTTTTCGCGAAATACAGAGGCCCTTCCGGTGGGTCCCAGCTGTCAGGTGGAGGAATCATTATTTTGAGCTTACAGTCCACGGCCGATGGATGTCGTTCGTTGACCATGTTGACCAGGCCGCGCCGAGAGCACCATGGCGGTGGACGACGGCGAGGCCTAGGAAGGGAACGACACGGAGCCGGGGAAGACTCGACAATGGTTGCCCACGCGGTGGGGAGTACGAGGGTTTACTAGTCCAGCTGCCGTCATCGGAAAATAACAGGGGGTGTGTGTGAGTAGAGGAATGGCCTGGCCAGCAATGAAGTAGGGTGGGCGGTGCGGCCTGTGCGGCAGCACAGCCGGCCACGGGAGGCGGGAGCAGGCAGTCCCACCGGAGCTGGTTTGGGCAGCTGGAGCAAGAAGATCAGATATTGAAGAAGCAGCACGGCCGTTGGATTAACATCCAACGGTCACTGCTGCTAGAATCGTTTGTGGACTAAGTTGACAAAGCCAAAGTACACGTCAACCTAGTAGACCCACAAGTCAGCCTCCAAATCTGTCCCAAGCAGCATACAGCCCGAAATTTCTAGCCAGATTCAAATTAATTTTAAATCTAAATATACCTTAATTTAAATTCAATGAAATTTTACCCGCACAAAAACAATGAAATTTAAAATATCAAAATCCGAAAGAAAATAGTATTTTGGAACTAATTGCCTGTTTGCTGTATTTTTCATTTTACAGCCCATTTATTATTACTTATAGCCCATTTCTTATTACTTATAGCCCATTTTCTGGGCAAAATGCATCCCTCCTTGTCTTGAAAGATTTCCGGCCTAGCAGGGCATAGAAAAGCAAGTAGGCCTATGTTGGTTATTCTACAAAAAACAAAATAGCTGGCTAGCCATTTTCAGAAAGGAAAAAAACAAACTGGGCTGGTCATGTGCTAAACATATGAAATAAAAGCCTGGGCTAGACGGGCCACGGGTCCCGCACAACCCAGTTGATACCCTTCTCCGTCCCGAAAAAACAAAATTACTGCGCGCGCTGCTAGGTCCCTACTGTCATCCTCACCATGTACAGTCATCTCCTTATTCCTCTCGATTGTTGACCATGTTGACAACACCGGAGGGCAGCGCCGCGGCGAGCGAACCAAGGCGGAGGACGATGGTGAGGCCTCAGACGGGAATGAACAAGAGCCGGGGAAGATCACACCCAGCCGTGGGAGGCGGGAGCAGGCGGTCCCGCTGGCGCTGGTTTGGCTTTGGCGGCTCGAGGAAGAAGAGACTGAAGAAACGCGACAAACGTTGAATGTCAATCCAATGGTCAAGGTTGGCACAATCGTTTGTTGACTAAGCAGACACCAAGTAGCATACTTTTTTATATATAGGAAGAAAACTGCGAGGAAAATGCGTTCGTCTGCCGTCCTCCTCACAGGGAATGTTCGCCACATAAGTGACTAGCCCCCTTGGTTTTCAACCGAGAGGTCTTGGGTTCGAGTCCCAGGAACTCTCAATTTTGTCCTCCTTCCTTCCTCGCAAAAAAAGGGAAAGAAAATCAAAGACTTGGGAAGGCGTACAGAACAAGCTAGTGTACCAGTAAAGAGACATTGCCGAGTAAAAAAAAGACGTGCTCCTGTAGCTGGTTCGAATCCAAACCTAGACTATGACTATATATGGTGCTATGCTACTTTGCAAGTAATGAAACTGACATATCCAACGTTCGCTTCTCCTCTTCCCTACTTACTCTGCCTAGCATCAGAAGCTCTGGCCGCAGCAACAATGTCCGCTGGCTGCTCGTCCACCTGCTCTTCAGCAGGCAACAACCAGATATGCGCCAAGTCGCCATCCGTACCATTGCCTGTTGGTCTCATCACACCCCCGCCGGCACGCGCACCGCAGCCGATTGCTCATAGCAACCCATTGTTGTTGGTGTGGTGCCACTGCTGCAAATCACGCAGAGTCATCCGTCGCGTCTCAACCACAATCTGCAAACCTGGCTGAGTCTTCTACAAATGCCCGAATCATGGGGTAATAAATATGTTTAAGTGTTGTTCTGCTGCTTTCAGTTGCTGATTTTTTTAAATAGTTTGGTTGATGATCTTCCAATTTGATTCGTGCAGAAAAGGGAAGATTCATGTGATTTGTATTTCTGGAAAGTTGCTGATGTGGGGGAATGCAACTACGCTGATTATTTGGTTAGCCGAGGAATCCCAATACCAGCAGGTTGGGGTGTTGGACAAGTAACTGAAGGAACGACAGAAGAGGAAGATGCAGAGCAGAAGGTTAAAGATGCAGTTCCTCTGATCATGGCCAAGCAACAGCTGCTAAACGGCCTTGACAACAATGAGGAGATGAAAGAGCTTGTGAAGATAATGGGAAAAATCGATGTGCTCTGTAGGATGATTGTATCTTTATTTGCAGTGTATGTAGCACTCGTGATGTATTTGGTGGCTACGACATGAGCACTTTGCTGAAACTAGTAATGATTGAAACCTGTGTAGCAAGCTGGGCGTAGTGTTGTGAACATCTAATGATTTCTATTAACGGAAATCAGGGGGTATCCCCTTTTGCTCATATAAATAAATAAATAGGAGAGGCCCTGTTGGGTCAGCTTTGTTCTCATTCGAAGACGTCGAGCAAATTGCAGTCCAACAACAAACTATGTCATCAAATTCAAGTTTCACAGCCAAATATGAGTACAACTAAACAACAATGTCATCATGTTTTAGTTGTCATACAATCACCAAACACAGATCAACATACATAACAAGTGATGTTCTCACAGCAAAATACTAAACAACATGTTCATCAGGTTTCAGTTGTCATAGCAAACACAATTTCACATAGTAGATAAAAAAACGTCTTCTGACAGGAAAATACGTCAAAAGCAATGTAATCATCATCCGCAGCAGCAGCGTCAAAATCTTCGCCATGTCTATCAGTCTGAATTGTAATTCCCCATGGTGTCATCTTCTTCTTCGTCCTGTACGTCCTCAAACGTTGGCTTCTTCTTGATCAACTCTTGTATGTCCACAGCACGATAGGCAATCTTTTCACCGGCGTCATTGGCGTGATGGTTCTCAAAGATATTAGGAACATCTGTGTTATCTTGTACATCAGGAGCAGTGTAAGCATCATCTTGTTGTGCAAATTCATTAAAACAATTCCTCTGCTCAAACCTTTGCAATACTCTCCAGTCATCGCTACGTGCAAATGTGTCTTCCAACAAAAATATCTGTGTTGCTTGATTTGCCAAAATAAAAGGCTCGTTGGTCTGGTACGCTGCCTTGACATTGATGGATTTGAAATAATCATCAGCTCTGGGTTTTGCGATCCTGGAAAATAGGTTATACCAGCGACAGCACAACAGAACCACACATCGATGATCCTCGAAACTGGAGATATACTGCAACTGAACTATGTCTGTTATGTTAGCATACATTTCAGTTGTCTCTTTGTCATACGTATCCGTGCTCATGATGGCACTGTTTTGTATCTTCCTGCCTTCGTCTCGCGCAAGGGTGTTGTAGCGCACATCTCCAACAACGCAAGATTCATAATGTCTTACCCAAGTATCAGGACCCATTGCTAGTGAGTAAAGGGCATCATCAACTGCCTGCCCATCCTCCCGCATCTTCTTAACCTATGGTTAGAAAATAGACAAGCTGATCATCTTATGTACTCAATATATTAAAAAAACTGACAGTGCACTTCAAAAGCTTACATGGTTCTTGAACCATTTCGCAAATCCTGCCATAACCAGTTTGTCCATGTTTCTTGGATTTTGCGGCAGTAACTCCTCTTTTTAGATGCTCCACAACATAGTGATCGCGTCAAACATCTAAATATATAATAATGTGCTGCAAGTTTAGTAGATTACGATGTATAAGCTGCAGTACTGCACTTACTTGATATAAGGTAGTATCTCATGACAGTTATTCAACACATACCAAACCATTTTGTCCAAATCTTTAGGTTTGTCCTCTTGTCACTCTTCCGTGTAACTCAAATAGAATAATCGAAAACATTGAGCCCGGGATTGTCTTCACCCACCTCTTTGCTAAGCTGATCAGCTGTTTCAATGTATTTTGAGCAGAATGTCAACGCTTCTGCAGCAATGTAGGCCTCTGCAATGGAACCCTTGGGTCTAGCTCTATTCGTAACATAGCCCTTGAAAGTGCCTAGCCGCCTTTCAATAGGGTACATCCAACCATACTGCACTGGACCTCTAAGTAGTGCCTCATTAGGTAGATGAACAGCCAAATGCACCATCACATCAAAGAAGGCTGGAGGATATATCTTCTCAAGGTCGTATAGGATAGTTGGTATCTTGTATCTAAGATGCTCCAAAGCATCTATCCTGATATTCCTACTTCAGAGTTCCCTGAAGAATTGTCCCAACTCTGCAACTGCTCGGTATAAGTCAGGCCGGCCCAATCCTCTAAGGATAACAGGTAAAACCCTTTGAAGTAGGACGTGGCAGTCATGAGTTTTCAACCCTTGTACCTTGTTTCCATCTGCACTGACTCTCCTTTCAGGGTTGGAAGCAAATCCATGTGGGAATCTCACACGTGATAGGACGTCACAGAATTCTTTTCTTTTTACCTTGTCCAAGACGTACACAGCTAGTGCCATATCCCGTGGTTTACCTTCATCTTGCACCTGCAAATCCTTTCTGATACCCAGCTATGTCAAATCAATCCTAGATTTTAAGGTATCTTTTGTCTTGCCTTCAATATTAAGAAGTGTGTCGATAATGCTGTCACATATATTTTTCTCGATGTGCATCACACCAAGATTATGCCGCAGATCCAAATCTTTCCAATACTCCAAGTCCCACAAAGTGGACCTGCGGGTAAATAGTAATCTCTCTTCTACCCTGCCATGCTTCCTTTTCCCGCTACCATTACCAAGATGGTTTCCTGGTGTAATATGCCCGACCTTCTCTAATTCCACTTGCAACTCATCGGCGGTGAGCCTCTTTGGCGCATCACGGTTTTCATGCTTTGCATTGAACACATGTCTTCGGTATTTTCTAGGATGCGGCTTGTCCTTGGCAAGGAAACGGCGATGTCCAATGTAACAGATCTTGCTAAGTATTGCGTATCACAGTGGATTCCTGTCATAGCGAACACATGCATTGTAACCATGTGTCGTTCGCCCTGACATAGTGCCCAAAGCCAGATAATCATGGATGCACCAAATTATAACAACACGCAGAAAGAAATCAGCTGGTGGGCTGCTATATAGGTCTCGAGTGAGAACACCCTTCCATAGCTATTGAAGTTCCTCCACAAGAGGCTCCATGAACAAATCAAAATCATTTCCAGGACTTTTTGGACCTGGGATGAGCAAGGCCATCATGTAGTTTGATTCTTTGGTGCAGACATTTGGAGGCATGTTGTAAGGGATAACAAGCACTGGCCACATGCTATATGTGGCGCTCTGGTGGCCAAATGGGTTAAATCCATCTGAAGCTAAGCCAAGTCTAATGTTTCTCGTGTCAGTAGCAAACTCTTTGTGTTTATCATTGAAGCTTTTCCACTCACTACCATGAGATGGATGGCTCATTACATTCTGATCTCTGTACTCCTGGTTCTTAGAATGCCACAATACACCCTCTCTTGTTTCAGCATCATGAAACAACCTCTGCAATCTTGGTGTAATTGGAAAATGTCTCAGAACATTATGAGGAATCCTCTTCACAGCATCGCCATCTTTCCATGTTGATTATTTGCATTTCGGGCATTCACTTAAGTTGGCATAATCCTTCCAGAACAGAACACAATTATTCTTACAAACATGGATCATATCGTATCCAATTCCAACTGCACGAAGGAAATTCTTCATTTTACTGTAGGTGTGTGGCAGCTCAGACGCATCTGGGAAAGATTTGCGAAAAGAAGCCAACATCACATCGAATGATTTGTTGGTCATCCGCTCAGATGTCTTCACCTGAAGAATGGTGACCATAGCTGAGAATACTGATAGCTTATTTCCTGGGGTGACAGCAACATTGCATTGTTCCAACATGCGAGCCCACCGTTTTTCTTTTGCAGGTGAAAGTTCAAGGAATGCACGAGCATTTCATAGCATTGTTTCAATGTTGGTCAAACTCACCGGCTCCGCCACCACCACCACCTCCTCCTCTTCCACCTGAGCATCACACAGATCAAGATGGTGATCTATTGCTTCCACGTAGTCAATAACATTGACGTTCACAGCTTCACCATGATGAACCCACCTAGTATATGTGACCGACATCCCATACAAGTGTAGATGATTTTGCACAGTTGACTGGGGTCTTGTAACTGAATTCATACAACTGCTACACGGGCAGAGCACATCTGATTTCGGACCACCGTACTCAGCTCTGATAAAGTTCATGAAGTTTTCAACCCCCTCGACATATGCAGCAGAGAATCTTTGAGCAGAAGTTATCCTAGTCCTGTCCATCTGTTAGACATACAAATTAGTTCTTCTACTAGATATTACAGGAAAAACATATATGCTTTTTTATGAAGTCTAGAAAAAATACCTAGGTCGATGTCTAAAGCTATGGCAAGATATTTGGATGAGCAGATCTAAGTAACGAAATATATGTAAAGCTAATTCAGCAAACAGATTTGAGTGCCAAATTATGGCAGGCTATTTCAGCAGTTAATGAGGCCGAGCACACAGCCATCGAACTATCGAAGGCCATCGCAGCAACAAAGATCGAGTATAAAATGGTGTAGAGCTATTTCACCTAACAGATTGGCTACTAGACCATGGCAATCTACGTCACAATAAATATATGGCAGGATATTTTAGCAACTAATCGGCCTTGGCATGCCATCTCAGCTAAGCAGATTGAGTGCAGAACAGGGCAAGGCATATTGACAGTAAACACTTCGGCAAACAATGAGATTAACAACGTCTATCAGCTAACATTCAGCTCTACACCGACATGAACGGGGCCTCAATCTAGAATGCGTGTACCGTGGGAGAAGCTGACCGCCGTGCGTCTCCACACGAACTTCGCCAGCGGTGGCGGCGCTAACCGCCGTGCGCCTCCACAAGAACGTAGCCAGAGGTGGCGGCGCGGCTAGAGGACGGCAGTCTACGAGAGCATACTATGGGAGCGAGAGGATCGCCGAACCGTGGCGCCGACGTATCGGCGCGGCGGGGAGGGCGGCTTTGGCGGAGCGAATGGAGTGGAGGGGGACAGGGGGAGGGGGTTTGGGGAATATTATTGGCTAGTTGGCCGAAGGGCGGTTGAATCGGATTTGGGGGGAATTTTTGGGTGTGTGGGGGGGGGGATTTTCGCACAGTGGGCGGGGGGAGTTTGGCGCATGGTCGGTTTCTCCAAGTGCAGTCCCACGTGTCAGTGAAGAGGCAAGCCGAAGCGCGTTCCGTTTGTGTGAGCTGTGTGCAGGACCGAACGTGTGTGGGGTGCAATGCGACCGCGACAGGAGTGCTATGAGTGTACCACCTTTTTCCTTTTAAACTAGGTGCTTCGCCCCCTCAAAAAAAAAAATTGTTGCTTCGCACGATCCATCGATACTACTACTAGTAATTCGGTAATCCCGACTAAAACGGCGCGGCCGGGTCTTTTCCCGCGCGATATGCTGGGAGGTTGGCTTAGTTGGTTTTTTTAGGATAAGTAATGCTACACCTACGTAATCCTAGTTACGTAATTAACGTAATGTGAAACGTGTGAGCTGTTGATTGTCGATTGGGGGGAGGGAGGGGCCCACCACCATGAAAATCAGGAGGGGAGAGAGAGGCAATTTACGTTAACCCTTTCGTAGGTTCCCGTAGATGTAGAAGGATGTGAAATGCGTGAATGTGTAGTGGACGTACTATTGTAGTGCCTAAGATAATTTGTATATGTATAGACCCTATGTGTTTATTTTACTTCGCATGTTAGATTTGTCTCGGTTCAATAAAAAGCAGAGTTGGTGATGATGGTGTGCCTGTCATCCTGCAATATAGGTCGTCCAATCTATATCTAACGGATAGGAAGGAAACTATGGCAATTTACCCGCACTCCTCTCCACATTTGCAGATAAGGCTTTCCCTCATTCATCCTTTTTTCCCACAAGATCTTGATCTTCCGTGCAACGCATGGGCATCTTGCTAGTACTCCTACAATATGTATATTATTGTGAAAGTTCATATACACCGGCCGAGATTAATGCAAACACGGCAGATTTTCATTACATTTCGAACTTTTATAGGATAGAAAAATAAAAGAAACCCAACCCTAAACCTATTCTACGGTGGCGACTGATGTCCTCCATCTGCGATCTCTATGTACGGGGGCGGGGTTCAAGACCCGTGAAGTGAAGGTGCGGTCTCCGACGAGGAAGAGTAGAACACGGGATATGGACCGGCCAGTTGGCACACCATGCCTTGCCGCCTCCCATGCCCTACTCATCCTCGAAGGAGTCCCCAACCTCGGCGTTGCTGGACGTTGGACGGCGGCAAGTAGGACGCGTGGCTGACGGTGCTCCCGTCGTCGGCAGCCAGCGTGGCCACAGCTTGTGCGGTCGCGTCCGCGTCCGGCTATGCTGCTATTGCGTTGCGAGAGGCGACTTGAGCAAGGTCGGTGACCTCGAGCTTCATCCCCGAAGACAAGCTCTCGCACAGAGCGTTCGCACTTGCGGTCATGGCGGATGTGGTGCCAGGTAGGAGGATGATGCACTATGGTGTGGAGGTTAGCTGGGCGTTGCCGCTTTAAGTAGCGCATTCCAGTGAGGCCAAGCGTCCGGGTGCGTCATTAAGTCACCGGAGTTGGTTCCTCGGGCACCGAGACTCTTAACAATGACATACGAATGAACGGCATGAATGCGGGCAGCTGGCGCCGGCTGGGAACGCACCACGCGATGGCGCGAGGGACGAGGGTTTTGGTGTGCCAGGGTAGTCAGCTGCGGTTGTGGCAACGTTGGAGATGCCCTTTGCTCACATGTGATCCCCGCATGTCATTGAAAAAGCAAGACGGCCCGGCATGGTCTCAGGTGCAGAGGATGCAGTTGGCCGCGCTAAACCACTCCGCGGACGCGTCGCGGCGCCCCGTGCATCCTCGACGAGCCGGGTGTTGGGGTGTGTTTGGATTGTGTCCAAAGTGCACCTTACCAAAATTTTGGTCATGACCCAAAGATTGGTCTTTGTTTGGATGGTTGCCATTTTTTTGGCATGCCAATGAACTCTAGCCAACTCTAGTTCATTTTTCTTGCCAATGTCGGCCAAATCATGGGCAACCAATACCTCAACCAAAATTTTGATCATGACCCAAAGATTGGTCTTTGTTTGGATGGTTGCCATTTCTTTGGTATGCCAATGAACTCTAGCCAACTCTAGTTCATTTTTCTTGCCAGTGTCGGCCAAATCATGGGCAACCAATACCTCAACCAAAATTTTGGCTACCCAATGCTTTGATGGGGCAACCTTGGGCACAAACCAAACATACCGTTGGTCGTGCCACAACACTAATGCCACCCTCAGCACACTGAAACCGACCGTGTCTAGCTACGATATGAGCGTGTCGCTCACTGCGGTCGCCGTGTCCAGAGGCGGTGCTGGAGCTGCGCCCCGTTGTTGGCCCCAACGACCCACATGAACGGTTGTCGGTGGCGAGGAGGTCGTGGGCCAGCTCCTCCATTGGACTAGTCTGCCCCACATGTTGCTTTCCCCGTTTTCCCGGCCATATTCAAGCGTCAGTGCTCCGAATTGCGCATTAGGCCTTTAACTATGTAGGCCAAGCGAGACAACTTATTGTTTATTTGAGCCATTCAAGTATAATCATGTGGCGTTTGCTTATTTCTCATTCCTCTCCAACCCTCTTCTCCATCGATCATGTCGCCCTCCAGTTGAGTCCATCCTCCCGCATGCCTCATTTGAACATTCCGCGGAGTATCATTCGCATGTACCCACCCTAGTCCTCTTTCAGTAGATCTCCGGACCCCGAGATGAAATCAAGAGGGAACGAGTGGGGGCACGTGATACCTAAGGCGGATTCAAAATTTTGAACCGGTGATCATAGCATCCGCAAATCATATATAAAGGGTATTCCATGTTCATTTCGTTTTTGAACGTACAATATACTCCCTCCTATCATTTCTAGTTTACATATAAGTTTTATGTGTAGTCAAAGTATCTCTACTTTGATCAAAAAGGTATCAACATTCAACAACGCCCAATCAATATTGTTAGATTCGTACGTACTCCTAGATTTGTACTCGAGATTGTTTCCAATTTGACTATTTACAAGATTAATAGTACATGAGATGTATAATGTGAAAATTATATCATTGGAAACTCCTTTCACATACGAATTTGACCGTATGCTTTGTGTAAGTTGCATGTCATATATTATTACTCTAACATTTGGTCAAAGTTAGCCTCGAAAAACGCATTAGACCCTATATGCTTTGTGTAAGTTGCATGACATATATTATTACTCTAACATTTGTGTAAGTTGCATGTCAAATATTATTACTCTAACATTTTGTCAAAGTAGTATAGTGGAAGTGGATCCTCTGACGTAGGTATCCCTGCCTTACCCTCCCTTTCGGTCACTTACTGGCGGACCCCATGCTTGCTAGGCCCCGCATGTCAGTTACTCAATGGGTTCGGCCACGTCAGGGGATCCTCATCCGTAGTATACCCCCTCTGTTTTTATTTACTCCGCATAAAACGGAGGGAGTGGTGGTATAATAAATGACGCGGGCAGGGGAGGGGAGGGACGTCGGTTTGCTCTCAACTGCGGTCCCACAAGCGAGCGAAAACGCAAGACGAAGCGCGTTCCATTCGGTGAGCAACATGGAGGGTCCAGCGTGCCGGGCTGCAACGCGAACGCGACAAGAGCGATGTACAGTCAAAACTGATTGACCGGTCGTCACCGGAACCACTATTCACACCAGAACCTTTGCTGCTCGGCCTTCGCCAGCCACTGCCCTAAAACCACACCAAATCTCCAGCCCATTCCCCCACCTTTTGATCCCCTAGCCCGCATCAAGCGTCCCCTAGTTCGCCGGAAAGCCATGGTGCGCCGCAAGATCACTTACTACAAGATGCTGACGTCGGAGCGCCGCGCAGAAATCGCGGCGACGGTCGGTGCCACAGACCTCCGTTCCCATGCTCGCTTTGCGGCGGGCCAATCCCCGACTTCTCTGGAGCCAAGCTATGAGAAGGAGGAAGCCGGTCCAATGTTCATGGCGGAGGTCGCGGTGCAGAAGGCCCCCGATGGGTATGAGACGATGGACGTCGACTTCGTGCCGGCGTCTGAGTCCCCCATGGTACAGGAGGACCAGCGGTTCAACATGGCGATACTAAAGGAAGACCGGGAGGCAGAGGCTCAACTCGATGTAGAGCGCGCGCATGCCGCTGCCATTGAGGCTCTCCTGTAGGCGGAACCGGATGTCGTGGATGTGAACCGGGCGGCGGAGGCTCAACTTGAGGCGGAGCATGCGGATGCCGCTGCCATCGAGGCCCTCTTGTAGGTGGAACCGGACGTCCTGGACTTGAACCGGGCGGCAGAGGCTCGACTCGACGCAGAGCGCGCGGATGCCGCTGCCATCGAGGCCCTCTTGTAGGTGGAACCGGACGTCCTGGACTTGAACCGGGCGGCAGAGGCTCGACTCGACGCAGAGCGCGCGGATGCCGCTGCCATCGAGGCCCTCCTGCAGGCGGAACCGGACGTCCTGGACTTGAACCAGGCGGCAGAGGCTCGACTCGACGCAGAGCGCGCGGATGCCGCTCTGATCGACGCCCTCCTGCAGGCGGAACCGGACGTTCTCGACTTGAACCGGGCTGTGCTCTCGTTCGTGTAGAGCGCCCGCACGCTCCGCTTGAACGAGTAGCTGGAGGCCGAGGACAACCACGGTGCGGAGACACACGTTGGCAGCGACGGCTGGTTCGCGCCGGCAGCCAAAGACAACGAGGCCGTCTCTTTCCGTGAGCAGTGATAGTTTTTCTTTATGTTGTTGTTTTTATGGATCTTTTGCTGTGTAAAACATATATTTGTTATGCAAGTCGCCTGACTTGGGTCAGTCTACCATTTCAGTCGGTTGGATGAATATCCTACGTCTCCTAACCCTTCTTTCCTCCTTCTTCCTCACATCTTCTTCTTCCCCAACAGACCACCGCACGGGCCATACGGATACTCCCCAACATGCGGTTGGATAAACATACTCTATGAACGAAAATTATGTGTCAGCGATAGGATGGATGAGTTTGGTTTGTTCACATGCGACAACACGTGTCAATGAGGGTGCGTTCCCTTGGTTGGGTTTGCGGCATGCAGGAGCGACTGTGTGAGGGTGCGGTGCGACCGCGGCGTGCATGAGCGACCGTGTGAGGGTCCGGTGCGACCGCGACAGCCGTGCGCAAGTGTACCTCCTTCTCATTTTGAAAACTTTAGGCAAGCTTGGCAAAAATGTGTGGCAAAGTTTGGCAATGCAAGGCCTAGACCCAAAAAGGATAAGTACGTACGTACTAGGAGTACTAGTGTTAAAAAAGAAAGGCGGGGTTTTCCTTCGCGGGATTTAATCGATACAAATCCTCGTTTCATGTGTCAATTAATGCGTATTTTTTCTCCAAAGACCAAAGGGCTAACCATCTCACTCCATCATCGCTTGATTAATGCAGCGCCATGCAAACCAACCTTCTCACTTCCGCATGCATGCATCTTGTCTCTCTCTCCCCTGTCCATCTCTCTGCACGCATGCGCCTCTCGCTCTCTCTCATGTTTCTGCATGCAAGCAGCTCTCTCTGCCTTAGGAAGATGCGAAGTACATGGGAAAGAGAGATGGGATTACTGCAGGCACGCATGCGGTGGAAAGGGATGGAGGGCCTGGTTGGAAAGAGCAGCGAAAAAATGCCAATGCGCAGAGCATTGCGGCGAAAATGAAATTTTCTTAGAAGCGGACAAAAAAGGACCGAAGGGAGTACTACTAGGAGTACTAGTGTGGTGAGATGGTTTCTCGAAGAAGATGATGGAGAAGCGGAGTCAGCGAAGAGTGAAATGATGGTTGCTTCGTCCGTGCTTTTTTGATTTGACGCCTCACTGCTTTGTGATTTGTGATTGAAGGGATAGGGGAGTAGACTCTGTGCTCTATACTATACTACATGCGTCCAAGCATGGGAGAAAGAGGAGATACGTTGCATTTTTCTATTCCTTCAATCAATCAATCAGGGAGCTTCGGTTCCATCTTTTTGGCTTTGGCAACACCGTCCACAATGGTTCCCACGATGCCAAAAGCTATTTTCACATTTGGCTACACATTGTGGATGCCCTTAACCGTACCACTTGGTTTTGCTCCTGTGTGCTATCTATACAAATCTCAGTTATATTGATCTAAAAAATTATAGAATCAAGATTAGTAAAAAGGAGGTGATTTTGCCGCGCGGATGGCGGGAGAGGTTTCTTAGTTGAGCAATGCTACATCCACGTAATGGTTTAAGTAAAGTTACAAATTGATGTGATGTAGGACTATTTGATTGGATTAAAAGAGAGAATTAGGCCCACCCCACCTAAAAATCAGGGGGGCATATATAGATTAGATGGAAAGTATACATAGCAGCTACGTAGCCCTTTGTAAGTCTAGGATTAGGCTTCTTATTTTCGGAGGACGTTGTCCTCGCGGTTTGCTAACATGCGGTCCCACGTGTCAGTGCTTTACCAAGCCGATCCGCGTCCCACATGAGGCAGAACAACGGCAGAAGCAACACGTGGTTAAGTTGAAGAAGATGATGGAGAAGCGGATTCAGCAACGAGTGAAATGATGGTTGCTTCGTCCCTCCAACTTAACTGCGGGAAAGGTGCAACTTTGTGATTTGACGCCTCACTGCTCATTACTACACCGGCGCCATGACTGGGGTGCTTCACCCCGGCTGCTCTGCACTGTATTCCGGTATGGCACATGGACCCGGTAGCTTGATGTCCCACATGTCGGCGAAAGGGACTAGAAGATTTATGAAAGCGAGCGCTCCACTCTTACGATGGAGGAGTAGACGACACGACAGCCCAGTGAACTGTCACTTGTACTGTATAGTACTATAGTTTTGTTGTTTCGCACGATCCATCGATACAAACCCGATTAAATAGGAAAGGGCGGGATTTTTCCCGCGCGGTAGATGATACAGGCCATACATTTCAAAGGCATTTTAATGTATGCAAACTGAATAATTATAAGTAACAATATGATATCTAGTAAAACTAAAAACACATATGATTTATTGTGTTAGAGTGTGGTAGTAGTGTTGTATTGCATAGTTGTTAGATGTAACATCCGAGAACGTGTAGAGATGTAGTTTTGGAGGGCCTATAGAGAGAAAAGCGTAATACGGTCACCGAACTTCAGAATAAGCTGATTACGGTCACTATATACGTTTTGCGGTGATTATACGGTCACTTGCTCATAGTTCAGCATCGGATTGCACTCTGTTGACCGCCCAAATAGTCTACGTGGTGCCATGTTGACTAGTTAAATTGACCACGTTCCTTGTGGGTCCCACCTGTCAGTTCGCATAGGCAAAAGGTCAGATAAACACAAATTTACGCAGGCGCGACAAGGCTCCAACCCGTGCGCGGGAATCACCTGGTTGTGTATGTGTCTGTCAGGGCCTGATGTGTGCACATGCACGTGTAGGTTGAGCACTTGAGCGTGAGAGTGTGTGTTGGTCGTGTGGTGTACTGGTGTGTGCATGCATGCGTGCGTGCGTGGCTGCGTGTGTATGTGTGAGTGTTGCATGCGTGCGTGGGTGCATGTGTTGTGTGGATGCAGTTCGTGTGCATGCGTGCGTGTGTGTATAATCACCACACCAGCTCCTGTGTGTTAAAACAGACGGCTCAACATACCAATACAAGGCCACCTTGTCCGTTGTGCCCACGGTCATGACTTCGAATCACCGTCCAAATATTTTTGTTGTTGTTTGTTTTCATTCTTACTAGCAAGATGCCCATGCGTTGCACGTAACATCAAGATGCATTTGTATGACTTGTTTATCTTGTGAGAGAAAAGGATGAATGAGGGAAGGCCTTTTTTGCAAATGTGGAGAGGTGTGTGGGTACCTTTTTGCAAAATTGCCATAGTTTATTTCCTATCCGTCAGATATAAATCAGACGGCCTATATTGCAAGATGGTAGGAACACCATCATCACCACCTCTGTTTTTTATAAGAGTGTATTTTATGTATTTTATAAGAGTGTAGATGTAGAGTAGATACAAGTCGACAGGTGGGCACGATGGTAGTGAGATAATGTGATGCAACACTAGAGGTGCCACGTGGAGCGTTTAACTGGTCAACTAGTCATGTCATGTGCAAATACAGAGTTGTACGGTGAGCCCGTGACTGTATAATAACCATTAAACGTAAATGGTGACCGTAATGAGTGGATTCTGAAGTCCAATGTACGTATCGTGCTTTCGCTTCAAATACAATGATCGTCATTGCATATATCGTGAGAGAAAGATGAAACATGCGTGAATTTTCTGGGGGCTTACTTTTAGAGGACCTGGAGATAGTTTTGTGTGCATACGTGAAAGGGGCGTACAGGGGGGTATGCGATGGAAAGAGAGATGCTCTTCGTTTCTCTTTATTGTGACTAACTTTGTATATAGTATAAAAATATACAAATTCACAGTGCGGAATAAATATCATTGTGGGCACCATGCAATGCAAATTAGCGTTCGTACTCCTCCATATAACTTTGTAATGTTGTATATATGTAGAAACTCTAAAATAATATTTTGGCCACACTTTATTCAAAAGGAATGTTGTATGCGAAATAAACGTGAAGAGAGGGCTTTTTAGATCAACGGGGTACGTGATGTAACATGTGTGAATGTGTAATTGATGCATTTGGCGGGGCCTACAGAGGTATGTGTGTGTATTACGTATTCGAGAGAGGCATGGATAGAGGGGCCGACAGGGGGGGGCGTGGGAGAGATAGCACGAGAAATGAGAGTGGTCTAGAGAGAGAGACGAATATGACGTCACGACAAGAGATTCCATTCCCTTGAGTGTGTATATGCAAGGGGGAGGGAATAGAGGCACCAGGAGAAATTTTCTGTGTGTGTGGTGTTTGTGTTGGTATGTGTGGGTGTGAGAAGATAATAAGACATGGGGGCAGAGGTGTTTCACCGCGTGAGGTCCGGTAGGTCGAGGTGAGGCCCTTCGTTCGGTTCCGTCCTGCGCCACATTGGTCGGCCCGTGACGCATTTAGGAAGACCCATGGATGACTAGTCGTACAAGACAAAGATAGCAGAATTGTGAAGGATTCTGTGTACACTGACAAAGCCGGCTAGGATTTGTGACCCTAGGTTCTCGGACTAAGGTAACCCCTTTATCTCTGATATTACTATTCATCCAACCTAACTTTAAGGGACATCCTACAGAATGCTCCGCTAGAATCATACTCGTCGATTAGGAAGAGAGGTATGAGACAATGCGTGAGAGACAGACGTAAAGATAATGTGCGTACATGAGACATGTAGGCAAGTCCATGTATATAGAAAAGGTCGATGAGGATTGTGCGTGTGTATCTTTGCAAGAGGAAGAGTGCTTGTGATAAAGGTTAGTGAAAACAGTTGTAAATGGTTACGAGAGGGAGGGAGGGTTATATCTAGAGCATGTGTGCGAGAAAGACACCTTGGGAGAGAGTGTGTGAGCATGTGTGAGAGACCACCGATGGAGAGTGAAACTACACGTAAAAGACTGCTCTACACATTGATTAAAGATATAAATTGTATCCAAATATTAGGATGGGATCATGATATTTGCAATTCGCGTCAGGAGCGGTCATTGATCCATCAGACATCTAGATTCTATCGAATTTGAGCATGTCTATGTTATTATTCGACACAATTGATCCACATAGTTAGTATTTTGAACTCCAGACAATGCATCACTTTAGCAATCGAATATAAACATGAGTATAGTTCATGTTGTGTGTGTAAAGCACATTATACACACGAAAGTTACACAATGGACATTATAAATAGCTACCTATGAACTAGCATACATTTGAATTCAACTTAAGGTGGTTTAAAAAAATCGAATTCAAGATGAAGTCCATTCAATTATTTGAATTTGATATCATGGCATTTGTAAACCATACCTAAATTATGGGGGCACCAATCTTTGCTCTGATTTTGTACATAATAGCATATGTAGTCGTGTACAAAATAGATTCAAATTTAGCTTCTCCATTCCAAAATAATCGTAGTTATAGGATTTTCATGTGTCAAAATTTCAAAAAGAAGCGGATAATTTAATGAGGTTTTCAAACATACAAGGTCAAATATAACGTTGTCTATTTAGGTCAATCCTCATAGTTCAAGAGTACTCTAAACGTGAATGCTTGTGTTTCAAAATTTCGAACGAAGCACCAAAAGAGCCTCTACTCGTCCGAAACCGCGTGAGACCAATGTTTGGTAGTACAAGGAAATTGCTTTTCTAATAACTCCGACCCGTGAAACCTACCGGCCTGACGTCCAAAGGTCTAAACCGGGGTAGGTTTGTAGCTTCATCTAGACGCCACGCAACCGCATCCGAAAAACATTCATACACAATGGCCGCCTAAGCACACATGCGTCCGGCCGAAATCGCTCCCGCCCACTATTTGGGACACCTGTGATTACCATCCTACCCCCGACCCGTAGTAGGTTCGAAATTTAAGAGGGGGCCAAAGTTTATACTTTCCCCAAATTTCAAACAAGCGCGTCACATCTTCTGTTCAAAAAAGCCAAAAACAAGCGCATCCCAGACCGAAACATGGTCCCCCTCCCCCCCGCCCACCTGTCCTATTCCCCATTCATACTCCGTGGGCGCCGAAACTACCTCTCCACCAGCCCCGAAACCCCGACGTCCTCCGTCCGGCACCCCATCCCACCCATCAACCGCCGCCCTCCTCCATCACGCCAGAGCCGATACCCCGACGTCGTAGTCCACCGCAACCTCAACCGCAACGCCCTCCACGGCTGGTAGTTGAAGCCGAGGCTGAGCCGTCCGTACCCGAGCCAGTTCAACCACGCCATCCTGCGCCTCACCGCTGCCGCTCCAACTTCGCAACCCTCCACTGCACCGGAGCTGTTCCTGCTGCGCCGTCCTTCGCCGCCTCAGATCTGCTTCCCCTCCGCCGACATACGGCCACGGCAACACAGTCAAAAATTTGGCCATGGGTTCGTCCAAGCATGCACCCTCCAGAACATTGGTTTCCCCGGTAAAAAGAAGAAGATCGCCGCGACATGTGGAGGTGACCACACCGGCAACCGAAAAAGGTACTCCTCTTCCCTTATTCGTGCAAATCTTACGTCTCTGCTTGCACGGTATTCATCCCACAGAAGACACTAGTTGACCGCTTGTTCTTGATACTAGATGTTCCTAGTAACTTGCGATGCACAAGGTTTCTCCTCATATACTATTTCACCTTAGCTAGAGGTCCGTCACCCCCCTGAATTTCAATTTATGGCCAGTTGATTCCCAATTAACGGAAGCATTCCCCGGCGTAACAGGCGCTAGTACGCCTATTACGCTGGGGAAGCAGCGCCTTGGTGTTTATCTTAGGGGCGTGTGCGGCCTAGATCTACTGGCGCCCGATCTGGAGGACAGCCAGGATTAAAGGGATGGCCTGGGGGCGCTGCCAAGCACGGCGATGGTGTGAGGTCGATGGGAGGGCGGGGCGGCAGAGGCAGGGGTCTGGGCCGGTGGTCGCTGGCGGTTCGAGAAAGATCGTCAACAGTGACTGGCCGGAGGTAGACGAAGGCCATCTGCCCGTTCCTTATAGATCGGACGGTTCATTAAAAAAATCGACTGGCCTATTTATTTTCAGTCGACTGTTATCTTAGATATGACCACATGTAGTGGTGTGCTGGAGGAGTACCTGCATTTTCTGTGCTCATATATTACAAAATCATACGGAGTAGAATCTAATTTTGTTTGCCATGCAATGTTGTAGAGCTATCATATGTCTCCTATCATTTATTTTTTAGCCACCTGCTATCTGCTACTTTTACAGTGCACTAGTTCTGCACACACTTCACCCTTACTCTCACTATTGTGTTTTTATGCAAGGGTATTTCAGACCCTGCCTTGACAGAAGCGGAAAAGAATAGAGAGAAGTCGCTCCAGCGTGGTACGCGGCTAGGCCAAAAACGTTTCACGGCTTTAAAGGGTGTAGTGTCAGCAAATGGAGAAGAGGAACGTAGCTCTGGAGTTGATGATCTCGCTCGCCGTGAACCACCAACCCAGGTGCTTGCTTTAACTTCACGGTGTCATATGTAGTTGCACGTTGCAAATGGTGTCTAGCTTGTATTCGAAAGGCCAAAGTCGGTAAGATAAGGAAAGATATTTTTTTACATGAACCACCATCCCGTGAGCACCAGAAGACAAATAGCTAGTCAGGGCACTGGCTGAGCCAGTGACAAGCCCAGCAAAGATAGGCATCACCTGGAAGCCAACTAAAAAGCTGCGATGGTGGCGAAGCATCCCGCCTCCCACCAGGCTCTCAGGTCCTAGATGATCATGCTCACCACTCCAGCCGGATGTTTAGCTTGTATTGCTTCCAATTTGGTTAAATTGCATCTTCTTAGCTTACACATTATACCTTTGAACATGACATGCCTTTTTGTTTTTGGTACATACTAGTACATCTGTGTATTAACCATGTTCTTACATCAAACTAATGTTCTTGTGTATCCCTCATTAATCACTTATGACGAGCCAGGCAGGCAAGGGGACTACTCCTCATTTAAAGAATGCAGCGTCAGCCTCCCGACATGATTCTCAAGAAATAGAAATGCTAGATGAAGATAGTGAACGTAGCTCTGTAGTTGATTACAACATTTCCCCTACACTAGCATCGCAGGTGCTTGCTCTAACTTGGCAGCATGATATGTGGTTGCATGTTGCATATGGTGTCTAGATTGTAATTCTTCCAATCTGGTTAAACTGCATGTGCTAGTCTGCTTAGCTTATACATTATACCTGTTAATGTGACATGCCTTCCTGTATTTAGTACATAGTACATCTGTCTATTAAGCATGTCCTTACATAAAACTATTGTTTTTTCTATCCCGCATCAATCAACATGACGAGACACCTTTAGTATATGCAGTGCGATACTAGTTGCATCTTTCATATGATTTATAGCATGCGCTGCTTCTAATTTGTTGAGATTCCATTTATGATGGGACGCTTTTAACTTGGCAGAGTCATATTGGTTGCATCTTTCATGTGGTGTCTAGCTTGCATTGCATCTTATTTGCTGGAATGGTTTCTGCTTTGTTTACACAAACAGTTGTGAACATGCCATGCCATCCTGTTTTTCGTACATATTCCATCCTGGTATCATGTGTTTGCCTTACATCAAAGTAGTGATTGTCAGTATCATGCATGAATGAGTTCTGAAGAGAGAATTTTACTACTTTTCTTGTCGGTTTTACTTGACAATTCAAAATCAATAAAGCGGAAGGAAGTTAGCAAGGCAGCGGATAAAGGTGCTCCTTCCGAATGGAGGGCCTCTACAGTTTCTACTCCTCCACACCCCCAAGATGATTTCCAAGACAACACATGCATAGACACTCAACAAAGCTGTGTTTATGATGAGCACGTCTCCCCTAGTGCAGCATCACCGGTGCTCCCTCTAACTTGGCACTGTTATATGTGGTTGCATGTTATGTGTGATGTCTAGCTTGTATTGCTTCTAATTTTGTTGAATTCCATCTGCTTACTTTACACATTATACTTGAATAAGACATGTGTTCCTGTTTCTAGAACATACAATATATGTCTATCACACCATGTTCTTACATCAAATTACTACTTTTGTGTAACCTGCAACAATCACTTATCATAAGACACTTTTGACTTCAGAGGGTGATATAGGTTACATCTCACATTCTTTTCTAGCTTGTACTACTAATTTGTTGAAATGACACTTATGACAAGACAGTTTTAACTTGGTAGAGTGATATTCGTTGCATCTTTCATATGGTGTCTAGCTTTCATTGCTTCTAATTTGTTGAAATGCCTTCTCCTTAGTTTACACATCATAAGCTGTGAATATGCAATGCTGTGAATATGCAATTGCACTAATGACGAGAGACCTCTAACATGGTAGTGTGATGTTGTTTGCATCTTGCATATGATTTATTTCTTGTACTGCTTCACATTTGTTTAAACGCCATTTATGATGAGACACTGTTAACTTGGCAGAGCGATATTTGTAGCATCTTTCATATGGTGTCTACCTTCCATTGCACTGCTTCTAATTTGGTGAAATGTCTTCTTCTTAGTTTACACATCATAGTTCTGGTTATCTCTTCCGTCCTGTTTTTCATACATATTACATCCTCCTGTCATGTGGTTGTCTAACATCAAAGTTCAGTTCGTCTGCATCACGCATCAATTTGTTCTGAAGAACTAAATTGTTATTCGTTTTTCTTGTCGGCTTGACTTAACATGGCACAGAGAAAGAGGAAGAAACACAGAATGGCAGGGAATGAGAAGCGGGTGAACCCTGCAGATTCTGCTGGTACTGATGGTGCAATAGAAGGTCAAAGTCCAGCGGAAATTCTACAAACACGACATCCCATGCTACACGAGTTGCAAAAAAAGCCAAACAGAAACAAATAGGTGCCACCAAACAAGCAGAGACAGCCCTAGTTCTTGCAACACCTACCACAGTACTACCAGCTGCACGACTTACTTGTGCGTCAACTGAGCTAGCAGCACGTTCCCAAGCTCCCTTGCCACCTTACACTACTTCCTAAGAACTCTTGACACAAGACGAGTTGGCAATATCAGATGAACCTTGTGAGCTTCAACAGCAAGAAGGTAGTTGCTGGAGTCAAGTTACAATTGCATGCTTCTTTATATGTAGTCTCACAGTTTGATGTACACTAACACTTCCTATATTTGTTGTTGGACTAGCACCTAGGCACAAGAGGAAACAAACATCATGGATAATGCTCGATAGGTTAACTAAATCTAGAGGAGGAAGAATGGAGATCCATTTTGAGGCAGGTTTAAAAAGGCCACGTGATGCTACAGAGTCAGCCAAGTTAGTATCAGAGGCAGCGGTTGCTGTTAGGTGTCATGTACGTATCCTCCCAACATGGATTCAGTACAGGAATGACAAAGACGAAACCCAGTTCAACACCTTCCTCGACCATTTATCTGTAAGTATGGTTATGTATGGAAACTAGTAATATCGTCTTGCTCTGTTCAATACTTTCTAGGTTGCTGATAATGAGACTCCCATAATTTTCAACAGATGAGGTTCAAGTTGGATAGCCAAGATGATGCAACCAGACAAGCTTGCACCCATGTTTTCAAGTCTGTTATGCGACAGTATCGGTATAACTTGAGGAAAACTCACTTTGAAGGCAAGGCTAACAATGAACTTGCCCAAACATCTCCAGTGGAAAATATATCTGATGAAGACTGGAGAGGCCTCGTTAAACACTGGTCCGATCCGAAGTATCAGGTACATTATATATATGTCATCAGATGACATGTTGAAGTCCTATTTACGCATGTGCCACACAAATCTATCTTCTTGTAGGTGAACTGTTCAAAGAACAAGGCCAACCGTATGAAAGTGAAATTCCAACAGAGGACAGGATCTCGTAGCTATATTGCACACTGCGAGGCCCTTGTAATTAGCTGCTGCTTCACTCTTTTTGATGTACCATATTATCATATCTATATTAACTTGTTCCAAATGCAGAGGAAAGCCCGCAAGGACCAAAAAGTACCTGAACCAAATGTTGTGGAAATCTTCAAGGACCGTCACACCAGCAAGAAGAAGGGCATGACTACACCAGTCAAAGATGCTGTTGTAAGTCCTTAATCCTCATGCCTTTTAACTACTACTTACTCTGACTTGTTCCTTGAACTGCATGGTTTGCAGCCAATGTCTATTACTCTTTTCAATTTTATACACAATTGTCTTAGCGTATCATTGCACCTTACAAGGTTTAAAAGAGAGGAGTGATGTTCCTTTGATCTTGACCTGTAATCTAGTTCCGTGCTGGACTTGCCCACACAATGTTACAATTGCCTATTTGTCTGTTCTCAGTTGTTTTGTGATATGAATGATGTCATACTATGCTTACCGTATTATAAACTTCGTCTCTTTATCCTTAGCCCTCAATACAATGTGAAGAAATAGACAATACATTAGGGATGGTACATTGTCATATGTTTGGAACCTGGTTTTATTATGTACTTTGCAATAAAATACAACTATTATTTTACATGGATTCACCAGAATAAGTTCTGTATATAGAACAAAGCTATTTTGTTTGGTTTTGCTGCCTCCTTAATATCTTCTGTTCTAGTACTATTAATGTAAAACCTCAACTTTTCAGCGAGCTATGGAAAAAATGGTGGAACCGCCACCTTCTGAAGGTGGCGAGGCAACTATAACCGCAATGTCAGCTCTTGCTGCAGTGGGTCAGTACCTGTCCACTAACAGTGCCAAAAGCATGTTCCTGCGTAATACTGGGTTGGTTGTTAAGGCAATATCGTCCAAACTGCCTCATGATCAAGATATGCAAGCTCAAAGCAATGTTGTATCTGCACTCCAGACACAAGTCCATTCCCTAATAGAGACCCTTTGTGAAACAAGGAGAAACATTGCTCAATGTTGTCAAGATATGCATGGTTTTGAAACCAGACTATCAGACATTTGCTATGTTGTTTAGGAGCCTAGGGGAAATGAAGGCAACGGTTATGGTACTCCATCGGACAATACATCATGAAAACGTAACATTCATGTCAAATGAACTGAGCTTCCGAACTTCTGGTGGTGCATTTATCTGCTAGACTGTTAAGTTTTATGCCAACCTTCCTTTTGTTATATAGTTGTAATTTGTTTTGGTGCGATACAAAATTTATTCTTAACGTGCAGCCACCGGCTGAAGAAAACAGCAAGCCATTTTTGTATAGTGTAGGGTGTTCCCTATATTTGCACTGGTGGCAATCTTTGATGCCGAGTGGATGTAATCTGTGCAATCGCCTTAATATCGTAGCGTTAGTTTCAACCTTATTTATTTCCTAGTCTTCTTTTTCCCTGGTTTGCTAGTGGCCGCAACTACCATGGGCCATATATGCGACGTAGGATCCATGGGTCTCCTACGGGCCGTCGATAAATGGGCCTTTAATCGGTGGGGCTCGGGCCGTCGGATAAATGGATCTACATGGGCCGTAATCAGGCATAATTGGTATCGGCCCAGCACGGTAACAGGCCGTTAATAGGCCGTAGGACAGCAAAGGCTTAATTCTTTCACATGCATAACGGGTCGTTAATGGGCCAGAATATAGGACGGGCTGGAAACGGCGCAACAGGTTAACAGGCCAGAAACGGGCCGACTCTTGCCATGGGCCGAATTTGGCCCATTAGGGTAATAGGCCAGTAACGGGCTGACTCTTGCCATGGGCCGAATTTGGCCCATTAGCGGAACAGCCCAGTAATGGGCCGACTCTTGCCGTGGGCCGAATTTGGCCCATTAGGGGAACATGCCAGTAACGGGACGAAAGTAATCGAGGGCCGAAAAGGATCCCAAGAACGAATGGGCCGTCAAGAGGCCGAAAGCTAACACGGGCTGGAAACGGCCCATGTAAATCACGGGCCGTTAATGGGTATAAAGAAAATTACTGTTCATTATGGGCTAGAGTCACCGTGGGCCTGTAAAGGGCCGAAAGATACGAAGGCCTCATATGGGCCAAAAGACGTCGTGGGCCATACATGGGCTGAAAGTGAAATGGGCTGGTGTTATATTCGACGGCCCACATGACGTTGTTGGGCCGATTTCCTTTAGGGCCTAACGGGCCGTGAGTTAACGGGCCGTAAAATGGGCTATTTGCGAAGAGACCGTTAACAGGCTTTTCATGGGCCAGCCCGTTAACTTTTGACCAAGTTAAACGGGCCGGTTTTGTAAGCTAAATGGGCCAGTGGTGGGCCGTGGCATGTGTTGACATATCATAGGCGCCCATCTGACCCACTGACGAGCTGACACGTGTTTCGTCCGGCCAATAAGAATTTTACACGTGGAAATTTCCCATTGGTCGGGGCTGTTAACGGGTTATCGGATCGAAAACCCGACCCGATAGCTTAACAACATTACGTTACGGTGGATGCCACGTGTCGGTCAACATTTGACGAAAACACTTCTATGACGCGCAATTTATCGTCATGGAAGTGGACACTTCCGTGATGATAATTTTGGCAATGTCATGGAACACTTCTATGACAATACAGGTATGACTATCTTGATTCTGTCATAAATTTGTCATGGATGTACATGCATGACAGAAAACGCGACCTACTGTGACAAACATGTATCATCATGGTAGTGCATTGTTTTGTAGTGAGGCGATATTCTTTATATTATAGTGCCACATGGGCATCCCTTTGTATTGTAGCGGCTGAACCCCACACACTATGGAGATCATCATTACCTGGATTATTGTGAGTCCGGACCGAGTGAGCATCTTTATCTTGCTCATAAGCTGGCAAACTTCTGCGCTGTCATCCTCTTCAAGACTCCGAGGATGCCAACTGTGGCGTTTCTTCAGTGGAACGCTCACAAGTTCAGGAAGACCCTTTCAAACTGGGTCGGGAAGCGCGACGTCCTCAATATAGAACCATTCGGAAGGCCATTCTTCGGATGCCTTCCTTGGTGTGTTGGATAGATATCCGGTATCAGTGATACGCCATACTTTGGCTCCGCCCACTTCAAATATTGACCCCTCGTGATTACGCGGGACAAGACAGAACAACTTCCTCCACAGCTCGAAATGAGCCTCGATACCCAGGAATAGTTCACATAAAGCGACGTAACCCGCAATGTGCAGAATGGAGGCAGGGGTGAAGTTATGTAGCTGGAGGCCATAGTATTCCAGAAGCCCTCGGAGGAACGGATGAATGGGAAATCCAACGCCCCTTAGCAGGTAGGGGACGAAACATACTCGCTCTCCCCCGGATGGATTGGGGAAGTCCTCTGCCTGAATCTCAACATTGAAGGAATCTATCCCCGCTCGAACATGAACTAGATCTGCGGGGGGGGGGGGGGGGGGGGGGGGAAGAAATCCCTGCATCTGCAGCTTCGTCAATTGACTGTGGGACACTAAACACCTCTCCCACTGGCCTTTCTCTGGGCCGGAACGGGTGGAGGAGCTGGGGGCGCTAGCCATGCCGGAATGGTTTCTCCTAAGCAGTTTCCGGGGATTTCCTCTGCGTGGTGCCGAATGGATCTAGGATCCAATATGTTTAATAGGTGCTCTTCCTTGCATGGACGGGGTGTTATCTGCAAAAATACCCTGACCTTCCACCTTCGCTTGACACGTGAGAGGCGAAGTTATTTAACGCGCAGAAAGCCGAGGGAAGCGACATTGAACCGATGGCCGAATACGTCACTTGAAGATCATTAAAGGAGGAACCCGCCTTGCAATGCCGAGGACAATTTGTGTGCCGAACACCTCGCTATTGAAGACTGGTTCGGGGGCTACTGAGGGAGTCTTGGACTAAGGGGTCCTCGGGCATCCGGCCTGTTATCCATGGGCTAGACTGATGTGCTGTGAAGACATGAAGGCCGGAGACTGTACCTGTGTCCGGATTGGACTCTCCTTGGCGTGGAAGGCAAGCTTGGCGACCGACTATGAAGATTCCTTCTTATGTAACCGACTCTATGTAAACCCCAGATCCCCCCGGTGTCTATATAAACCGGAGGGGTTAGTTCGGAAAGTACAGATACTCATTACCATAGTCATACAGGCTAGACTTCTAGGGTTTAGCCATTACGATCTCGTGGTAGATCAACTCTTGTAACACTCATATTCATCAAGATCAATCAAGCAGGATGTAGGGTTTTACCTCCATAGAGAGGGCCCGAACTTGGGTAAAACACGTGTCCCCCGTCTCCTGTTACCATCGATCCTAGACGCACAGTTCGGGACCCCCTACCCGAGATCCACCGGTTTTGACACCGACATCCGCAACTACAAATCAGCCTAACCATAGCATGAAACATATGGATCCAAATCAGCCCCTTACAAAGCAACTCATAAACTAGGGTTTAAGCTTCTGTCGCTCTAGCAACCCATCATCTACTTATTACTCCCCAATGCCTTCCTCTAGGCCCAAACAATGGTGAAGTGTCTTGTAGTTGACGTTTACATGACACCACTAGAGGAGAGACAACATACATCTCATCAAAATATCGAACGAATACCAAATTCACATGACTACTTATAGCAAGACTTCTCCCATGTCCTCAGGAACAAACGTAACTACTCAAAAATCATATTCATGTTCATAATCAGAGGGGTATTAATATGCATAAAGGATCTGAACATATGATTTTCCACCGAATAAACCAACTAGCATCAACTACAAGGAGTAATCAACACTACTAGCAACCCACAGGTACCAATCTGAGGCTTTGGGACAAAGATTGGATACAAGAGATGAACTAGGGTTTGAGATGAGATGGTGCTGGTGAAGATGTTGATGGAGATTGATCCCCTCCCGATGAGAGGATCGATGGTGATGATTTCCCCCTCCTGGAGGGAAGTTTCCCCGGTAGAACAGCTCCGCTGGAGCCCTAGATTGGTTCCGCCAAGGTTCTGCCTCGTGGCGGCGGAGTTTCGTCCCATGAGCTAGCTTATGATTTTTTTTCCTCGATGAAAAACCTCATATAGCAGAACATGGGCATCAGAGACCTGCCAGGGGGCCCACGAGGCAGGGGGCGCGCCCCCACCCTCATGGACGGTGGGTGGCCTCCTCTGGTACTTTCTTCGCCCAATTATTTTTTATATATTCTGAAAATAATTCCCGTGGAGTTTCAGGACTTTTGGAGTTGTGCAGAATAGGTCTCTAATATTTGCACCTTTTCCAGCCCAGAATTCCAGCTGCCGGCATTCTCCCTCTTCATGTAAACCTTATAAAATAAGAGAGAATAGGCATAAGTATTGTGACATAATGTGTAATAACAGCCCATAATGCAATAATTATCGATATAAAAGCATGATGCAAAATGGACGTATCATAGTTCCCTTTCTGCCACTGGGATCAAGCATCGTAAGATCGAACCCACTACAAGGCACCTCTTCCCATTGAAAGATAAATAGATCAAGTTGGCCAAAAAACCCAAATATCGGAGAAGAAATACGAGTCTATAAGCAATCATGCATAAAGAGATCAAAGAAACTCAAATAGTTTCATGGATATAAAAAGATAGATCTGATCATAAACTCAAAGTTCATCGATCCCAATAAACACACCACAAAAAGAGTTACATCATATATGGATCTCCAGGAGACCATTGTATTCAGAATCAAGAGAGACATAGAGGAAGCCATCTAGCTACTAACTACGGACCCGAAGGTCTACAAAGAACTACTCACGCATCATCGGAGAGGCACCAATGGACATGGTGAACCCCATCCGAGATGGTGTCTAGATTGGATCTAGTGGTTCTGGACTCTACGGCGGCTGGATGAATATTTCGTCGACTCCCTAGGTTTTTGGGAATATTGGGGTATTTATAGAGCAAAGAGGCGGTTCGGGGGGCACCCGACGTGGGCACAACCCACCAGGGCACGTCTGGGCCTCCTGGCGCGCCCTGGTGGGTTGTGCTCTCCTTGGAGCACGCCCAGGCGCAGCCAAGGCCCATTATGTTCCTTCTGGTCCATAAAAAATCTCTGTAAAGTTTCGTCTCATTTGGACTCCGTTTGATATTGATTTTCTGCGATGTAAAAAACATGGGAAAAACATCAACTAACACTTGGCACTATGTCAATAGGTTAGTACCAAAAAATGATATAAAATGACTACAAAATGATTATAAAACATCCAAGATTTATATTATAACAACATGGAACAATAAAAAATTATAGATAAGTTGGAGACGTATCAGCGCATCCTCCTCCCCTACTTTATATACGGGGGCGGGGGGCACCCCAAAGGCACATCAATTGTTCTCTTAGCCGTGTGCGATGCCCCCCTCCATAGTTTACTCCTCTGGTCATAGCGTCATAGTGCTTAGGTGAAGCCCTGCGCGGATCACTTCACCATCACCATGACCACACCATCGTGCTGATGAAACTCTCCCTCGATACTTTGCTGGATCAATAGTTCGAGGGACGTCGTCGAGCTGAACGTGTGAAGAACTTGGATGTGCCGTACGTTCGGTGCTTGATCGGTCGGAACGAGAAGAAGTTCGACTACATCAACCGCGTTGTCCAACGCTTCCGCTTTCGGTCTACGAGGGTACATGGACACACTCTCCCCTTCTCGTTGCTATGCATCTCCTAGATAGATCTTGCGTGGTCGTAGGAAAATTTTGAATTTGCATGCCACGTTCCCCGACAGTGGTATCAGAGCCAGGTCTAGCTATGCATAGATGATATGCGCGAGTAGAACACAAAGAGTTGTGGGCGTTGATCGTCATACTGCTTACCACCAATGTCTTATTTTGATTCGGCGGTATTGTTGGATGAAGCGGCCCGAACCAACCTTACATGACCATGTTCATGCGACCGGTTCCACCGACAGACATGCAACTAGTTTTGCATAAAGGTGGCTGGGGGTGTCTGTTTCTCCAACTTTAGTTGAATCAAATTTGACTGCAGGGGGTCCTTGTCGGAGGTTAAAATAGAAAACTTGATAAATCACCATTGTGGTTTTGATGCGCAGGTAAGAACGGTTCTTGCTAGAAGCCCGTAGCAGCCACGCAAAACTTGTTTTTGCAGGGTGATACGTCCATTTTGCATCATGTTTTCTTACTGTTATTTATAATGTTTTTATCCATAGTAATGCTTTTTGGAGTAATTCTAATGCCTTTTCTCTCATAATTTACAAGGTACACACAAAGAGGGAGAATTCTGGCAGCTAGAAATCTGGACCTGGAAAAGCTACGTCAGGCCACCTATTCTGCACAACTCCAAACAAGCTGGAACTTGACGGGGATTTTTTATGGAATATATAAGAAATATTGGAGCCAATAACTACCAGAGGGGGGCCACCAGGTGGGCACAACCCACATGGGCGCGCTAGGGCCCCTAGGCACGCCCTGGTGGGTTGTGGCCTCCTCGGCCCACCTCCGGTGCCCATCTTCTGGTACATAAGCCATTTTGACCTAGAAAAAATGAGAAGAAGGCTTTCGGGACGGAGCGCCACCGTCTCGAGGTGGAACTTGGGCAGGAGCACTTTTGCCCTCCGGTGGAGCGATTCCACCGGGGGAAATTCCCTCCCAGAGGGGGAAATCATTGTCATCATCATCACCAACAACTCTCCCATCTTGGGGAGGGCAATCTCCATCAACATCTTCAACAACACCATCTCATCTCCAACCGTAGTTCATCTCTCGTATTCAATCTTGTTACCGGAACTATAGATTGGTGCTTGTGGGTGACTAGTAGTGTTGATTACATACTGTAGTTGATTACTATATGGTTTATTTGGTGGAAGATTATATGTTCAGATCCATTATGCTATTTAACACCCCTCTGATCATGAGCATGTTTATCATTTGTGACTAGTTACTTCTGTTCTTGAGGTCACGGGAGAAATCATGTTGCAAGTAATCACCTGAACTTGATATGTGTTCTATATTTTGATAGTATGTATGTTGTTATTCCCTTAGTGGTGTCATGTGAACGTCGACTACATGACACTTCACCATATTTGGGCCTAAGGGAATGCATTGTGGAGTAGCAATTAGATGATAGGTTGCGAGAGTGACAGAATCTTAAACCCCAGTTTATGCGCTATTCCGTAAGGGGCCGATTGGATCCTAGAGTTTAATGCTATGGTTAGACTTTATTCTTAGAGCATAATTGGTTTGCTACCAATATTTGGCTTGCCAAATGTTGGCACTGCCAACTATTGGCAATACCGAGACTTGCCAACTATTGGCAACTTTATGTGAGAGAGGCAAAACAACTCGTAGCCAACCAAGTAGTTGCCAATATTTGGCACAATGCCAAACATTGGCATGCCAATTTTTGGTAGCAAACCAATTATGCTCTTAATACTTTTCTCGTAGTTGCGGATGCTTGCGGGAGGGTTAATCATAAGTAGGAGGTTTGTTCAAGTAAGAATAGCACCCAAGCACTGGTCCACCCACATATCAAATTATCAAAGTAGTGAACACAAATCGAACCAACATGATGAAAGTGACTAGATGAAATTCCCGTGTACCCTCAAGAACCCTTTGCTTATCATAAGAGACTGTTTTTTGGCCTGTCCTTTGCCTCAAAAGGATTGGGCTACCTTGATGCACTTTTGTTACTATTATCATTAATTTCTCGTTACAAATTATCTTGCTATCAAACTACTCCGCTACTTACAATTTCAGCACTTGCAGAAAATACCTTACGGGAAACAACTTGTCATTTCCTTCTGCTCCTCGTTGGGTTCGAAACTCTTACTTATCAAAAAGAGCTACAATTGATCCCCTATACTTGTGGGCCATCAAGGCTATTTTCTGACGCCATTGCCGGGGAGTGAAGTGCCTTTGGTAAGTGGAATTCGGTAAGGAAACATTTATATAGTGTGCTGAAATTTACTGTCACTTGTTACTATTGAAAACAATCCTTTGAGGGGTATGTTCGGGGTATCTTCACCTCGTCCAAAACCACAATTAGTTACCCCTCAACCTACTGCACCTACTGAAAATATTTAATATGAAATTCCTTCAGGTATGATAGAACAACTGCTAGCTAATCCTTATGCAGGAGATGGAACCGAACATCCCGATATGCACTTGATATATGTGGAACAAATTTGTGGACTGTTTAAGGTTGCAGGTTTACCCGGAGATGAGGTGATGAAAAAGGTTTTCCCTTTATATTTGAAGGGAAAAGCATTGGCATGGTATAGGCTATGTGATGATATTGGATCATGTAATTGGAATCGTTTGAAATTGGAGTTCCACCAAAAAATTTATCCTCTGCATCTAGTTCACCGTGATCGGAATTATATATATATAATTTTTGGCCTCGTGAAGGAGAAAGTATCGCTCTAGGTTGGGGGAGGCTTAAGTTAATGTTATATTCATGCCCCGATCATGATCTCTCAAGATAAATTATTATCCAGAATTTTTATGCTCGGCTTTCTCGTAATGATCAAACATGCTTGATACTTCTTGTGCTGGTTCTTTTATGAAGAAGACTATTGAATTCTGGTGGGTTCTTTTGGAAAGAATTAAATGCAACTCTGAAGATTGGGAACTTGATGAAGGTAAAGAGTCAGGTATTACGCTTAAGTATGATTGTGTTAAATCTTTTATGGATACCGATGCTTTTCGAAAGTTTAGCACTAAATATGGACTTGACTCTGAGATACTAGCCTCCTTTTGTGAATCATTTGCTACTCATGTTGAACTCCCTAAGGAGAAGTGGTTTAAATATCACCCACCTATTAAAGAAGAAATTAAAGAACTAGTGCCAGTTAAAGAAGAAACTATACTTTATAATGTTGATCTAGTTGTTCCTACTGCTTATATTGAGAAACCACCTTTCCCTATTAGGATAAAGGAACATGCTAAAGTTTCAACTGTGGTTAACAAAAGTTATATTAGAACAACTAAACCTGATGAACAATTTAAAGTTGAACCTAGTATTGCTATGGTTAAAGATCTCTTGGAAGAAGATATGGATGGGCATGTTATTTACTTCTGTGAAGAAGCTACTAGAATTGCTAAACCTGATAGGAAAGATAAACATAAACTGGTTGTTGGCATGCCTGTCATCTCAGTTAAAATAGGAGATCATTGTTATCATGGTTTATGTGACATGGGTGCTAGTGTGAGTGCTATTCCTTACACTTTATATGAAGAAATTCCGAAAGACATATCACCTGCTGAGATAGAAGAAATAGATGTTACTATTAAACTTGCTAATAGAGATATTATATCACCAATTGGGATTGTCAGAGATGTTGAAGTCTTGTGTGGGGAAATAAAATACCCTGCTGATTTCCTTGTTCTTGGTTCCCCGCAAGATGACTTTTGTCCCATTATCTTTGGTAGACCTTTCTTGAACACAGTTAATGCTAAGATAGATTGTAAAAAACAAGTTGTTGGTGTTAGCTTTGGTGATGAGTCTCATGAGTTTATTTTTTCCAAGTTTAGTAGAAATCTTCATGAAAAAGAATTGCCCAGTAAGGATGAATTGATTGGTCTTGCTTCTATTGCTGTGCCCCCTACTGATCCTTTAGAATAATATTTGCTAGACCATGAAAATGATTTACATATGCATTAAAGAAATGAAATAGATAAAATTTTCTTTGAACAATGTCCTCTACTTAAACACAATTTGCCTATTGAAATTCTTGGAGGTCCACCTCCACCTAAAGGTGATCCTGTATTTGAATTAAAAAAATTGTCAGACACTTTGAAATATGCTTATCTTGATGAAAAGAAAATATATCATGTTATTATTAGTGCTAACTTTTCTGAACATAAAGAAGAAATATTATTGAAAGTTCTAAGGAAGCATCGGGTTGCTAGTGGATATACTCTTGATGATTTAAAGGGCATTAGTCCCACTCTATGTCAGCACAATATTAATATGGAACCTGATGCTAAACCAGTTGTTGATCACGAACGTCGGTTAAATCCGAAGATCAAAGAGGTGCTAAGAACGAAAATATTAAAACTTCTGGAAGCAGGTATAATCTATCCCATAGCTGATAGTCGATGGGTAAGTCATGTTCATTGTGTTCCTAATAAAGGAGGTATTACTGTTGTTCCTAATGATAAGAAAGAGCTTATTCCACAAAGAATTGTTACATGCTATAGAATGGTAATTGATTTTAGAAAATTAAACAAAGCAACTAGAAAAGATCATTACCCTCTGCCTTTTATTGATCAAATGCTTGAAAGATTATCTAAGAACACACACTTTTACTTCCTTGATGGATATTCTGGCTTTTCACAAATACCTGTATCTCAACCTGATCAAGAAAAGACCACTTTTACTTGTACCTTCGGAACTTATGCTTATAGACGTATGCCTTTTGGTTTATGTAATGCACCTGCTACCTTTCAAATATGTATGATTGCTATACTCTCTGATTTTTGTGAAAAGATTGTTGAGGTTTTCATGGATGACTTTTCTATTTATGGGAAGTCTTTTGATGATTGTTTAAGCAATCTTGATCGAGTTTTGCAGAGATGCGAACAAACAAATCATGTCTTGAATTGGGAGAAGTGCCACTTTATGGTTAATGAAGGCATTGTCTTGGGTCATAAAATTTCTAAAAGAGGTATTGAAGTGGACCAAGCTAAGGTTGATGCAATTGAGAAAATGCCATGTCCTAAGGACATCAAAGGTATTCAAAGTTTCCTAGGTCATGCTGGTTTCTGTAGGAGATTTATCAAAGACTTTTCTAAAATTTCTAGGCCTCTTACTAATCTTTTGCAAAAGGATATTCCTTTTGTTTTTGATGATGATTGTGTTGAAGCCTTTGAAACACTAAAGAAAGCTTTAATTTCTGCACCTATTATTCAACCACCTGATTGGAACTTGCCTTTTGAAATTATGTGTGATGCTAGTGATTATGTTGTTGGTGCTGTTCTAGGACAAAGAGTTGATAAGAAATTGAATGTTATTCATTATGCTAGTAAAACTCTAGACAATGCTCAAAGAAATTATGCTACTACTGAAAAAGAATTCTTAGAAGTGGTGTTTGTTTGTGATAAATTTAGACCTTATATTGTTGATTCCAAAGTAAGTGTTCACATAGACCATGCTGCTATTAAAGATCCTATGGAAAAGAAAGATGTTAAACCTAAACTTATTTGTTGGGTTCTCTTGTTACAAGAATTTGATTTACATATCATTGATAGAAAATGAGCTAAGAACCCCATAGCTGATAACTTGTCTAGGCTTGAAAATGTGCTTGATGACCCACTACCTATTGATGATAGTTTTACTGATGAGTAGTTAGCTGCAATAAATGTTGCTCATGGCACTCCTTGGTATGCTGACTATGCTAATTACATTGTTGCTAAATATTTACCACCTAGCTTTACATACCAACAAAAGAAAAAAATTCTTCTATGATTTAAGACATTACTTTTGGGATGACCCACATCTTCATAAAGAAGGAGTAGATGGTATCATTAGATGTTGTGTACCTGAGCATGAACAGGGACAAATCCTACGGAAATGTCACTCCGAGGCTTATGGAGGGCATCATGCTGGAGATAGAACTGCTCATAAGGTATTGCAGTCTGGATTTTATTGGCCTACTCTCTTCAAGGATGCCCGTAAGTACATCTCATCTTGTGATGAATGTCAAAGAATAGGTAATATCGGTAAGCGTCAAGAAATTCCTATGAATTATTCACTTGTTTTTGAACCATTTGTTGTTTGGGGATTTGATTACATGGGACCTTTTCCTTCCTCTAATGGGCATACACATATTTTGGTTGTTGTTGATTATGTTACCAAATGGGTAGAAGCTATTCCAACCAGTAGTGTTGATCACAACACCTCTATTAAAATGCTTAAGGAAGTTATTATCCCAAGGTTTGGAGTCCCTAGATATTTAATGACTGATGGTGGTTCACACTTTATTCATGGTGCTTTCCATAAAATGCTTGCCAAGTATAATGTTAACCATAGAATTGCATCACCTTATCATCCGTAGTCTCGTGGTCAAGTTGAACTTAGCAATAGAGAAATAAAATTAATTTTGCAAAAGACTGTTAATAGGTCAAGGAAGAATTGGTCTAAGAAATTAGATGATGCACTTTGGGCTTATAGAATTGCATATAAAAATCCCATGGGTATGTCTCCTTATAAAATGGTTTATGTAAAAGCTTGTCATTTGCCTCTTGAGTTAAAAAATCTATGTATACTTCCCAAACCTGTTGATCATCGTATCATGGAGAAATCCTATGTTCTCTTTTTCCTTGTTGTTTTCTATCAAATCCCATCTACCAGGGCCTCTTCAAGCTCCTCCAAGGACAAGTTCTTCAAGAACGTCATCAACCCATATCTGCGGGAAGTGGTGCAGCACCCTCAGGTCATCCAGAGCAAGCACCTTGATGGGTGAATAAGATAGGGCATCTGCCTCTGACTCCTCCACTAGAGAGCTACATTGACTTAGGTCCCCCTCTAGCTCAGAATCACTGTTAGGATCATATTCTGAGCATGAATCTGTAGGTGGAGAGCGTTTGGATTGCATTGCATCCAGACTTGATTTCAGTTCCTTAATGCCAAGTTTGACAGCCATGGCATTGTTCTGCTTTATTATTTTCATGCGCGCAAGCTCATACTCATTATGATGTTGTTCAAAATCTAAGATTAATGAGAACATAAAAAGTAGTCAGATTATCTATGGAATGCATTGCGGATTCAACTCGAAGAGTGTTTCCCTATAAACCCCTGCATATGCAAAGTTCACCCCCCCAACCATCCTGACCAGACCACACACAGAAATACAAACCTCTTATGTCTCTATAACATGCAGACACACATTTCAAAACTGAAGTAGGAACATTAGAATCATATCAAATTCGTATTTGAACAAATAAACTAAGGAATTATCAGTGGCATAATGTTTAGCTTCAAGGGTGGAGTGCTGGTACTGCAACAGAAAGCAAGTAGGAAGATTGTATTCCATGTAAAAGATCGTAGTCTATGTTAAAGCTGGAAATGACACCTTCTTTCTATACAATCAGTGCTCGTTGCCCACACATGATGGAAGAGATCACACAGAGAAATACTGTTCACTCATGTCTACCGTTCCAGTACTTTGAAACAGGGTGCTCCACGCTAAAATAATATTGACAACAAATATGACAAGGCAAGCATAGATGTAGTGAATCAATCATTTACTTGTGAGCTTACTAGGACAGGTATGTAGAATTGTAACTGCAGTAAGAGACCATCCAAAATCTGAATCAAGAAGTTTGTCTAGCACTTATTGTTTGCAACTAATCGACGTGAATAATTAGATATCATATTGAATGAGTAAGAAAGGCAAGTAAAATTGTCACCAAACCTGGCCTACAGTAGTAATCTGGGTCAATGTCACTACGACCAACAATCCAAAATGACTAGTGTCTGTTCCTAGGGCCGGAATTTCGAAACCCTGTGAACTTTACAGGTATTAAAGATTACTGAAATACATCTGAACCATTAAGTGTAGGTAGCACTCAACACACAACAATCCCTAATGACAGTCCTGCCTAATTAGTAATGAATCAATTAGAAAATGGGTGATGAGGAGTGGCTGATGAGTGTTGAGGACGTATCTCAGGATAAATCAGGTTGGCTTAGTGGGTGCTGCATGCTTGAGCCCTGAACGGACTGGGAAGGTAGGCACGGCGGCGCGCCCGGGCAGCGGTGACGCTATTGGGCGAACGGCTCCTGACCTCCTGTTAGTCCGACGTCTCCTCCTAGAGTCATGCCGTCCGAGGACGGCAAGTCTCCAGCGAGGCAGGCGGCTGGGGGCGAGTAGAGATCGAAAGCGCACAGCAAAACGGAGCGGAATCGGGGCCTAGGCCGACCCAAAATCCCAGGGTGGGCCGCGGCCCACCGTGGGCACCCTATAGAGATACACACTCGAGCGGCAACATGCATTTTTGAAACTAAATTAGGAACATTTAGCTGACCAATTAAACGCCTCTGTTTTAATAATATCAGATTCGTATTTGAACAACTAAGCTTGTTTAGCTTGATGGGCGGAGCAATGCTATTATGACACAAGCACGTATGTTGATCGTATAGTGATCATAAAAGGGGGAAACCCCAAGCATTTTTTTGAGCAAAAGAGGGTTTCCCCCTCCGATTTCTATTAAGGACACCACCACGGAACCAACATGATCAATTAAACCCTATTATGACTGTGCCATGGCAGATTTAAAGCTGCAAACCGGGGAAATGCTATTTAGAGTCCATTGTTTGCTTCGAAATAAGAACTAAATTCTAAGAGCTTAAAAGAAAGTATAGTAACCAAGTTATGATCTATTTTCTAGTTGAGATCAAAAAGTTGTGGAGATATGAAGTACCACCTCTCTTGAGGCGCCATGTAGGCATCGAGGGTGCGATGGTTGTCGGTGGCATTGAAGCAGATCTGCGATGGTAGACGGGTGCATCGGGGGATAAGTCCCATTGCGGTGGAAGAGAAGGTCGTGTGAGCGGCCCCGTCAAAGAGGACGACGACGCCGATGAAGCGAGAGGACGCGATGCAAGGCTCTTGGTCCGTCGCCGTGGATGAGAAACGCCCATCTCTAGCAGTGGACAACGCGGTCTTGGTAGGCGCTCCAGCATGGTGGAGGACGGTGGCGATGGGTTGGGTGGAGGACGGCGGCGATGGATGGGGTGGCGGGCGGAGGAGGCTGGTGTGTGGATGGTGTTCTAGCGCGGACGGTGTATGAATGGAAAAATGGAGGGAGAGGTACGGGGAACCATGTTTTTGGGACGCACTTGTCTGAAATATGGGAAAGTTACGAACTTAGCCCCCGCTTGAAATTTGGAATTCTCATCGGTTGGGGATAGGACGGTAATCTCGCATCTCACAAATATTTGCCAGAGCGATTTCGGGCGAGGAGAGGCTGTTTTGGTGCCCATGGTGTATGAACGGGGCTGACAGGTAGGGCGGTTGTGTCATGTCTGAGTGAAGTTACAAACCTGCCCCTATTGAAAATATTTGCCTACATCGATTTCAGCCGAGTCGAGTTTGTTTTGCCGCCCACCGTGTATGAAATGGGAAATGGAGGGAGAAACAGAGGTCTTTCGGACGAGCTTGAATCAAATGTGTTTTTCCGCCCATGTTTGGCGCCCACCGTGTCGGAATGGGCTCAGAGGCGGTCGTATCACGTCTAATTGAAGTTACTAACCTACCCCTATTGAGAGCAGTGGAAATCGGGCCGATGGATTGTCCGTGTAAGGGGTAGACAGTAATTTCCATCTCCCAAACACTTGGCTTCGGGCAGCCGACGTGGGAGTGGACATTTTGCCGCTTCTTTCAAAGTTTAGGACAATAAGCATCCACGTTTACCCTGGCAACTAAATTCGAGTCCATTTTGTATTCCTATATGAATCTTTATAAATCATTCTATATGTTTTTATATATCTTCAAAAGCACGACAAAGATGTATTCGACTATCATATATGAATATGATTTACAAATGCCGATACTCGAATTCAGAAGCTAGAATCCAGTTTGAGGTGAATTCGAATATTTGGAACACTTTATGTCCAACTCAAATGTCACACGCAGCATAATGTGTACTCCCATTTAGATATGTACATAAGCGATGTATCAAGATTCAAATACCGGGTCAATCAACCAATAATGTACAAAACTAACAGACATATAAACACTTAGAGTGTATATGGATCAATAATATCAACTAACATACATAAGACAGGTCGCTGTACTTTTTTTGCTAGAAGAGCATCCTTTTTTTAGCGAAGCTAGTACAACATCTTGGCCCTTTCCGATGCGTGACACTTATGGTCCATCTATACTACTATTATTGCTGAATGCACATTCAGGTCGATTGGCATATTTGTAGGTCTAGCACAACAATCAAAATGAAATGTCTTCGAGTCTTATCAATTAATACAGACTTGTGCCCAAATAAAATTACAAACCCCAAAACAAAACAAATTATTACATGATCTCTAAAACAAATGGTTTGATCGATTACATGAACAAACGACACAAAGGTTATTCAACGATGGAAAGAACATTTCACCTATGATTTACCAAGTGGGAATTTAATTTCCTTTTTTTCCCTTCAGGACCTTAACAATGCGGTCAGTCTCAGCTTGCTTTGTTTTGAAATCCACCAAATATTTAATGGTTGTCTTGAGTACTGCTTGTGATTGTGTTGTTTGCTTCCTCAACATGTCAACTTCATCTCTAAGTGCAGAAGCAGAATCTCTTTGTACCACTAGTTTATCCTCTAGACCATCAACAGTTGGCAATTCGTGATGCACGATTGGGCCAGTGCCACTGCTATGGGATGATACAACATCCATGGGGATCTCGCTCTTTGATCTTGGACTAACCTGTTTTGCCATTAAAGTTCCGATTGGATTCCGAAAAGTTGAAGTTAGCAAAACATCTAAACTGGGAGTTATAACAGCAAACCAGTTAAACAAACAAGGAACTAAAGAGTTTCAATTGGATGCTGAAAAGTAGTTATTAACATCATTGTAATCGGTTGTTGCAGCAGCAAAGCAGTTAAACAAAAAAGTTTTGCAAAAGGAACCTATTGTGGTATTGTAGTTTCTCTTGGATCCTGAAAAGTTGAGTAGCTAGTAACGTGATAAGAGCAACCGGTTGCAGTAGCAAAGCAGTTAAACAAACAAGTTTTTGCAAAAGGAACCTGTTGTGGCATTGGAGTTTCTCTTGGATCCTGAAAAGTTGAGTAGTCAGTAATTTGATTAGAGCAAAAAGTTACAGCAGCAAACCTGTTACACAAATATATTTTTGAAAATGTACCTGCTGTGCAATTGGACTTCCAATTGGATCTTGAAAACTTGAAGTTGGTAAGATGATTACAGCAACAAGTTACAGCAGCAAACCAGGTAAACAAGGAAGTTTCTGAAAACAAACCTGTTGTGCCAACGGATCGGAGTTTCAGTTGGATCCTGGAAACTTGAATGTTAGCAATCAATAAATAAATTTTTGCAAGAGCCATAAGAAACTAACATCAAACTAGTAAAACTAACCAGTTTTGGCAACGTATTTAATTACACATGAACTAGTAAAACTAACAAGTTCTTGGCAACGTATTAAAGTAACAAGTCGGTACCGTTTAACAGCAACACAGACATCTGTAAATTTCTTTGATGTAAGCAAAATGATTCCAACATAGATATAAGTTAAAAAGACGGTGATCCTCATATAAACCTGACAGTTGTCTATCTATGAACATGCAAACATTACTAGGGCTACAAGTGATAACAGCAAACCATTTAAACAAACAAGGTATCAGAACATAAATTACACGTGAATTATGCTGCACCCAAGAAGTACATATGACCAGCTATCTGCGTTCTTAAGTAGCTATTTAAGTTCAGGCAAACAGGTAATTCTTAACAGTAAGTATCAAACACATAGATAGGCGCAGTCTATAATAGGATTAACAGGCTATGTCATTATGTAATCAGTAGCAAACTAAATTAAGCCAAGCAACGTAATTGAACAATTTTGCAATAAGTGGATAACTAAAATTCCGAGAGGCGGGTAACTGAACTTATGTTAGCTCTTTGTACAGGCACACTGCAACTTGTTTTTCGCTTACAAGGTACTACGAAGGAGTCCATGGCATCAATTGCTTGGATACGCAATCCCAATACTTCTTTCTTTCCACACTGCATTGGTAAGTCGAATGGTTAATGTGGTAAGATGGTGCGTCCTTGATATGTTATATGAGGACGTGTAGTCAGACTAGTTTTAGCCACACGCATCACACTGGCTTTTACTGTATATATTTCATGCGAACTCAATTCGAGATCTAAGCAATCTACAATAGGATGAAAGACTAGCATCCTTCACAGTATTGGCGAACTCAATTCATAGAAACAAGCAATTCAACCATCTTATGGGTAAATCAAAAGTGCCACTGGAATATTTTTCACTACCCCAATCATACATGCAAAAAGGGGGCGACGCCACCGTAGTGGCTGGTATGGGCGGCCGCCTCAGGTGGATGGAAAGTGTGCACCTAGTTTGAGTCGTCTAGATTGGCCTAGGCTAGTTATGTTCGTCCCAACGCACGAGCAGGCAATGTAAAAAATGAAGAAAAATGTTTCAATTTGGATGGGCCAATAACGTAAGTGCAAGGAAGGACCTATAGCAGGCTCACGGCCCAAACGAGCGCCTCCCATATCGATCGACAACAGGAAAAATCCCAATTCGTTCCCTCCAGCCTCCAGTCTGGTTCGCTCCTAACCTAGCTGCCGCTGGATAGACCAACACAGCACTTCCTCACGCCCTCATTGGAGGGCGGTTGCTGGGCTTCAAGTGAATGGAAGGACAAGAAGATGAAGATCCAGCCCTGGGTGTAGCTTGCGTGGGAGGTAGCGGCGGCAGCACGGGCATGGCACCGAGCTTGCACAAACGGACAGTCGCAGCTTGCAAGAGCAGCATGCGCAACAAGCAGGTACATCACATCCCTGATTATATCTAATTCAACTCTTCAATTCCTGACCAACAGTTAAACCTGACGGTGTTGTGAAACTGCTTGTATGTAGGGAGTCTATGAGAAAACGAAACCAATTTCTTCTTATTTTATAACTCCCCCAATCAATACTGAACTGACTGAATCTGATGTATCTAATCAAGTTTCCGCTGCAAACATACAAGCTCGTGTTGTTCTCGAGCCTGAAGTGTCTAATGAACAAACTGCTAATGAAGGATTTGATGCAAATATTTTACATGCTCCTGGTGATGAACATATAGTGTCTAATGAGGGATCTAATGCAAGCATTTTGCAAGCTCCCATTGAAGGATTTGGTGTCTAATGATGATCTGCTATGTTGAGAGAGACATAGAGATTTGCATGCATTGATGACAAGCAAATTATAGTACATTTTCATGGCTTCCGGAAACGTCGAGGCCATCTACCAGAAAGTCCCCGTATCATGACAACATAGCATAAATACTTTTCTAATCTATTGTTTGAAACTATTGGCATACTTGTGCAGGATAGATATATTGATATGCAGTTTGCGCACTGGTTATAGGTGCAATTACACTTCAATATTTTCAGCCAGAGAACGAATAATTTAAGCAGGTATAGACCATGTTAGTAGTCCTTGTACACCATGTTGCATTTTGTGTTTTTTGGTGCTTGCATCATTTATTGTTTTATAATCTGAACTACTTTGGATCATTAGATGGTTTTCAAAGTGCACGTAGCTTCACATTTCTCAAGTTATGTTCATTTCCGGAGTGCAAGTGCCTTCGTATTTTTTAAGTTAAATGTTCACCCCTGGTAACTTGAATTCGTGGATCCGCCATAGCACACAAATCATACACGCAGGCCAGTACAAATTAAATGAAATGCAGGGACTTACGCTAGCTCGTTGTACAGGCTCACTACAGCTCTTCTTGCGCTTGGGATGTTCCATGTACAAGTCCATGTTACCACTTGCTTGGATGTGCAGGCCTTGTGCTCCTTGCATCCCCCCTCTGCATTTTTGACACACCGAATGGTTGATCAAATAAGAGGAATCGACCTTAATGTTGTACCGGAGGACAGATACTTACAAGATTATACGGGTGTGCAGGATGTGTACCAGATCCCGTAGCGCCGTCATGCTTCGCTAAAAATGGTTTTGCCTGTTTCAGATGGTATCTCCAGAAGAAAAAGAGTTGAAGTCAGAGTTTCATAGGCATGTAAGCTAAGAGAGTAGTGAAAGGATATCCAAACATAGTCAGAACAGTGCACAAGGGAGTGATGTGTGGATTCCTAGTTCGGGCCGGCGTTTGGGCATGCTCGCCTAGCTAGAGTGCGGGTCACTTCAGCGCCATTGAGGGTGATGTGCTGACGTTGGCTGGCCGCGCACAGGTGCATATCTGGAGTGGCCGCGGAGTGCTACAATGTGGTGGACGAGACCATTGGTGAAGCCCCAACGGCCTCGGGGGGCAGAGGTGTGACGATGTGCTCGGTGAAGTAGCCCCGGTGAGGTGGGAGATGGCGTCAGTGAAGCGCACCTGATGCGGTGGAAGTCGGTGTCTATGAAGCATGTCGGTTGCTGCGGTCGACGTTGTCGATGGACTACCCGGTGCGGTGGACGGGGCCGTAGATGAGGTAGCTCCAGTGCGGTGGTGAAGCGCGACCGTCGTCTTCGTCGCCGTTGTCCGGCATAGAGTTGGGGAAAGAGACAAGATGAGGGGCGATTTGAACTTTGCTTGGGTTGGCGGCGAATTGGGGATTTGAGCAATCTGGGCGCGGAAGGGGATGGCAGAGAAGGGAGATTTTGCAAGGTTGGAATTGGGGCTGCCAGATATTTCAATCCGAAACATGGAAGCACGAACTTATTTTGTCGTCATTCTTTTTTAGGGGGGGAGGGGGGGTGGGTGGCTGGGTGCTAAGCGTCCGTACGACACACATGACCACCATGACATGACCCTGGTCTGCCTGGTGCGCCTACGTTTGAGAATGCAAACGAATCTTCTTTCATTTGCAAACGAATCTGTATGTATTACCATGCGCGTGTTTTCCTTGCAAATAATTAGTCATTCGAAACGAGATACTATAAATTAATTAATGAGGAGTTATTTGAAAAAAATTGAAACGGTATCCACGCTAACGTGGATTAGAGTGTGTGTCGCATAAGTAGTTATTTGAATTAGAGTGTGTGTCACATAGCAGTCTCCAACTCTAACGTGGATTTCGCATTTCACGGTATTGACGCTACTTTTTTAATACAAATTCATATGTATATGATGAACACCATGGTAGTGAGAAAACTTTGGATGGATTCAAACATATGACCTACAAAATAGCACAACAATCGAGTCAATGTCAACTTTTCCAAACCTAATATGGCACGAATTCGAAATAATTACCCATATGCATGGTCCTCGGTTCAAATTTTACAATGTACACAAAATTCAAACATCGATATTAAGTCTCATACTATCTACATTAAAATTTTGTTTTTAGCGCCCCCTCGGCACACACGCTACATACTTCCTGTATCGGTCAATCTTCCTCTCCTAACCACCTTAGGAAGCTATCGGTTTCTGACACACGTTCATTCTTTCTCTCCATGTTTCGCTCTCTAACTCTCTCAACTACACAACCCCCTTTTTTCCACTCTGTTACCAAATGTATTTACCTCACACACCTGCCATTGCACCCCATGCCGAGCTCTCTCTCTCTCTCTCTTTCCCTCCCACCCTCTCTCGCTAGATACATGCATTGCCTATCTAGCCCCCAACCTCTCCTGCGCACGCACACACATTGTCTATCAAGGTCACTACCTTGAGACTCTCTCACTCTTTCTTCCGCACGGCGGGCCACACTCGCTCAATATCGCTCTCTTTATCTGAGTCTCGATTAACCTCGTTTTCTTTCACACACAAATGATATATCTCCCTGTTCGGGCCTCGATCAACACACTCTATACTCTCTCACATAGATTGTCTATCTAGGTCAATCCATCCAAGCTGCCCCCACTCTTTCGACCTCATGGCGGGCTACGCTCGCTCAATCTCTCTCTCTTTCTCTCTCTCTCTCTCTCTCTCTCTCTCTCTCTCTTTCTCTCTCCCCCTTTGTATGTCTCGATTGACCTCGCTCTTTCTCGGACACAAACGATATATCTCCATGTTTGAGCCCAAATCGACATATTCATATTGTATACTCTCTCATGCACATTGTCTATCGCACGACGACCCACACTCGCTCAATCTCTCTCCCTTTATATATGTAATTGATTGACCTTGCTTCCTCCAATGCACAAAATATATCTACATGTCTGTGGCTGGATCATCCCTCAAGCTCTATCTTACAGCCCTCACCCTTCCCAAAAGCACAATCCGACAATATCTCTCCGGAGCATATATATCTTTTCAATGAATGTCTGAGCACACTCACTTTGTATCTCTATCTATATGTCTCTCAATTGACCTCGCTTTCTCACGTCGTATCTTCCACACATTGAAGCTACCTCTCCATCCCTCGCAAAGCCGGAGCTATTTACATTGCGAGGGGGACTCCAACCTTGGATTAACTTGTGTAGGCATTTATTCCGGTGGGTTTAGATTATATTTTCGTAGCATTCGGCCCACAACTACTCCGAACACCGTTGCAACCCCCGCACCTCCCCTAATTGATTTCCCTCTCGCTCGGCCATCGCTCTCTCGCACGTCCTTTCTCGCCTTCAACATCGCACCATGGTATTATTGTAAAAAACTCTTTTGTTCTCTTTAATTATTACAAATAAGCTACAAAACTACACACCGATAGTCCACCTGGAATGGAACAAATTTCGACCCACAAATTAAAGTGCTACAAACTACACACCGAGGGGCCTGATAACCCACAAGTATGGGGGATTGCAACAGTTTTCGAGGGTAGAGTATTCAACCCAAATTTATTGATTCGACACAAGGGGAGCCAAAGAATATTCTCAAGTATTAACAGTTGAGTTGTCAATTCAACCACAACTGAAAAACTTAATATCTATAGCAAAGTAATATGGAAGTAACGGTAACGGTGGCAAAAGTAACAGTATTGTTTTTTTAGTAATTGTAACAGTGGCAACGGAAATGTAACTAAGCAAATATCAATATGTGAAAAGCTCGCAGGCAATGGATCAGTGATGGATACTTATGTTGGATGCAATTCCTCATCCAACAGTTATAACATAGGGTGACACAGAACTAGCTCCATTTCATCAATGTAATGTAGGCATGTATTCTGAATATAGTCATACGTGCTTATGGAAAAGAACTTGCATGACATCTTTTGCCCTACCCTCCCGTGGCAGCGGGGTCCTATTGGAATCTAAGGGATATTAAGGCCTCCTTTCAATAGAGTACCGGAACAAAGAATTAACACTTAGTGAATACATGAACTCCTCAAACTATAGTCATCACCGGGAGTGGTCCCGATTATTGTCACTTCGGGGTTCTGATACGTCTCCAACGTATCTATAATTTTTTATTGTTCCATGCTATTATATTATTTGTTTTGGATGTTAATGGGCTTATTTATACACTTTTATATTATTTTTGGGACTAACCTACTAACCCAAGGCCCAGTGCAAATTGTTGTTTTTTTGCCTGTTTCAGTGTTTCGCAGAAAAGGAATATCAAACAGAATCCAAACGGAATAAAACCTTTGGGAGAGTTATTTTTGGAACAAACATGATCCATGGGACTTGGAGTGGACGTCAAGCAACCAACGAGGTGGCCACTAGGCAGGGGGCGCACCTACCCCCTGGGCGCGCCCTCCCCCTCGTGGAGCCCTCGTGGCTCCATCGACCTACTTCTTCCTCCTATATATATATATATATTCATATACCCCGAAAACATCCAGGAGCACCACGAAACCCTATTTCCACTGCTGCAACTTTCTGTACCCAAGAGATCCCATCTTGGGGCCTTGCTGGAGCTCCGCCGGAGGGGGAATCGATCACGGAGGGCCTCTACATCAAATCCATGGCCCCTCCGATGATGTGTGAGTAGTTTACCTCAGACCCTTCGAGTCCATATTTATTAGCCAGATGGCTTCTTCTCTACCTTTGGATCTCAATACAATGTTCTCCTCGATCTTCTTGGATATCTATTTGATGTAACTCTTTTTGTGGTGTGTTTGTCAAGATCCGATGAATTGTGGGTTTATGATCAAGTTTATCTATGAACAATTTTTGATTCTTCTCTGAAATCTTTTATGTATGATTGGTTATCTTTGCAAGTCTCTTCGAATTATCAGTTTGGTTTGGCCTACTAGATTGATCTTTCTTGCAATGGGAGAAGTGCTTAGCATTGGGTTCAATATTGCGGTGTCCTTTCCAGTGACAGCAGGGGCAGAAAGGCACGTATTGTATTGTTGCCATCGAGGATAAAAAGATGGGGTTTATATCATATTTCTTGATTTTATCCCTCTACATCATGTCATCTTGCCTAATGCGTTACTCTGTTCTTATGAACTTAATACTCTAGATGCATGTTGGATAGCGGTCGATGTGTGGAGTAATAGTAGTAGATGCAGAATCGTTTCGGTCTACTTGTCACGGACGTGATTCCTATATACAAGATCATGCCTAGATATTCTCATAATTATGCACTTTTCTATCAATTGCTCGACAGTAATTTGTTCACCCACCGTAATACTTATGCTATCTTGAGAGAAGCCACTAGTGAAACCTATGGCCGCCGGGTCTATCTTTTATCATATAACTTTCCAATCTATTTTATTTTTCAATCTTTATTTTCCTATCTATATCATAAAAATACCCAAAATATTTATCTTATTATTATTATCTCTATCAGATCTCACTCTTGTAAGTGACCGTGAAGGGATTGATAACCCCTTTATCGTGTTGGTTGCGAGGTTCTTATTTGTTTGTGTAGGGACGAGGGATTTGCGTGTAGTCTCCTACTGGATTGATACCTTGGTTCTCAAAAACTGAGGGAAATACTTACGCTACTTTGCTGCCTCACCCTTTCCTCTTCAAGGGAAAACCAATGCAATGCTCAAGAGGTAGCAGGTTACCGGATCATAACACATAGTAGGTGACTATTGACTTGGAAGATAGGATCAAGAACTCACATATATTCATGGAAACATAATAGGTTCAGATCTAAAATCATGGCACTCGGGCCCTAGTGACAAGCATTAAGCATAGCAAAGTCATAGCAACATCAATCTTAGAACATAATGGATACTAGGGATCAAACCCTAACAAAACTAACTCGATTACATGATAAATCTCATCCAACCCATCACCGTCCAGCAAGCCTACGATGGAATTATTCACGCACGGCGGTGAGCATCATGAAATTGGTGATGGAGGAAGGTTGATGGTGACGATGGCGATGGCAATGGATTCCCCTCTCCGGAGCCCCGAACGGACTCCAGATCAGCCCTCCCGAGAGAGATTAGGGCTTGGCGGCAGCTCCATATTGTAAAATGCGATGAATCCTTCACTCTCTTTTTTTTTGTCCCAGAACGTGAATATATAGAGTTGGAGTTGACGTCGGTGGTGCCTCAGGGGGCCCATGAGGCAGGGGGCATGCCCCAGGGGGGGCGCCCTGCACGCTCGTGGATAGGGTGTGGACCCCCTGGTGTTGATTCTTTCGCCAGTATTTTTTATTAATTCCAAAAATATTCTCCATTGATTTGCAGGTCATTCCAAGAACTTCTATTTTTGCACAAAAATAACACCATGGCAATTCTGCTAAAAACAACGTCAGTCCAGGTTAGTTCCATTCAAATCATGCAAGGAGTTCAAAACAAGGTCAAAAGTGTTTGGAAAAGTAGATACGATGGAGACATATCAACTCCCCCAAGCTTAAACCTTTTCTTGTCCTCAAGCAATTCAGTTGGCAAACTAAAAGTGATAAGAAAAACTTTTACAAACTCGGTTTGATCTTGTTGTTGTAAATATGTAAAGCCAGCATTCAGGTTTTCAGCAAAGATTATGAACTAACCATGTTCTCAATAACATTTAGGTCTCATGTTTACTCATATCAATGGCATAATCAACTAGCAAGCAATAATAATAAATCTCGGATGACAACACTTTCTCAAAATAATCATAATATGATATAACAAGACGGTATCTCGCTAGCCCTTTCTGAGACCACAAAACATAAATGCAGATCACCTATGAAGATCAAAGACTGACTAAACATTGTAATTCATGGTAAAAGAGATCCAATCACAGTCATACTCAATGTAAATTAATAGTAATGCATGCACATGACAGCGGTGCTCTCCAACTGGTGCTTTTTAATAAGAGGATGATGACTCAACATAAAAGTAAATAGATAGGCCCTTCTCAAAGGGAAGCAGGGATTTGTAGGGGTGCCAGAGCTCGAGTTTTGAAATAGAGATGAATAATATTTTGAGTGGTATACTTTCATTGTCAACATAACAACCAAGAGATCTCGATATCTTCCATGCTACACACATTATAGGCGGTTCCCAAACAAAATGGTAAAGTTTATACTCCCCCACCACCAACAAACATCAATCCATGGCTTGTCCGAAATAACGGGTGCCTCCAACTATCAACAATCCCGGGGGAGTTTTGTTTGCTATTATTTTAATTTAAGCATGCGACTGGGCATCCTGGTTACCTGCCATTTTCTCGTGAATGATGAGCGGAGTCCACTCATCTTGAGAATAACCCACCTAGCATGGAAGATATAGACAACCCTAGTTGATATATGAGCTATTCGAGCATACAAAACAAAATTTCATTTGAAGGTTTAGAGTTTGGCACATACAAATTTACTTGGAACGGCAGGTAGATACCGCTTATAGGAAGGTATGGTGGACTCATATGGAATAACTTTGGGGTTTATGGAAGTGGGTGGACAAGCAGTATTCTCGCTTAGTATAAGTGAAGGCTAGGAAAGACTAGGAAGCGACCAACTAGAGAGCGACAACAGTCCTGAACATGCATTAAAATTAATCAACACCGAGTGCAAGCATGAGTAGGATATAATTCACCATGAACATAAATATCGTGGAGGCTATGTTGATTTTGTTTCAACTACATGCGTGAACATGTGCCAAGTCAAGCCACTCGAATCGTTCAAAGGAGGATACCACCCTATCATACCACATCACAACCATTTTAATAGCATGTTGGCACGCAAGGTAAACCATTATAAACTCCTAGCTAATTAAGCATGGCATGAGCAACTATAATCTCTAATTGTCATTGCAAACATGTTTCATTCACAATAGGCTGAATCAGGAACGATGAATTAATCATATTTACAAAAACAATATAGGTCGAGTTCATACCAGCTTTTCTCATCTCAATCAGTCCATCATATATCGTCATTATTGCCTTTCACTTCCATGACCGAATAGTGTGGATAATAATAATAGTGCACGTGCACTGGACTAAGCTGGAAATTGCAAGCATTTAATACAAGGGAGAAGACAAGGTGATACGGGCTCTTGGTTAGATCAACAATAATGCATATGAGATCCACTCAACATTTTCATCATGGTCTTCCCCTCACGGCCCCCGAAGAACAAGAAAAGAAGAAAAAAAACTATTTACACGGGAAAGCTCCCAACAAGCAAAAGAAGAACGAAAAATCGTTTTGGGTTTTCTTTTAATTACTACTACTACAGGCATGGAAAGTAAACTAGCTAGAAGCTACAACTAATTTTTTTTGTTTCTATTAAGGTTTTTCAAACACACAAGAAGAATGCTGGAAAAGAAAATAAACTAGCATGGATAGTACAATGAAAAAGTATGAGCATCGACAATTGGAATGAGTGTGTGAACATGAATGTAATGTCGGTGAGAAATACGTACTCCCCCAAGCTTAGGCTTTTGGTCCTAAGTTGGTCCATGGCCACGGCTCAAAGCCGCCCTCTCCGGTGTGCGAAGGAGTGTCCTCTGGGTGCCACTGGTTGGCGATCTCCTCCGGATCCCACTGATAAACAGATTGTCGATAAGGGTCAAGTGGTGGCTCCGGCTTAGGCTCCAGTACGCATAAATGGCTTCGGGTAGGATGAGGTACGTGCCTAAAAGTATGTCAAACAGAGAGGGTGCAGGCAAGGTAATAATCTCACAGTAATTTCTATCAAATATCAATTTATACTTAAGCATATTCTTCTTATCTTTAACAATAAAATCATGTGGTACCATACTCTTATAATCTAGAAAAACAGGGGCAGCAACTTTTATTTTCGGGGTATTTTTTATTGCAAGGATAATTCAAAAAATAGACAGAAAATACTATTTTTGCTTTATTTAATCTAAATAACAGAAAGTAAAAGGAGGGTACAGAGAGTTGTGCTTTCTAACTCCATCCATCTCATGCTCATGAAAAGTAATCCACTAACAAGGTTGATCAAGTCTTGTTAAGAAACTCTTTCCGAATTGCATGAAACTAGAGTGAGGGAGTCCTGGACTAAGGGGTCCTCGGGCTTCCGGCCTGTTATCCATGGGCCGAACTGATAGGCTGTGAAGACATGAAGACCGAAGACTGCACCGTGTCCGGATTGGACTCTACTTGGCGTGGAAGGCAAGCTTGGCGACCGAAGATTCCTTTTTATGTAACCGACTCCATGTAAACCCTAGATCTCCTCGGTGTCTATACAAACCGAAGGGGATAGTCCCGAAAGGACACCACATATACTCATTACCATACCCATATAGGCTAAACTTCTAGGGTTTAGCCATTACGATCTCGTGGTAGATCCACTCTTGTAACACTCATATTCATCAATATCAATCAAGCAGGACGTAGGGTTTTACCTCCATAGAGAGGGCCCGAACCTGGGTAAACATTGTGTCCCCCGTGAGGGAGTCCTGGATTAGGGGGTATCCGGACAGCCGGATTATATCCTTTGGCTGGACTGTTGGACTATGAAGATACAAGATTGAAGACTTCGTCCCGTGTCCGGATGGGACTCTCCTTGGCGTGGAAGGCAAGCTTGGCAATATGGATATGTAGATCTCCTTCCTTGTAACCGACTCTGTGTAACCCTAGCCCCCTCCGGTGTCTATATAAACCGGAGGGTTTAGTCCGTAGGACCAACAACAACAATCATACCATAGGCTAGCTTCTAGGGTTTAGCCTCTCTAATCTCGTGGTAGATCAACTCTTGTACTACTCATATTATCAAGAACAATCAAGCAGGATGTAGGGTATTACCTCCATCAAGAGGGCCCGAACCTGGGTAAACATCGTGTCCCCTGCCTCCTGTTACCATCCGCCTAGACCAACAGTTCAGGACCCCCTACCCGAGATCCGCCGGTTTTGACACCGACACCCCGTGTCCTGTTACCATCGATCCTAGACGCACAGTTCGGGACCCCCTACCCGAGATCCGCCGGTTTTGACACCGATATTGGTGCTTTCATTGCTAGTTCCATTGTGCCGTCGACAAGAGGCTCGATGGCCCCTTCAATCGTCAATAATGACACTGTCCAAAGGTGAACCTTCCTCCCCGGGCAGATTTTCATATTCGGCGGCTTCGTACTGCGGGCCAACTCGCTTGGCCATCTGGATCAGATCGAAAGCTACGCCCCGGCCATCAGGTCGAATTCGGAGGCTTGAACTACATCGAGGATATCCGTGGAGACTTGATCTTCAAGGGATTTGAGCCTGCGGTGATCGCTCCCCCTCATCCCGATGAATGTGACCTAAATCTGTCATCGGATCACACCCAGGACATGGTTCCTACGGCTGCAACGACCTTAGAGCCAAAGCAGATCGAGCCATCCGAGGCCTCAAAGTCCGCGGAGTTGAAGCCTCACATGGACTCGACGCAATGTGGCATTCGCTTTAACGGAACTTCGGACTCGTCTCCGGCTGTAAGTTCCGGACTATGTACGCCCGCGGACACTGAGCTAGATCGGTTATCGATCCTCGAGTTTAGCGTCGCTGACATATTCCAACACTCGCCTTGGGGTGACGTGCTAAAATCTTTAAAGAATTTGTCCTTGGAAAAGGACTCACAACCGAACTATGTCCGGTTCGAGTTCGAGACGGACGATGAGGAATTTCGCTTCCCACCCGCCACCCACTTCATAGCCACCGTCGATGACTTAACCAACGTGCTTGATACGTCCATTTTGCATCACGCTTTTATATCAATATTTATTGCATTATGGGCTGTTATTTCACATTATGTCACAATACTTATGGCTATTCTCTCTTATTTTACAAGGTTTACATAAGGAGGGAGAATGCCGGCAGCTGGAATTCTGGGCTGGAAAAGGAGCAAATATTAGAGACCTATTCTGCACAACTCCAAAAGTCCTGAAACTCCACGGAACACCTTATAATAAATAATGAAAAATCCTCGCCAAAGATGAAGACCAGCGGGCCCACACCCTTCTCACGATGGTGGGGGGTGCCCCCCTAGGGCGTGCCCCCTACCTTGTGGGCCCCCTGGTGGCTCTCCGATGAACATCTTCTCCTATATGAAGTCTTTCGTCAAGAAAAAAATGAGAAGCAACCTTTCGGGACGAAACTCCGCCGCCACGAGGCGGAACCTTGGCGGATCCAATCTAGAGCTCCGGCAGAGCTATTCTGCTGGGGTAACTTCCCTCCCGGAGGGGGAAATCATCGCCATCGTCATCACCAACGCTCCTCTCATCGGGAGAGGGCAATCTCCATCAACATCTTCATCGGCACCATTTCATCTCAAAACCCTAGTTCATCTCTTGTATCCGATTCTTGTCTTCAAGTCTGGGATTGGTGCTAGTAGGTTGCTAGTAGTGTTAATTACTCCTTGTAGTTGATGCTAGTTGGTTTAATTGGTGGAAGATCATATGTTCAGATCCTTTATGCATACTAATACCCCTATGATTATGAACATGTTTATGCTTTGTGAGTAGTTACGTTTGTTCCTGAGGACAAGGGAGAAGTCTTGCTATTAGTAGTCATGTGAATTTGGTATTCGTTCGATATTTTGATGAGATGTATGTTGTCTAGCCTCTAGTGGTGTTATGTGAATATCGACTACATAACAATTCACCATTATTTCAGCCTAGAGGAAGGCATTGTGTCGGTGTACTAGAGTAGGGGTACCCTAGTATCCCGAACTTGTGCACGGGCAATCGCAGTGTCCCGCGGCAAGGCTTGCCGGGTGACCGCCAAGGTCCTCCGTGGTTCCTTTGGAGCCATTCAAGAACAAAGTATCCAAGCCAAGGAGACAAGACCCCGGCAAGAGGAGCTTGCCGGGAAGGCCAACCAAGGCATCTCAAGACCCCGGCAAGAGGAGCTTGCCGGGAAGGCCAACCAAGGCACCTCAAGGAACTTGCCGCGACGCGCCACGCGCTCCGGCAAGGCCTGGTGAGCGACAAGCTCCCAGACGCAACAAGACAACGACCGCGACAAGGCGCTTGCCGCGGCAAGCCACCACTCTGTGCCCGCGCTCCAGCACATCCACCAACGTGTCGCTCTGGGACCCTTCCAGGCGTGCGTGGAGGGAGGCTGTGCAGCCAGCGGTGCGCGGTGGCAAGCGGCGCTGACAAGTTTGCCATCGTGGCGAGCGGTGGCGTCCCTGACGGTCCCTTTTGCACTGTTTAGGCGACACAGACGGGCATTTAATGCCCTTGTCCCCTGCCGTCAGGGTTAGGTATGATACACTGTAGCAGGTAGTTGTACCTACCACAGCACCTTTCCAGTTTTACCCTTTGCCTCCGTTGCCACCTGTCGGTGACCCCTTGAGCATATAAAAGGAGGCCCATGCGCAACGTAGAGGGGGTTAGCTAGTTCAGAGAACACTCACGCTCGGTCTCGTTAGCTGCTGGTGTGTACTGTAGCACTCCGCGCTCCCGAGCAAGAACTCAATACAAACCACAAAGCAGGAGTAGGGTTTTACGCATCCGTGCGGCCTGAACCTGGGTAAACCGCTCGCGTGCTTCGCCTCGATCCGCTCTTTGTGCGACCTCCGCCCCCGCCGAACCGAAAGGGACTCGGTCCGCCGGTCCCATAGGTGCCCGTGGATCAGTACCCCGGCACATTGGGAATTAATAAGTAGATGATGGGTTGCTAGAGTGACAGAAGCTTAAACCCTAGTTTATGCGGTGCTTCATAAGGGGCTGATTTGGATCCATGTGTTTCATGCTATGGTTAGGTTTACCTTAATACTTTTGTTGTAGTTGTGGATGCTTGCAATAGAGGTTAATCATAAGTGGGATGCTTGTTCAAGTAAGAACAACACCCAAGCACCGGTCCACCCACATATCAAATTATCAAAGTACCGAACGCGAATCATATGAACGTGATGAAAACTAGCTTGACGATATTCCCATGTGTCCTCGGGAGCGCTTTTCCTTATATAAGAGTTTGTCCAGGCTTGTCCTTTGATACAAAAAGGATTGGGCCACCTTGCTGCACTTTATTTACATTTGTTACTTGTTGCTCGTTACAAATTATCTCATCACAAAACTATTTGTTACCACTTATTTTAGTACTTGCAGAAAATACCTTGCTGAAAACCATTTATCATTTCCTTCTGCTCCTCGTTTGGTTCGACACTCTTACTTATCGAAAGGACTACGATAGATCCCCTATACTTGTGGGTCATCAAGACTGTTTTCTGGCGCCGTTGCCGGGGAGTGAAGCGCCTTTGGTAGGTGGAATTTGGTAAGGAAAATTTATATAGTGTGCTGAAATTTACTGTCACTTGTTACTATGGAAAGTAATCCTCTGAGGGGCTTGTTCGGGGTATCTTCACCCCGACCAGTAGAGAAAAAAGTTGCTCCTCAACCTACTGAACCTATTGAAAATGAAATTCCTTATGAGTATCCTTCGAGTATAATAGAAAAACTGCTAGCTAATCCTTTTACAGGAGATGGAACAAAGCATCCTGATGAACACCTAATATATGTGGATGAAGTTTGTGGATTATTTAAGCTTGCAGGTATTCCCGATGATGTTGCTAAGAAGAAGGTCTTCCCTTTATCTTTGAAGGGAGACGCATTGACATGGTATAGGCTATGTGATGATATGGGATCATGGAACTATAGAAGATTGAAATTGGAATTTCATCAAAGGTATTACCCTATGCATCTTGTTCATCGTGATCGCAATTATATATATAATTTTTGGCCTCACGAAGGAGAAAGCATCTCTCAAGCTTGGGGGAGGCTTAAATCGATGTTATATTCATGCCCCAATCATGAGCTTCCAAGAGAAACAATTCTTCAAAAAATTTATGCTCGGCTTTCTGATAACAATCGCACCATGCTTGATACTTCTTGGGCTGGATCTTTTATGATGAAGACTATTGAATTCTGATGGGATTTATTGGATAGAATTAAACGCAACTCTGAAGATTGGGACCATGATAATGGGAAGGAGTCAGGTATGACACCTAAGTTTGATTGTGTTAAATCTTTTATGGATACCGATATTTTCCATAAGTTTAGCACTAAATATGGACTTGATTCTGAGATAGTAGCTTCTTTCTGTGAATCTTTTGCTACTTATGTTGATCTTCCTAAGGAGAAGTGGTTTAAATATCATCCTCCCATAGAAGTAAAAGTAGCTGCACCTATTAAAGTTGAAGAAAATACTGTCACTTATAATGATCCTATTGTTCCTACTTGTTATGTTGAGAAACCACCTTTCCCTGTTAGGATAAAGGATCATGCTAAAGCTTCAACTGTGGTTCGTAAAAGCAATATTAAAACATATACACCTCCTGAGCAAGTTAAAGTTGAACCTAATATTGCTATTGTTTAAGAGGTCTTGTCTGATAATATTGATGGGCATGTTATCCAGTTCTGCGGTGAAACTGCTAGAATTGCTAAACCTTGTGCTAAAGATAAACATAGACCTGTGGTAGGCGTGCCTGTTATTTCTGTTAAAATGGGAGATCATTGTTATCATGGCTTATGTGATATGGGTGCTAGTGCTAGTGTTATACCTTATGACTTGTATAAAGAAATCAAGCATGAAATTGCACATGCTGAGTTAGAAGATATTGATGTCACAATTAAACTTGCTAATAGAGATACTATTTCAGCAATGGGAATTGTTAGAGATGTTGAAGTCTTGTGCGGGAAAACTAAATATCCTGCTGATTTTCTTGTTCTTAGTTCTCCACAAGATAGCTTTTGTCCCATTATATTTGGTAGACCCTTCTTGAATACAGTTAATGCTAGGATAGACTGCGAAAAGAATGTTGTTACTATTGGCTTGGATTATATGACTCATGAGTTTAATTTCTCTAAATTTAGTAAACAACACCGTGAAGAAGAATTGCCTAGTAACGATGAAATTATTGGTCTTGCTTCTATTGCTGTACCTCCTAATGATCCTTTAGAACAATATTTGCTAGACCATGAGAATGATATGTTTATGAATGAAAGAAGGGAAATAGATGAAGTATTCTTTAAACAAGAACCTATGCTAAAACACAATTTGCCTGTTGAAATCCTAGGGGATCCTCCTCCACCTAAGGGTGATCCTGTGTTTGAGCTTAAACCGTTGCCTGATAATCTTAAATATGCTTATCTTGATGAAAATAAGATATATCCTATTAGTGCTAACCTTTCAGAGCATGAAGAAGAAAGATTATTGAAAACTCTGAAGAAGCACCGTGCTGCTATTGGATATACTCTTGATGATCTTAAGGGAATTAGTCCCACTCTATGTCAACATAAAATAAATTTGGAAGCAGATGCCAAACCAGTTCGTGATCCTCAACGATGTCTGAATCCTAAAATGAAAGAAGTGGTAAGAAAAGAAATACTAAAGCTTCTGGAGGCAGGTATAATTTATCCCGTTGCTGATAGTCAGTGGGTAAGTCCTGTTCATTGTGTCCCTAAGAAGGGAGGTATTACTGTTGTTCCTAATGATAAAGATGAATTGATTCCACAAAGAATTATTACATGTTATAGGATGGTAATTGATTTCCGCAAATTAAATAAGGCTACTAAGAAAGATCATTACCCCTTACCTTTTATCGATCAAATGCTAGAAAGATTATGCAAACATACACATTACTGCTTTCTAGATGGTTATTCTGGTTTCTCTCAAATACTACTGTCGGCTAAAGATCAATCAAAGACTACTTTTACATGCCCTTTTGGTACTTTTGCTTATAGACATATGCCTTTTAGTTTATCTAATGCACCTGCTACCTTTCAAAGATGCATGATGGCTATATTCTCTGACTTTTTTGAAAAGATTTGTGAGATTTTCATGGACGACTTTTCTGTCTATGGATCTTCTTTTGATGATTGCTTGAGCAATCTTGATCGAGTTTTGCAGAGATGTGAAGAAACTAATCTTGTCTTGAATTGGGACAAGTGCCACTTTATGGTTAATGAAGGTATTGTCTTGGGGCATAAAGTTTCTGAAAGAGGTATTGAAGTTGATAAAGCCAAGGTTGATGCTATTGAAAAGATGCCATGTCCCAAGGACATCAAAGGTATAAGAAGTTTCCTTGGTCACGCCGGATTTTATAGGAGGTTCATCAAGGACTTCTCTAAAATTTCTCGGCCTCTGACTAATTTATTACAAAAAGATATACCATTTGTCTTTGATGATGATTGTGTAGAAGCATTTGAAATACTTAAGAAAGCATTAGTCTCTGCACCTATTGTTCAGCCACCTGATTGGAATTTACCCTTTGAAATTATGTGTGATGCTAGCGATTATGCTGTAGGTGTTGTTCTAGGGCAAAGAGTTGATAAGAAATTAAATGTTATCCATTATGCCATTAAGACTCTAGACAATGCTCAAAGAAATTATGCTACTACTGAAAAAGAACTTTTAGCAGTTGTATTTGCTTGTGATAAGTTCAGACCTTATATTGTTGATTCTAAAGTAACTATCCACACTGATCATGCTGCTATTAAATATCTTATGGAGAAGAAAGATGCTAAACCTAGACTTATTAGATGGGTTCTCTTGCTACAAGAATTTGATTTGCATATTGTTGATAGAAAAGGAGCTGAGAACCCCGTTGCAGACAACTTAGCTAGGTTAGAGAATGTTCTTGATGACCCAATACCTATTGATGATAACTTTCCCGATGAACAATTAAATGTCATAAGTACTTCTCGTAGTACCCCTTGGTATGCTGATTATGCTAATTACATAGTTGCTAAATTTATACCACCTAGCTTCACATACCAACAAAACGAAAAATTCTTCTATGATTTGAGACATTACTTTTGGGATGACCCACATCTTTATGAAGAAGGAGTAGATGGTGTTATTAGACGTTGTGTACCTGAGCATGAACAGGAACAGATCCTACGCAAGTGCCACTCTGAAACTTATGGAGGACACCACGCGGGAGATAGAACTGCACATAAGGTATTGCAATCCGGTTTTTATTGGCCTACTCTCTTCAAGGATGCCCGTAAATTTGTACTTTCTTGTGATGAATGTCAAAGAATTGGTAATATTAGTAGACGTCAAGAAATGCCTATGAACTATTCACTTGTTATTGAACCGTTTGATGTTTGGGGCTTTGATTATATGGGACCTTTTCCTGCCTCTAATGGATATACACATATTTTAGTTGCTGTTGATTACGTTACTAAGTGGGTAGAAGCTATTCCAACTAGTAGTGTTGATCATAATACTTCTATTAAAATGCTTAACGAAGTTATTTTTCCGAGGTTTGGAGTCCCTAGATATTTAATGACTGATGGTGGTTCACATTTTATTCATGGTGCTTTCCGTAAAATGCTTGCTAAATATGACGTCAATCATAGAATTGCATCTCCGTATCACCCACAGTCTAGTGGTCAGGTAGAATTGAGTAATAGAGAACTCAAATTAATTTTGCAAAAGACTGTCAATAGGTCTAGAAAGAATTGGTACAAAAAACTTGATGCATTATGGGCCTATAGAACTGCATATAAAAATCCTATGGGTATGTCTCCGTATAAAATGGTATATGGAAAAGCATGTGACTTACCTCTCGAACTAGAACATAAGGCATATTGGGATATTAAAGAGCTCAACTATGATTTCAAACTTGCCGGTGAAAAGAGGTTATTTGATATTAGCTCACTTGATGAATGGAGAACCCAAACTTATGAAAATGCCAAGTTGTTTAAAGAAAAGGTCAAAAGATGGCATGACAAAAGGATACAAAAGCGTGAGTTTAATGTAGGTGATTATGTATTTCTATACAACTCTCGTTTAAGATTTTTTGCAGGGAAACTTCTCTCTAAATGGGAAGGCCCCTATGTTATCGAGGAGGTCTATCGTTCCGGTGCCATAAAAATCAACAACTTCGAAGGCACAAATCTGAAGGTGGTAAACGGTCAAAGAATCAAACATTATATCTCAGGTAATCCCATAAATGTTGAAACCAATATTATTGAAACCGTAACCCCGGAGGAATACATAAGGGACACTTTCTAGAACATTTCAGACTCCGAAAAGGAATAGGTATGTGGTACGGTAAGTAAACCAAACAATCTTTAAGGCAATATTTCTCCGTTTTGGAATATTTAGAAAAACAAAAAATTAAGTAGCAGTCCGGGAAGGACACGAGGGCCTCATGAGGGTGGAGGGCGCGCCCTACCCCCCTGGGCGCTCCCCCTACCTCGTGAGCACCTCGTGTGCCTTCCGGACTCCGTTTTCTTGCACGATGCGTATTTTGGTCAGTAAAAATTCATTATATAATCTCCCGGGGGTTTTGACTCCCGTATCATGCAAAAGTCCCTTGTCTTTGTTTTGAGCTGTCCTGCTGCAGACAGAGCAACATGTCGTCCCAGGATTCGGAAGGAGAAAGCTATGTGGCTAATTACCTTGTAGATCCTAAGGTCTATCGGGATGTGGAGCATTGTGGTTGGACTATGGAAGAAGAAGAAGACTATGAACCCAAGGGAAAGGAGGAGACGAGCTCAGATGAAGATGAAGTCCCACTACCTCAACCTGGGGACATGCATGTGGAGTTGAAAAAGTCAAGCCTCCCGGATAGGGTAAAGAAACCTAAGATCGAGGTTATCCCTTTTCGCCTCTTGCAGGAGAACAAGCAGGAACTATGCAAAAAGATACTGAGCTTGGAGCAGGAGATCGAGGACCTAAGGGACCAAAATTCTGTCCTCAAGCGCAAATTAAGGAAGAAGCCTACGTCATCAACAAAATCACCACCGTCTCCTCCAACAAAGAAGAATTGAGTATCTGGGTATGGGCAGTCCACTTGGAAACTGCCAAGCTTGGGGGAGTGCCCCGATATCGTATCACCCTCACCTTTATCTTTACCGTTTTCCTTAGTTCGATCCTATTAGTAGTATTTTGATCTAGTAGAATAAAGTTTATGGCATGATCTAGTTGTGAGTTTTGCTTTACTATCCTTCTATGTAATCGAGTCCGTGAGCTATATAATAAAGATTAGTGTTGAGTCAAGGGCTTGATTTTTTTGCCATGATCCTAAGTGAATAAAAGAAAAGAGAAAGAAATAAAAAGAAACAAAGAGATCATATGGATCTCATGGAGAGTAATGAGCTCACATAGAAAAAGTATGATGAATAAAAGTTGTTGAGAGTTGACAAGCATAGTTTTGGTCATCGTTGCAATTAATAGGAAGTAATAAATAAAGAGAGGTCTTCACATATAGATATACTATATACTATCTTGGACATCTTTTATGATTTTGAGAACTCGTTAAAATATGACATGCTAAAGAGTTGACATTGGACAAGGAAGACAACGTAATGGGTTATGTTTCTTACATCTGAGATAAATTATATTGTCTTGGATCTTCCAACATGTTGAGCTTTCCTTTCCCCCTCATGCTAGCCAAATTCATTGCACCAAGTAGAGATACTACTTGTGCTTCCAAATACCCTTAAACCAGTTTTGCCACGAGAGTCCACCATATCTACCTATGGATTGAATAAGATCCTTCAAGTAAGTTGTCATCGGTGTAAAGCAATAAAAATTGCTCTCTAAATATGTATGATTGATTGGTGTGGGAGAAATAAGCTTTATACGATCTTGTGATGTGGAAGTAATAAAAGCGACGGACTGCATAATAAAGGTTCATATCACAAGGGGCAATATAAAGTGATGTTCTTTCACATTAATATTTTGTGCATCCAACCATAAAAGCGCATGGCAACCTCTGCTTCCCTCTGCGAAGGGCCTATCTTTTATCATTATCTTCTACCTTATGCAAGAGTCATGGTGATTTCCACCCTTCCTTTTTACACTTTATCCTTTGGCAAGCACAGTATGTTGGAAAGATCCTGGTATATATGGCTAATTGGATGTGAGTTTTCATGAACTATTACTGTTGACATTACCCTTGAGGTAAAACGTTGGGAGGCAAGACTATAAGCCCCTATCTTTCTCTGTGTCTAATTAAAACTCCACACCCATAAGTATTGCGTGAGTGTCAGCAATTGTGAAAGATTATATGATAGTTGAGTATGTGGACTTGCTGAAAAGCTCTTATACATTGACTCTTTCCTATGTTATGATAAATTGCAATTGCTTCAATGACCGATATTGTAGTTTGTTACATTTCAATGAAGTTTACGATTCATACTTGATATTGTGATTGAATTATTACTCTAGCATTAGAGATCATATGACAAAATTATATAAGTTGCTGTTATAAGAATGATCATGATGCCCTCATGTCCGTATTTTATTTTTATCGACACCTTCATCTCTGAACTTGTGGGCATATTTTTCGATTTCGGCTTTTCGCTTGAGGACAAGCGAGGTCTAAGCTTGGGGGAGTTGATACGTCCATTTTGCATCATGATTTTATATCAATATTTATTGCATTATGGGCTGTTATTTCACATTATGTCACAATACTTATGGCTATTCTCTCTTATTTTACAAGGTTAACATAAGGAGGGAGAATGCCGACAGTTGGAATTCTAGGCTGGAAAAGGAGCAAATATTAGAGACCTATTCTGCACAACTCCAAAAGTCCTGAAACTCCACGGAACACCTTATACTAAAAAATGAAAAATCCTCGCCAAAGATGAAGACCAGGGGGCCCACACCCTTCTCATGAGGGTGGGGGTGCCCCCCCCCTAGGGCGCGCCCCCTGCCTTGTGGGCCCCCTGGTGCTCTCCGATGACCATCTTCTCCTATATGAAGTCTTTCAACGAGAAAAAAAATGAGAAGCAACCTTTCGGGATGAAACTCCGCTGCCACGAGGAGGAACCTTGGCGGATCCAATCTAGAGCTCTGGCAGAGCTGTTCTGCCGGGGAAACTTCCCTCCCGGAGGGGGAAATCATCGCCATCGTCATCACCAACGCTCCTCTCATCGGGAGAGGGCAATCTCCATCAACATCTTCATCGGCACCATCTCATCTCAAAACCCTAGTTCATCTCTTGTATCCGATTCTTGTCTTCAAGTCCGGGATTGGTGCTAGTAGGTTGCTAGTAGTGTTAATTACTCCTTGTAGTTGATGCTAGTTGGTTTAATTGGTGGAAGATCATATGTTCAGATCCTTTATGCATATTAATACCCCTATGATTATGAACATGTTTATGCTTTGTGAGTAGTTATGTTTGTTCCTGAGGACAAGGGAGAAGTCTTGCTATTAGTAGTCATGTGAATTTGGTATTCGTTGATATTTTGATGAGATGTATGTTGTCTAGACTCTAGTGGTGTTATGTGAACGTCGACTACATAACACTTCACCATTATTTGGGCCTAGAGGAAGGCATTGGGAAGTAATAAGTATATAATGGGTTGCTAGAGTGACAGAAGCTTAAACCCTATTTTATGCGTTGCTTCGTAAGGGGTTGATTTGGATCTATATGTTTCATGCTATGGTTAGGTTTGCCTTAATACTTTTGTTGTAGTTGTGGATGCTTGCAATAGAGGTTAATCATAAGTGGGATGCTTGTTCAAGTAAGAACAACACCCAAGCACTGGTCCACCCACATATCAAATTATCAAAGTACCGAACGCGAATCATATGAACGTGATGAAAACTAGCTTGACGATATTCCCATGTGTCCTCGGGAGCGCTTTTCCTTATATAAGAGTTTGTCCAGGCTTGTCCTTTGATACAAAAAGGATTGGGCCACCTTGCTGCACTTTATTTACATTTGTTACTTGTTGCTTGTTACAAATTATCTCATCACAAAACTATCTGTTACCACTTATTTCAGTACTTGCAGAGAATACCTTGCTAAAAACCGTTTATCATTTCCTTCTGCTCCTCGTTGGGTTCGACAGTCTTAGTTATCGAAAGGACTACGATAGATCCCCTATACTTGTGGGTCATCAGTGCTTGACTATGGCTCCAAAGACATCGACGGTATGGACGATGATGCTGACAAGGAGCAAGGCCAAGACCCGCCATTCACTGGACGATGGACGACCACCTCTTCATACGACGTGTACATGGTTGATACACCTAAAGGATCTGGCGACGACAAAGAAGAGACGGATACGAACAAAACCTCCGAGACACAGTCCAAGCGCCGGCGGACCAAACGCTATCGTAGTCCTTTCGATAATTAAGAGTGTCGAACCCAATGAGGAGCAGAAGGAAATGATAAGCTGTTTTCAGGAAGGTATTCTCTGCAAGCACTGAAATTATAGGTAACAGATAGTTTTGTGATAAGATAATTTGTAACGAGCAACAAGTAAAAAAAGTAAATAAAGTGCAGCACGGTGGCCCTATCCTTGGGTGGAGGGGGATACCCTAAGAATTCAACATGCAAGTTGTGTTTCAGAATAGGTCCCTGTTTAAAGAACACCTCATCTATTTCCCTTCTTTCATTCATATACATATCATTTTCATGGTCTAGCAAATATTGTTCTAAAGGATCACTAGGAGGTACGGCAATAGAAGCAAGACCAATAATTTCATCTTTACTAGGCAATTCTTCTTCACGGTGTTGTCTACGAAATTTAGAAAAGTTGAACTCATGAGACATATCACCTAAACCAATAGTAATAACATCCTTTTTGCAGTCTATCCTAGCATTAACAGTGTTTAAGAAGGGTCTACCAAATATAATGGGGCAAAAGCTATCTTGTGGGGAACCAAGAACAAGAAAATCAGCAGGATATTTAGTTTTCCACACAAGACTTCAACATCTCTAACAATTCCCATTGGTGAAATAGTATCTCTATTGGCAAGTTTAATGGTGACATCAATTTCTTCTAACTCAACAGGTGCAATATCATGCATAATTTCTCTGTATAAGTGAATAAGTATTGCACTAGCACTAGCACCCATATCACACAAGCCGTGATAACAATGATCTCCTATTTTAACAGAAATAAGAGGCATGCCTACCACAGGTCTATGTTTATCTTTAGCACAAGGTTTAGCAATTCTAGCAGTTTCATCACAAAAATAAATAACATGCCCATCAATATTATCAACCAAGAGATCCTTAACAATATCAATATTAGGTTCAACTTTAACTTGCTTAGGAGGTGTATAGGTTCTAATATTGCTTTTATGAACCACAATTGAAGCTTTAGCATGATCTTTTATCCTAACAGGAAAAGGTGGTTTCTCAACATAAGCAGTAGGAATAATAGGATAATTATAAGTGATAGTCTTTTCTTCAACTTTAATAGGTGCAGCTAATTTTACTTCAATGGGAGGATGATATTTAGACCATTTCTCTTTATGCAGATCAATATAAGTAGCAAAAGATTCACAGAAAGAAGCTACTATTTCAGAGTCAAGTCCATATTTAGTGCTAAATTTATGGAAAACATCGGTATCCATAAAAGATTTAACACAATCAAACTTAGGTGTCATACCTGACTCATTACCTTCGTCGAGATCCCAATCTTCAGAGTTGTGTTTAATTCTTTCCAATAAATCCCATTTGAATTCAATAGTCTTCATCATAAAAGAGCCAGCGCAAGAAGTATCAAGCATGGTGCGGTTTTTATCAGAAAGCCGAGCATAAAATTTTTGAATAATCATTTCTCTTGAGAGCTCAGGATTGGGGCATGAATATAACATTGACTTAAGCCTCCCCCAAGCTTGAGTGATGCTTTGTCCTTCGCGAAGCCAAAAATTATATATATAGTTACGATCATGATGAACAAGATGCATAAGATATGAAATTCCAATTTCAATCGTTTGTAGTTCCATGATCCCATATCATCACATAGCCTATACCATGTCAATGCGTTTCCCTCCAAAGATAAAGGGAAGACATTCTTCTTGATAACATCATCGGGCATACCTGCAAGCTTAAATAATCCACAAACTTCATCCACATATATTAGGTGCTCATCAGGATGTAATGTTCCATCTCCTGCAAAAGGATTAGCTAGCAGTTTTTCTATCATACCCGAAGAAATTTCAAAGCAGATATTTTCATTTTCAGTAGGTTCAATAGATTGAGGAGCAACTCTTTGCTCTACTGGTCGGGGTGAAGATACCCCAAACAAGCCCCTCAGAGGATTTCTTTCCATAGTAACAAGTGACAGTAAATTTCAGCACACTATATAAATTTTCCTTACCAAATTCCACCACCAAAGGCGCTTCACTCCCCGGCAACGACTCCAGAAAAGAGTCTTGATGACCCACAAGTATAGGGGATCTATCGTAGTCCTTTCGATAAGTAAGAGTGTTGAACCCAACGAGGAGCAGAAGGAAATGATAAGCGGTTTTCAGCAAGGTATTCTCTGCAAGCACTGAAATTATAGGTAACAGATAGTTTTGTGACAAGATAATTTGTAACGAGCAACAAGTAACAGAAGTAAATAAAGTGCAGCAAGGTGGCCCAATCCTTTTTGTAGCAAAGGACAAGCCTGGACAAATTCTTATATAGATAAAAGCCTGGACACATGTGAATTATCGTCAAGCTAGGTTTCATCACGATCATATGATTCGCGTTTGGTACTTTGATAATCTGATATGTGGGTGGACCGGTGCTAGGGTGCTGTCCTTACTTGGACAAGCATCACACTTATGATTAACCTCTATCGCAATCATCCGAAACTACAACAAAAGTATTAAGGTAAACCTAACCATAGCATGAAACATATGGATCCAAATCAGCCCCTTACGAAGCAACGCATAAACTAGGGTTTAAGCTTCTATCACTCTAGCAACCCATCATCTACTTATTACTTCCCAATGCCTTCCTCTAGGCCCAAATAATGGTGAAGTGTCATGTAGTCGACGTTCACATAACACCACTAGAGGAGAGACAACATACATCTCATCAAAATATCGAACGAATACCAAATTCACATGACTACTAATAGCAAGACTTCTCCCATGTCCTCAGGAACAAACGTAACTACTCACAAAGAGTATTCATGTTCATAATCAGAGGGGTATTAATATGCATATAGGTTCTGAACATATGATCTTCCACCAAATAAACCAACTAGCATCAACTACAAGGAGTAATTAACACTACTAGCAACCCACAGGTACCAATCCCAGACTTAGAGACAAGAATTGGATACAAGAGATGAACTAGGGTTTGAGAGGAGATGGTGTTGGTGAAGATGTTGATGGAGATTGACCCCCTCCTGATGAGAGGATCGTTGATGATGACGATGGCGATGATTTCCCCCTCCCGGAGGGAAGTATCCCCGGCAAAACAGCTCCGCCAGAGCCCTAGATTGGTTCCGCCTCGTGGCGGCGGAGTCTCGTCCCGAAAGCTTGCTTATGATTTTTTCCTCAACGAAAGACTCCATATAGCAGAAGATGGGCATTGGAGGGCCACCAGGGGGCCACGAGGCAGGGGGCGCGTCCAAGGGGTAGCGCGCGCCCCCCACCCTCGTGGCCAGGGTGTGGCCCCCCTCTGGAACTTCTTGCGCTCATTATTTTTTATATATTCTGAAAATGACTTCCGTGAAGTTTCAGGACTTTTGGAGCTGTGCAGAATAGGTCTCTAATATTTGCTCCTTTTCCAGCCCAGAATCCCAGCTGCCGGCATTCTCCCTCTTTATGTAAACCTTGTAAAATAAGAGAGAATATGCATAAGTATTGTGACATAATGTGTAATAATAGCCCATAATGCAATAAATATCGATATAAAAGCATGATGCAAAATGGACGTATCACCCCGCGGTCGAGATAAAGCGGCAACTCAGGCCGAACAGCAGACCACCCCACCACCCCGTTAAAATAGGGACGGAAGAGTTCGGAGTCATACATACGACCTCCGACAGACCTTGGATAGTAGAGCAGGACACACAAGATTGATCTACGGATCACGAGGACGTGCCTTGAGGTGCGACGATGGCTACGTATTTAGACGCGACAAACCTAACCACGTTCGAGCCGAATGCCGCAGACGGACTCCTTCAGAGCTCCGCCACGATGCAGCCCTATATAGAGGCGCCGCACACCCGCTCTGCTTCACAGATGAAGTATTGGATCATGAATTCCTCGAGGGGTTCAAGCCCGTCAATATCGAATCATACGATGGCACAATCGATCCTGCAGTATGGATTGAGGATTTCATCCTCCACATCCACATGGCCTGAGGAAATGACCTCCATGTCATCAAATACCTCCCATTAGAGCTCAAAGGACCAGCTCGGCACTGGTTAAATAGCCTGCCGGAGAACTCCATCTGCAGTTGGGAAGACTTGGAAGAGGCTTTCCTCGACAACTTCCAAGGAACTTATGTCCGGCCACCAGACGCCTATGACCTAAGGCACATAGTTCAACAACCTGGAGAATCAGCCAGAAAAATCTGGACTAGGTTCCTAACCAAGAAGAACCAGATTGTTGACTGTCCGGATGCCGAGGCCCTAGCAGCCTTGAAGCACAGCATCCGTGAAGAATGGCTAGCACGCCACCTCGGACAAGAAAAACCGAAGTCAATGGCAGCCCTTACGGCACTCATGACCCGCTTTTGCGCAGGCGAGGACAGCTGGCTGGCCCGTAGCAAAAACACAGCCAGCGAGGCAGGCCCCACCGAGGCCAAGAACAGCACCGGCAAGCTCCGGCGCAATAGACACGAACGCCGAAGCAACTGCGACAACACCAAGGACACCACAGTCAACGCCGGATTCAATGGCTCCAAGTTCGGCCAACGGAAGAAGCCCTACAAAAGAAACAACGAAGGACCTTCCATCCTGGACCGCATACTCGACCGTTCGTGCCAAATTCACGGCACCCCGGATAAGCAAGCCAATCATACCAACAGGGATTGTTGGGTCTTCAAGTAGGCGGGCAAGTTAAATGCCGAAAACAAAGAAAAGGGATCACAAAGTGAGGACGATGATGCAGAGCCCCGGCAGCCAAACACCGGGGGACAGAAGAACCCCCCCCCCCCAAGTCAAAACGGTGAACATGATATACGCCATGCACATCCCCAGAAAGGAGTGCAAGCGAGCACTCAGGGACGTCTACGCGGTAGAGCTAGTCGCCCCCAAGTTCAATCCATGGTCGTCATTTCCGGTCACCTTCGATCGACGAGATCATCCGGCTAGTATCCGCCACGGCGGTTCGGCCACACTGGTCCTTGACCCAATCATCGACGGATTCCACCTCACACGAGTCCTGATGGATGGTGGAAGCAGACTTAATCTGCTATACCAGGATACAGTACAGAAGATGGGCATTAATCCCTCACGAGTCAAACCAACAAAGACTTCCCTTAAAGGAGTCATACCAAGTGTAGAGGCCCGTTGTACGGGCTCAATCATGCTGGAGGTGGTCTTCGGTTCTCCAGAAAACTTCCAAAGTGAAGAGTTAATCTTCGATATCGTCCCCTTCCATAGCGGCTACCACGCACTGCTCGGATGAACCGCGTTTGCTAGATTTAACGATGTGCCACACTATGCTTATCTCAAGCTCAACATGCCCGGTCCACGCGGCATCATAAATGTCAATGGAAATATGGAACGCTCCCTCCGAACAGAGGAGCAAACTGCCGCCCTGGCAGCAGAAGTACAAAACGGTCTTCTCAAGCAGCATTGTAATCGAGCTGCCGAGCCCCTGGACACCATCAAGAGGGTCCGGACTACACTGCAATAGGACATCGCGGCTCGTCAAGAGCTCGTCCGGACTACACTGCAACAGGACATCGCGGCTCGTCAAGAGCTCGACTAGTAATTCAGCCTCCGTCCCAGCCCCAATGAGGTAGTGGCATTCGTACCACGCGTACACAATTACGCACTCAAAATACTATGGACATCGACAGAGGCACGAGACAACCTAGGGGCTACAATTCGGCAAAACCGATCCTGGACACACATACTTTTACTTATTTTTCTCATTACAGGAACCTTTTTTCGCAGGCCTGAGATCAAGTCCTCTAGAAGGACTGGAATGCAACGGAGGCAAGCAACATAGGTGTGTAGGGTAACATTTACACGTTCTTGATGGTATTCACACTTATTTCTCAGGACCTGCACGCTGCGCCATACTGGTTCCGGCACGTTAAATGGCCGGATACTTCTAGCACCATCTGTACAAGATACACCTTGACGTATACATCCAGTTATAATAAAAATGGTTCGTGGCCCAGTCCCTGTGTTTTTCACTTCTTACTTCGTTTTATTTCGATCTGCCTCTCCGCTACATCGACACTATTTTACGTTTCATATTCGCCAGGGCTACCTATCGCCCCACAATACGACAGCACAGTCCGAACACTTCTTACATATAAGTTCGGCACCCCGAATCTAGCATTATATGCATTGGCTCCGAATCATGTCTTTGGTTAATAGTTGGGTTGCCCGGCTCCTGTGCTTGCTACCCTACGTTCCGCTCCATTGGCTAGGGTAGTACAGGGAGAACTACTGCGATTGTGCCCTGGCTTGGACCGGACGAGCACCTCAGTAGAGAAAGCCGAAAACTGACTGTCATGATACAGCGAGAGCCGGTCAGCTACTCGAGGGTTACAAATCATTGGAGATTTTATCCGCATTATGCAAAAGATCGGCACTTCCCGATTAGATGATGACAACACCCTGGCTCGAACCAGGGGCTGCACCCATGCTTTATTATAAAACTCCTATGGCTAAGTGAGGGCGTTTAAGCCATATAGTCCGATTGCCTTGTTCGTTGAGCTAAACAACTCCTTCAAGGACCATGTAATTGGATCAAGATTGTTTAGATTCCATCCCGAACACCTTCGTACTATCTACGTGAGGGCAGAAGCCGACGACTGGCTAACCCTCAGATTACATATAACACGGCCGCACAACAGGAAGCAATCAAAGCATAACAAAATTGCATTAACAAAACAGGCTTTGTTTCTCATAATACAAGGCAAAGGCAAACATGAATACATTCATTCAAACACAATGTCCTATGAACATTGTGCTGCCGCAAGGCGAGACCCCTCCAGGACATCCGCAAAATACCGTTCCAGTGTACGGTGCTCCTTGCCCTCCGGTGCCCCCTGGTCACCTCTACGGCGTCCATCTTCGCCCACCACATCTTGCAACGGGCGAAGGCCATGCGCGCACCTTCAATACAGGCCGAGCGCTTCACGACGTCCAGCCGAGGACAGGCGTTCACCACCCGCCTCACGAGTCCGAAGTAGCTGCTGGGCATAGCTTCGGCTGGCCATAGCCGGATTATCAAATTCTTAATGGCTAGTTCGACCACCCTATGCAGCTCCACTAGCTGTTTAAGCTGATCGGCGAAGGACACGGGATCCTCCGGTGCCGCATACTGCGACCAGAATAGCCTCTCCGTGGAACCGCCTCCTTCGGCTCGATAGAACTCTGCGGCATCGGATACACTGTGTGGCAAATATGCGAAGGCCCCTGGGGAACTCCGAACTCGAGTTAGTAAAAGGTATTGCTTCTCCGCATACTTGCTTTGCATCTTAAATGCCTTACCCGTCGTGATCTTCTTGGCCTCCTGGATCTCCTGGAGGGCGGCCTGGGCCTCATTCCGGGCAGTCTCCGCGCTTTGACGAGCCTTGGCGAGTTCGGTCCCTTGAACCGACGCATCATGCTCCAAGGTCTCGCATTTTTTCACCGCATCCTGGAGCTCCTGCTGGACTTCTTTGACCCGGGCCTTGAGCTTCTTACAATCGGCCTGCTACTGGACAACCTTCTCCTCGGCCTCGCCCAGGGCCTTCTTTAGGGCCTCGACCTCGGCCGCGGCTTCTGCACACATAACGATACCGCTGTCACTACACAACGCTTATCCTTTCCCGAACATATAGCAAGTCTTTCCTCACCTTGCTTCTCTTGGAGCCAAACCTTAACCTCGCCGAGCTCGTTCTCGGTCCGCTCTAGCTTCCGCTTCAGCTTGGGGACCTCGGCAGTATGCGAGGTCACGGCCAACAGCGACGCCTGCTTATTCATACATATTCTGTTAGTCTCTTGGAGCCAAAGCTTAACCTCTGTCTGGTTCTTCCTGCCGAACTCCGGACAGTGTCTCAGGGGCTACTGAATACATGGGGTTTTCCTGTTTCTATGTCACTTACCTCGAAACCTGTCAACAAATTGTTGTAGGCTTCGTCTAGTCCAATCTTGGCGGACTGAACCTTCTCGATCACCACACCCATAAGGACACGATGCTCATCCACAACGGAGGCGCCTCGTAGCGCCTCCATCAGGTCATCCGGCGCCCCTGGGTGGACAGAGGCCACCGGAGGAATTGGCACACCCCCCCTCCTTTGAAGGAGGGTGCTCACCTGATTCCGGAGCCATCTGGTGTTGGCGTTCTAGGAACGGGGGTCCCCAGACTTGCCTGCCTGCGGCCTGCGGCGTGGCTCAGGCAGGGGCCTAGCGCGGCCCATCTTCATCAGCTCAAGCTCAAGACCCTCGCGAGGGGCCAAGCCTCACGGGGCGGATGACAGGAAGCTTCCTCAGAGGCAGCCTCATTAGGCAGGCTCACGAGGAGGTGGAGAGATCAAGGCAAGGGTACCTCGCGAGGAACCCGTGACGCAAGCCATGACAATTGAGACCAGGCGGGCGCCAGGCGGGCGCCGGCCTGCGCAGTGTCCTTGTTTCCCCTTTGGTGCAAAGGGGGAAAGCACAGGCCAAGGCATCAGGCAAAGGTTACCATTCCGGTGTAATGAGACCAAGACCAGCAGGACGGAGGTCACCGTGGAGCCCAAGACGGCGTCATCGCCAGTGCCTTTGGCAGCCGAAGACCACCTTTGGTCAGGATAACTTGTACTACATGTTCCCCTTCGAAATGGCCAATTGTTGGCGCCCTTCCCGCTCATTATTTGGGGAGAGGCCCAGGGCCTCTATAAATAGAGCTAGCCACCATAGAGTAGAGGGAACACCCCGGAGAGATCTGGTAGAACCCCAGCAGAGAGAGAGAGAGGCGACCGAACTCACCCTAGCAGTTCATCGCACCAGCTCAAGAACACCTCTCGCAAGGCTGTTCTTCCTTGTACTGTCCATCATCAGCCCCAGAGGCAATCCACCACACCACACACCGGAGTAGGGTATTACACCACAACGGTGGCCCGAACCAGTATAAACATCGTGTCTCTTGTGTTGTTCATCATTTTCATCTTAGTTCGCACGAGAGGATTGGACGTAGATCGGTAGGGGAGAGACCTCCGCGCGCACCCCAGTGTTCGAACCTCAAGGGTCTGCCGGAACCCGAAACCCGACATTTGGCGTGCCAGGTAGGGGTGCGCCGGAATCTTCCTTCCGCTGTTCGCGTGTGATCTTCCGTCGTGTCAATGGCTGACGCTCGTCGGGGTCGCGCCGAACGCCGGGCTTCTCATGCCGCTCGTGTCGCCCAAACGGCGCCTGTCGGTAGCCCCCCTCATTGTTCCCCGTCGCCCGCCGCCAACGCCGCCACCGGCTCGGCGGGGAACAAGCAACAGGCCACGTCCCAGCGCCCCTCGGTGCGGCGGGATGGCCGCACCGCCACCACGTCGCTGACTCCAGCTGGCTCGTCGTCCCACGCCCGTCGCGCACCCATGGATGTGCGCGCCTCACTGCTCTTGGCACGGGAGCTCCTGCACTATCGCCCCGTCGACGACCTCTACGAGGACCGGCTCGCCCGCATCACCGAGCTCGTCAGTGCCGCAGGGGGCTCCCCCTTGCGGTCCCTCTCGCTGTCTCGCCCTCCGTCCCGTGCAGGGGGCGAGGATCAGGAGGCGCCTCCGCCGCCTCCTCCCCAAGAAGGTGCCTTGGCTCCAAAGCGCGCAGCCCTAGGGCGAGACCCTTCACGTCCGGCGCCTGCGCAGCAAGAAGGGAGCTGCCACGAGATCCCACGTCCCTGGGAAGGTGCTCGCGTGCTCCCAGCGCCGGCGCGCCAAGATCGCGCCCCAACGCCTCCACGACAAAACCCCGCGCTGCTCCCAGTGACGGCGCGTGGTGACCCGCAAGAACAAGTCCAGCACCAGCAAAGGGCGCCGGTGGCCACGGCGGGCTGCCTCGCCTTCACCCCCGAGCTGCGCGGCGTCACATGGCCAGGCAAGTTCAAGCCTGACCTCCCTCCCCGCTACAATGGCACAGCGGACCCCGTGGAGTTCCTGCAGCTCTACGAGCTGGGCATTGTAGCCTCCAACGAAGACGAGAAGGTCATGGCGAATGGGTTCCCCATGGCACTCAAGGACGGCGCTCGCACCTGGCTCCTAAACCTGGCGCCCGGCACGATCTCCTCCTGGAGCGAGATGCGCACCCACTTCATCGCCAACTTCCAGGGCACTCGCGACCGGCCCCCGGCCATGAGCGACCTGCGCCGCATCAAGCAACAGCCAGGAGAAACCCTGCAGAAGTACATCCAGCGCTTCAACTACGCTCGCCTCAAGATCCCCAAGGTGACTGAAGAAGCCATCATCTCAGCCTTCTCCGACGGCATGCGCGACGTCAAGATGAAGGAAGGGCTAGCAATCCATGAAGACCTGTGCACATCCCTGGAGCTGTTCAACTTGGCGACCAAGTGCGCCAGGGATGAGGAAGGGCGTCTCTCCCTCCTCGTGCTCCCGGCAGCCAACCCGGAAGAAAAGAAGCTCAAGGTCAAGGACGTGAAGCGCAAGGGGGCTGCCGTGCTAGCAGCGGAACCGGACACCAAGCGAGGCAGGGATCAGCCTGAGTCATACAAGGGCGGATAGTACTGCGTGTACCATGACCTCCACACCCACAACACCAATGAATGTCAAGATCTCAGAGCCGTGCGAGATGGGCGAATCGGCCGACACCCAGAGCGCAACGACAGGGGCTATGGCCGAGGAGGAGGAAGAGGCGATGGACGATGGGAAGACCGTGGCCTTCGCCAGGGATGGCATGACCGCCCTCGCGAGGACCGCTGGCAGGACCAGCCTCGCGAGGGAGGCTGGAGGGACCAGCCTTGTGAGGACCGTCCCCACAGCAACGCAGGCCTCCCTCCTCTGCCGCCTCCACCAAGAAGGAACAAGACCAACACCAAGACGATGGGGCTGGGGGCTTCCAAGTGCCGCGTGTAATTGCTTGCATCTTGGGCGGCGCCCAGGCCCAGCCTCACAGCGCATCTTCAAGCAGTTTGCTTGCGAGGTGAATGCAGTCCTTCCCAAGCTTGAGGCCACGTGCCCTCTCAGGTGGTCTTCGTGGGCGATCACATTCAGTTCCGCAGACCAGCTCAAGTGCGCGGCAACGGCCAGAGTCCTCCCGATGCTTTGCTCCCCAGTCATCAGAAATGTGCAGGTCACCAGGACCCTCATCGATGGCGGAGCAGGACTCAAAGTCTTGTCCGTCGAGATGTTCGACAATCTCCAAGTGCCATACGACCAGCTTTAGTCGACCAAGCCTTTTTCAGGAGTCACCGATGGTTCCAATGTTCCAATTGGGCAGGTTCGCCTTCCGGTCACCTTCGGGCAACGCAACAACTACCGCATCGAGCTCATCGACTTCGACGTCGCTCACATCCGCTTGCCGTACAACGCCATCCTTGGGTACCCAGCCCTAGCCAAGTTTATGGCAGTGACTCACCATGGTTACAATGTCCTCAAGATGCCGGGAAGCGGTGGAGTCATCACCGTACCCTGTGAAGAAAGGGACGCAGTGTGCTCGCTCGAGCGTGCATTCCAAGCCGCAGCAATCGAAGACCCAGATCGCAGGAGCGGGAGGCCTCCCGAGGCGACCCTCAAGAAGAAGAAGACCTCACCTGGCCAGAGCCACAAGGAAGCAGGCACCTCCGGAGGTATCACGTCAGGATTCACGCCCGATCAGGGAGCGCCACCCTCTCGCGCATAGGAAGGCGCGCCCGGTGCCCTCCTCAGGCAGGGCTCGGGGGCTCTCTCTTGGAGAGCCACCGACCTTGCCAAGGTCGCGGGGGAGGCACTCGGGCACCACTTGGAGGGGTGCTTTCAGGCATGCTTCCCTCAGAAAGGTACAAGTCAAAGGAGACCAAACCCTTAGGAGTTCATCGCAAGGAACACCCAAGAGCTACAAGAGTCCAGAGTCATGCGCGGCAGCCGCTGCTAACCTACCGTGGCCCCACATCCAGGCGAGGATGGAGGACTGCGCGTCTGCATCGACGTAGCAGGGCTCAACCGAGTTGTGTCCCGGAGCGCCTATGGCCTTCGGCTGTAGGGCGCTGCGCGGGACCACCCCACAGCTACGTTCGCATGCCTTTTGGCCTGCCGAGCGCGGTCGCCGCACATCAGCACCTATTGAGGAGCATTCTGGAGGCTTAGGAGGTCACTCATCACGCGGTCCTGGCGGAGGTGGCGATGGTCCCCTAAGACCTGCACGTGCCACCGGAGCCTCCCGAGGCCCCTGGGCCTGGGGGATCATGAAGGCCGACATCTTCACCGCGCATCGCTCACTTCCTCAGCATCACTTCATCTTCAACAGCACCAGGTGACATCTTTCAGTGTTCTACTTTCAGCTGGGAGCGCCCACAGGGCTGCACCATTCCCAGGCCGCGTGGGTCCGTCCCCGCGGCATGTATCCATTTTGTTTATGCTCTTTATTTACCTTGTTGGGGGCGCCCCTCGGGCTGCATCATCCCCACACCGCTCGGGCCCGACCCAGCGGCAAATGCTTTTCCAGCATTTACCCTAGGATGAAGTTGTTCTTTCACGCTTAATCTGATTCCCATAATTATCACCTACTGCTTGTCGTCATGCAAAGCGCTTGCACGTTAAAAGGGGGCGCCTGAGCATCGCGACTCATGGGCTCCTACTGGCTCTCCAGCCCTCACCCCCTGGCCTTGACCCACGGCATCGCGACCTGTCATACCAGCGGCGGCTGAGCTCGCTCGGGGGCCGGGACCTGAGGACGTAGAGCATTTGCATTCTAACAACCCTGCAGGAACGCACCAATTGATAAAGGCCCAGAGCCAGGCGCAACCCGCCTCGAGGTAGGGCCTCGTGACTCCCGCGCTTTCTCACGGGTGCCCAGATACACCTCTCCTAGCCCTACCATGCTGGCCACGTGTCAGGGCGGGGCTGTACACGACTCGGGGGCTCCTCCCGGAGGGGAGCCCCCTCCCACGCACCAGTGGAAGCACCATGCTCCGCGCTGGCTGACGACACTGCCGAGGAGCGGCTATGCCCGTACACATACGAAAGCGCTATGCTCCGCGCTGGTGATAAACAACTGAGGGCGCCCCATGGCTGTACCAACCTCAGGGAGCCCAGAGCTTAGTGTCCGACACCATCGCAACGCCTCCCCTCGGGAGTGCCGTGCGAGGGGGCTGGACACGGGGGCTACGCCCGGGCCTCGCCCAAGCGCACGCCACCCAGCCAGGTCCCTTGGACCTGGTCGTCGCGCGCCACTCCCCGAGCGGAGCCAAGGTACGAAACCCGTTTGAGCGTTTAGGGGGACTCCTGAGCATCGTGACTCAGGAGCCTAACTTGCCACGTAGCCCCTCACTCCTTAGTCCCGTCCTTGGTTTCCGGTCGGGGCTAACGCTGGGTGAGGTACGCGCAGGGCCGGGCCCTGCCGACGTAGAATGATCAATCCACTCCTCGCTCCCCCCTTCCCTACTTGTTGCTCGCGCGTCAAGGGGGGCTGCTGAGCATCGCGACACAGGAGCCTAACTTGCCACGTAGCCCCTTACTCCTTAGTCCCGTCCTTGGTTTCAGGTCGGGGTTAACGCTGGGTGAGGTACGCGCGGGGCCGGGCCCTGCCGACATAGAGCGTAAGCAAGTAGGAGAGGAAAATGCAAATTCCGGGAAATTCAAAGCAAATATTACAAGCCATAAGATTGTTCCACAACGCCAAACACAAGTTTTAACGCCTCCGCGAGGCATGGTGCATGTACAGGAATATAACAAGATGGAAGTCGCGAAGGAATCACTCCCCAGTAATGCCGTCACCGGTGGTGGAGTCACGCTGGACGGCTTCGCCTCTCGAGGTCGCAAGGCCGGCGGCACCGCGCTCGGGCAGGACGCTGGGGGAGCGGAACTTCCCCAGCAAAACCTCGGCTCGGCCCCTCATGGCCTCAGCGGCGGCGGCGGCACGGTCGCCGCTCACGGGCTCCAGCAGGCTGTCGAAGTCGACGTTGGAGTCCCGCAAGTAGACATGGCTGAGGACATGCGTCAGCGCCGCAGAAGACAGGGCACGCGCCTCGGCCTCGACCGTGGGGCCAAGACCATCCGCGACGTCCTCAAGCGCATCAACCAGGAAGTGGAGCAGCTTGGCGGGGCCGTCCTCCTCACCAGCGAATGGCTCCTCCAGGCCGCTCTCATACAGCGTCTTCAGTATGCCTCGAGCCTTCTTCCCCAGCTTCGCGAAGGCCACCCGGTCCTCCGTAGGGACCTTCGCCCTGGCGTCCAGCTCGGTCGTCTCCGCCTTCAGCGACCGCTCCAGCGTCTCCAGCCGGCTGTGGCGGTCATCAAGCTTGGCGTCCCGGTCCTTGGCGGCGGCCTCCCTAGCCTTCATCTCCTTCTCCATCTCCCGGCGGCTGTGCACCTCCTTGGCGAGCTCGTCGCGCAGGCCTTGTAGCTTGGCCTCAAGCGTCTTGCAGCGGCCCCGGGCATCTGCAGCGTCGCCCAGGGCAGCGTCGCGAGTGGTCTTGGCCTGGTTGGCGGCCCGCCTCTCCTCGTCGGAGGACGACACGGCCTGGCTCAGCACCGCTCGAACGAAAGCAGCAGAATGGGCCCAGCCAGAGGCCAACTCCAGGCGGCCGGCCACTAGACGAGGGTCCGCGCTCAGGAGATCCTCCCGCAGTTGGCTCAGCTCATTGGCAACCTGGTCCAGGACAGCTGTGGAGGGAGCAAAAGAGACAAGAACCTATGGAGCAGGCGGAGAGGATGGCAGTGTGACCACGGCTTGGCAGGAAGGGACCTCCTGAGCCCTGGCCGCCATGGCCGCAGCGCCGGGCACAGTCGACTCCAGGTCCAGCGGGGCCACGGGGGCTGACTCCTCGCCGGGGTGCCCCAGTTGGCCTCCCGAGGGCGGTTGGGTCAGAGAGGCGCTAGCCTCGCCGTCCTCTCCCCCAACAGGCGAAGGCATCGCCTCGGCACACGGATTCGCCCCAAGCGGGGCCGCAGAAGCCTCCTTCAACCTCTTGGCATCAGGTGCCGGCCTGGTAAAAGGGTGCAAACGTCAAGCCTCAGCGGCAGAAACCAAGCAGAGCACGAATTGAGCACTTACTGGACGTCGTCCGTGGACTCAAGCAACTTCCGGCCTAACTTGAAGCCCGAGAGCCTGCAGCGGGGGTCAGCCTTAGAGGGCCCAGAAGCGGAAGGCGCGTCAGGAGGGATGGAGCTGGCCTTGGACCCCCAGGGACCAGAGCAGACCCTGGGGGAACTAGGCTCGACCTGCCCTTCCTCGTGACCGAGGAAGAGCCCTCCCTTCCTCGCCTGGCACTGGCCTCGTCGTCGTCCGACATGGAGCGAAGGGCCTGGGACCTGTGCCGAGGGAAGGACTCCCCCCAATCCTCGCCAGTCTCCTCCGAGTCGGACTCTTCCTGCTCCGCCTCTTCTTCCCCACTGGAGCTGCCGGAGGACAAGTTCACCGTCTCCAGGACCGCCAGGTCTTCGGGAGCTGCTGCGGGCACCAGCCCCTCACCGTTGAAGGTGGGCATGGCGTTCACCACCTGCTCCCAGTCGTCACGAAGGAACAGGGGGACGGGGGCATCCACCGGGCTCGCCACGTCTCCCCCAACCAAGGAATGGAGGGCCGCAGTCAGATCCTCGTCGGTCAGGGCCTCGGAGCTCAGGCGCAGGGCGGCGTCTGCTCCTCCAAGCCTCCACAGTGGGAGCGAGTGCTCCTGGAGCGGAGCCACCCGGTGCTCCAAGAACTCCCTCAGGAGCGTGGCCCCGGTCAGGTTTGCCACCCCCAAGTTGCGCGGCGTCAGGTCCGCGTTCATCCTCCTCAACACCGCCTTCGCGGGAGGGTCGACAAGCTCCGCGCGGGACCATGCGTCAACGGACTTAGGTTGCCCCGTGGGCAATACCAGACAAGGGTGGAGGCGCCTGACATCCATCATGACCCACTTGCTCCGGTAGCCTTCGATCCTCTTCCTAGGCTTCGAGATGGCGTTGGAGCTGGAGTATGCAATGAAGCTCGCGCATGCGGAGACCTGAGCGCCAGAAACCCGGAGGGAGAAAAAGTGGCGAAGCAAGGCCACCGAGGGCTTCACACCAACATGAGCCTCACAATAGTAGGCGAAAATCGCCAGGAGAAGGATAGAGTTGGGGTGGAGATGCAGGGCCTGCAAGTTGTATTAGCGGAGAACGGCAAAGAAGAACTCAGAGAAAGGAGGCACCAGACCGGCGACGATGGCGCTCACGAAGAACGGGGTAGAAGGTGCTCCCCTTGCCCTCAGGCTGGTCGGAGCCGACCTTGAGCACAGTCGCCCCCTCGCTGCCCTGCGCCACCGTCATCAGGCGCGCGAGGGTGAGGTTCTTCTCTGACAAATTCGGGGAATCCAGGGCCGGCGAGTACCAAGCATCAACCGGGGACTTGCGAGTCGCCATGACGTGCCGGATGCGAAGGATTGAGACGGATCTGGAGGATTTCGGGAGCAAGAAGGAGGAAAGAGAGAAAGGGGATCTAGGGAAAGACGGGCGAGAGCGGGGCAAGTAAGCCTGGCCAGGGCACCCCCTTTTGTCAGTCGTGCAGTTGCCGAGGCGTCGTGGGAAGTGCAGACGCCCACGCCCAATCAACCGCCACGCGACGCCCAAGGTCGCAGGCTGTTAGGGCCCGCGGCGCTTCGCGCTTTCCCCTTCGCTTCTCTGCTAAGCCAAGCCCACGCGTGCCTTGGGCCCGGGGGCTACTGTCAGCATTCTGGGAACGGGGGTCGCCAGACTTGCCTGCCTGCGGCCTGCGGTGTGGCTCGGGCAGGGGCCCAGCACGGCCCATCTTCATCAACTCAAGCTCAAGACCCTCGCGAGGGGCCAAGCCTCACGGGGGGATGACAGGAAGCTTCCTCAGAGGCAGCCTCATCAGGCAGGCTCGCGAGGAGGTGGAGAGATCAAAGCAAGGGTACCTCGCGAGGAACCCGTGACGCAAGCCATGACGATCGAGACTAGGCGGGCGTTGGCCTGCGCAGTGTCCTTGTTTCCCCATTGGTGCAAAGGGGGCAAGCATAGGCCAAGCCATCAGGCAAAGGTTACCATTCCGGTGCAACGATACCAAGACCAGCCGGACGGCAGGACGGAGGTCACGGTGGAGCCCAAGACGGCGTCATCGCTAGTGCCTTTGGCAGCCGAAGACCACCTTTGGTTAGGATAACTTGTACTACATGTTCCCCTTCGAAATGGCCAATTGTTGGCGCCCTTCCCGCTCATTATTTGGGGAGAGGCCCAGGGCCTCTATAAATAGAGCTAGCCACCACAGAGTAGAGGGAACACCCCGGAGAGATCTGGTAGAACCCCAGCAGAGAGAGAGAGGCGACCGAACTCACCCTAGCAGTTCAACGCACCAGCTCAAGAACACCTCTCGCGAGGATGTTCTTCCCTTGTACTGTCCATCATCAGCCCCAGAGGAAATCCACCACACCACACACTGGAGTAGGGTATTACACCACAACGGTGGCCCGAACCAGTATAAACATCGTGTCTCTTGTGTTGTTCATCATTTTCATCTTAGTTCGCACAAGAGGATCGGACGTAGATCGGTAGGGGAGAGATCTCCGCGCGCACCCCAGTGTTCGAACCTCAAGGGTCTGCCGGAACCCGAAACCCGACATATGGATCTCCGGAATCATATCCGGCTGAGGGCCAAACTCAATACGGCCCTCTTCGCCGGTCTCCTAGGGGATCTGCTCCCCCATCTGTCTGGCAGCGGAGGTCCCGCCTTGTGGCGCCCCCCGGATAATGTCCTGAGCTCCTTCCTCCGGAGTGGCCCTCCGAGTTAACACTTCGGTGTCGTCCCTGGCCCCGGGGGAGCAAGCAGGCGGTGGCGACATGCTTGCCATCTCCGACGGAGCCAGCGAACCTCCAGATGAGGAACGCTGGATAAGGTCACGGGCCGGACTGCAAATGTATGGATTAACCATGTTAGGATAATAAAAAGAAAGGGTTGGATATGCGCGTAAATTAGCCATGTCGCTTACGATGCGGCCTGAGGCCTAGTGCGGGGGCGTCGTTCTGGACTACTGTCAACGTCCCACATGGTGTTGACCGCTGGGGAGCCCTTCCCCTTTTTGGGCGCTTTTGCCTCCGGATGTGCTGCGGCCACCCTCTTCTTCTTCTTCTCTTCGGGAGGAGGGTTGTTTTCCTCCTCCTCCTGTTCCTCGTCATTGTCCTCGGGGACGGAGGAATGGGCCTCGTCGTCTTCGGACATCGTGTCCGAAGCGCCCTTCCGACGGGGGCCACCCTTGGCCCCCTTGGCCTTCATCTTGGCCTTTTTCTCTGGCGCCGTATATGGCGCCGGCACCAGCATCCTCGCTAGACACGGGATGATCGGTTATGCGAGCAGCGGCACCGGACACTGGATCCGCTGCACCTTCTCCACCCAGTCCTGAAGGAGCAATGCTAAATCTCAGACATCATCCTCGAAACATTCAATTTGGGAATACGTCAAAAGAAACATACCTCATTGGTGGGGCGTTTACAATTGTGACCACGATCTGAGTCCATGGCCGGTGGCTTCTCGTTGCCCTTAAAGAGCAACTTCCAGGCCCCTTCATGAGAAGTGTCGAAGAGCCTTCTCAGGGTCTGGTGCTTCTTCGAATTGAACTCCCATAAAGGGCAGCTTCGGCGTTGGCACAGAAGAATCCGGCGGACCAGCATCACCTGGATGATGTCGATGAGCTTAACGTCCCTGGTCACCATGCTTTGAAACAGCATCTGCAGTGCTATTAGCTCATCAGGTGAACACCAGTCCGGACTCTTCTCGACCCAGGAGGTGAGCCGCGTGGGAGCACCAGAGCGGAATTCGGCAGCTGCGGCCCAGGTGGTGCCGGGAAGTTCTGTGATGTAGAACCACTGCTTTTTCCATTCCTTTACCGTCTCTATAAAGGTGCCTTTGGGCCAGGAGATGTTGGATAGCTTGCTCACCATGGCCCCTCCACACTCCGCGTGCTGACCATCCACCACCTTTGGCTTCACGTTGAAGACTTTGAGCCACAACCCGAAGTGGGGATGGATGCGGAGGAAGGCCTCGCACACCACAATAAACTCCAAGATGTTGAGGAAGGAATTCGGGGATAGATCATGGAAATCTATCCCATAATAGTACATCAGCCCGCAGACGAATGGGTGGAGTGGAAACCCTAGCCCGCGGAGGAAATGGGGGATGAAGACTACTCTCTCTGTGGGCTCCGGGGTGGGGACGACTTGTCCCTCGCCTGGCAGACGGTGGGCGATCTCCTTTGCCAAATATCCGGCCGCCCCGAGCTCAGTAATGTCCTCCCCCTTGAGGAGGAGACCATCCACTTGCCCTGACCACTAGATCTGGACATGGTTGCTTGAGTGGAAAGGAGATGGAAACTTGGGCGCTGGAGCTTGAGATCGGAAGGGCGAAGATAGAGAGAAGCCGTGAGGAGAGGAAGGGGGAATCCTTATCCCCTTATAAAGGCAGTAGATATTAAACGCCTCCTCAATCACCTTAGGATTCGCCTGTTCCCTAGGGCTATATGAACGGCACAGTTGAGTTACCCATGCTCGCATTGATGAGAATCCCGTGATAAGGGGACACGATCTCTGTTTTGACAAGACGTGCCAGTAGCAACCGCATCTCGAAACGTGGGATGACAGAAGAAAAACGGTTCGAAATTATAACCGGACAGACGCGATGCCGTGTTGGAGAGAAGTTGTCAACAGATTGGGTTCGTGCAAATATTATATTCTCTCTGCGGTTGTGTATGGTGTGCGTAACAGATCTAGATACACTTATTTCGTCTGAAGACTATTCTGGAGTTCGGAAGCAGGGAACCCGCCTTGCAATGCCGAAGACAAATCTGCGCATCGGACTCCTCGTCATTGAAGCCAGGTTCAGGGGCTACTGAGGGAGTCCTGGACTAAGGGGTCCTCGGGCGTCCGGTCTGTTATCCATGGGCCGGACTGATGGGCTGTGAAGACATGAAGACCGAAGACTGCACCTTGTTCGGATTGGAATCTAGTTGGCATGGAAGGCAAGCTTGGCGACCGAAGATTCCTTTTTATGTAACCGACTCCATGTAAACCCTAGATCTCCTTGGTGTCTATATAAACCGAAGGGGATAGTCCGGAAAGGACACCACATATACTCATTACCATACCCATATAGGCTAGACTTCTAGGGTTTAGCCATTACGATCTCGTGGTAGATCCACTCTTGTAACAATCATATTCATCAATATCAATCAAGCAGGATGTAGGGTTTTACCTCCATAGAGAGGGCTCGAACCTGGGTAAACATTGTGTCCCCCGTCTCCTATTACCATCGATCCTAGACGCAGAGTTCGGGACCCCTACCCGAGATCCGCCGGTTTTGACACTGACATGGAGAATTTTCGAATAACACTAAGTTACCTCAACGGGGATATGAACGTCCCCAACAATAAGAATATCATATTTATTCTTGATAGTAGGAAGGGGAAATTCAAAACCTCCAATAGTAATTGTTGAAAAATTTCCAATAGAATTGATACTGTGGACTTTAGGTTGTTTCCTCGGAAAGTGTACCGTATGGTCATTACCATTAACATGAAAAGTGACATTGCCTTTATTGCAATCAATAACAGCCCCTGTAGTATTCAAAAAGGGTCTACCAAGGATAATCGACATACTATCATCCTCGGGAATATCAAGAATAACAATGTCCGTTAAAATAGTAAAGTTTGCAACCACAACAGGCACACCATCACAAATATCGACAGGTATAGCAGTTGATTTATTGGCCATTTGCAAAGATATTTCAGTAGGTGTCAGCTTATTCAAATCAAGTCTACGATATAAAGAAAGAGGCATAACACTAACACCGGCTCCAAGATCACATAAAGCAGTTTTACCATAGTTTCTTTTAATGGAGCATGGTATAGTTGGTACTCCAGGATATCCTAGTTTCTTTGGTATTCCACCCTTAAAAGTATAATTAGCAAGCATGGTGGAAATTTCAGCTTCCGGTATCTTTCTTTTATTTGTGACAATATCTTTCATATACTTAGCATAAGGATTCATTTTAAGCATATCAGTCAACCGCATACGCAAAAAGATAGGTCTAATCATTTCAGCAAAGCGCTCAAAATCCTCACCATCCTTTTTCTTGGATGGTTTAGGAGGAAAGGGCATGGGCTCTATCGTGCTTCCTAGAAATGAAGTCTCTCTTATCATAACGTTGATTCTTTGATTGTGGGTTATCAAGATCAACAGCAGGCTCAATCTCTACATCATTGTTATTGCTAGGTTGAGCATCAACATGAACATCATCATTAACATTATCACTAGGTTCATGTTCATTACTAGGTTGTGTTTCAGCATCAAAAATAGAAATATCATTGGGATTCTCAGGTGTGTCAACAATAGGTTCACTAGAAGCATGCAAAGTCCTATCATTTTTTTTCTTCTTCTTAGAAGGACTAGGAGCATCAACATTAGTTCTCTGAGAATCTTGCTCAATTCTCTTAGGGTGGCCCTCAGGATACAAAGGTTCCTGGGTCATTCTACCCCCTCTAGTCACAACTCTAACAACATTATCATTTTTCTTATTATTTAATTCATTGAGCAAATCATTCTGAACTTTAAGAACTTGTTCTACTTGAGTGGTAACCATAGAAACATGTTTACTAATAAGTTTAAGCTCACCTTTAACTCTAGACATATAATCACTCAAGTGTTCAATCATATAAGCATTACATTTCAATTGTCTACCAACATAAGCATTGAAGTTTTCTTGTTTAATAGTACAATTATCAAACTCATATAAGCATTGGCAAGTAGACTTATAACGAGGAATATCACCTTCATCAAATCTATAGAGAGAATTTACCTTTACTACCTATATCGGGTTATCAAGACCATGTATCTCTTCAATAGGTGGCAAATTCTTAACATTCAGCTTTAATACCCTTTTCTTTCATAGATTTCTTTGCCTCTTGCATATCTTCAGGACGGAGAAATAGAATACCTCTTTTCTTCAGAGTTGTCTTAGGGGTTGGTTCAGGAAGTGTCCGATCATTATCATTACTCAACATATTATTCAATAGCAATTCAGCTTGATCAACAATTCTTTCCTTGAAAACACAACTAGCACAACTATCCAAGTGGTCTCTGGAAGCATCAGTTAGTCCATTATAAAAGATATCAAGTATTTCATTTTTCTTGGGAGGATGACCAGGCAAAGCATTAAGTAATCGGAGAAGCCTCTCCCAAGCTTGTGGGAGACTCTCTTCTTCAATTTGCACAAAATTATATATTTCCCTTAAGGCAGCTTGTTTCTTATGAGTGGGGAAATATTTAGCAGAGAAGTAATAAATCATATCCTGGGGACTACGCACACAACCAGGATCAAGAGAATTACACCATATTTTAGCATCACCCTTTAATGAGAACGGAAATAACTTAAGGATATAGTAGTAACGAATTTTCTCCTCATTAGTGAACAGGGTGCCTATATCATTTAATTTGGTAAGATGTGCCACAATAGTTTCAGATTCATATCCATAAAAAGGATCAGATTCAACCAAAGTAATTATCTCAGGATCGACAGAGAAATCATAATCCTTATCATAAATAAAGATAGGTGAAGTAGCAAAAGAAGGGTCATATTTCATTCTAGCATTCAAAGATTTTTCTTTCAGCTTAGCTAACAATTTCTTAAGATCATATCTATCTTTGCAAGCAAAAATGTCTCTAGCAGTTTCTTCATCCATAACATAACCCTCAGGCACATCAGGCAATTCATATCTATGGGGAGAATGTTCATCATCACTTTAATCAATATTATCAGTTTCAATAATTTCATTCTCTCTAACCCTAGCAAGTTGTTCATCAAGAATTCACCTAATGGCACAGTATTATCAAGCATAGAAGTAGTTTCATTATAAGAATAATGTATAGCAGAAGTGGCATCCTCAATAACATGCGACATATCATAATCAATAGAAGGTGTAGGTGTCGCAAGTTTACTCAAAACAGAAGGTGAATCAAGTGCAGAGCTAGATGGCGGTTCCTTACCTCCCCTCGTAGTTGAGGGATAAATCTAGGTTCTTTCATCTTTCAAGTTCCTCATAGTGATCAGCAGATATAAATCCCAAGTGACTCAAAGAATAGAGCTATGCTCCCCGGCAACGGCTACAGAAAATAGTCTTGATAACCCACAAGTATAGGGGATCGCAACAGTTTTCGAGGGTAGAGTATTCAACCCAAATTTATTGATTCGACACAAGGGGAGCCAAAGAATATTCTGAAGTATTAACAGTTGAGTTGTCAATTCAAACGCACCTGAAAGACTTAATATCTGTAGCAAAGTATTTAGTAGCAAAGTAATATGGAAGTAACGGTAACGGTGGCAAAAGTAACAGTATTGGTTTTTTAGTAATTGTAACAGTGGCAACGGAAAAGTAACTAAGCAAAGATCAATATGTGACAAGCTCGTAGGCAATATATCAGTGATGGATAATTATGTCGGATGCGATTCCTCATGCTACACTTATAACATAGGGTGACACAGAACTAGCTCCAATTCATCAATGTAATGTAGGCATGTATTCCGAATATAGTCATACGTGCTTATGGAAAAGAACTTGCATGACATCTTTTGTCCTACCCTCCCGTGGCAGTAGGGTCCTATTGGAAACTAAGGGATATTAAGTCCTCCTTTTAATAGAGTACCGGAACAAAGCATTAACACTTAGTGAATACATGAACTCCTCAAACTATAGTCATCACCGGGAGTGGTCCCTATTATTGTCACTTTGGGGTTACCGGATCATAACACATAGTAGGTGACTATTGACTTGCAAGATAGGATCAAGAACTCACATATATTCATGGAAACATAATAGGTTCAGATCTGAAATCATGGCACTCGGGCCCTAGTGAAAAGCATTAAGCATAGCAAAGTCATAGCAACATCAATCTTAGAACATAATGGATACTAGGGATCAAACCCTAACAAAACTAACTCGATTACATGATAAATCTCATCCAAACCATCACCGTCCAGCAAGCCTACGATGGAATTACTCACGCACGGCGGTGAGCATCATGAAATTGGTGATGGAGGAAGGTTGACGATGACGATGGCGACGGATTCCCCTCTCCGGAGCCCCGAACAGACTCCAGATCAGCCCTCCGAGAGAGATTAGGGCTTGGCTGCGGCTCCGTATCGTAAAACGCGATGAATCCTTCTCTCTCATTTTTTTCTCCCCGAACGTGAATATATAGAGTTGGAGTTGACGTCGATGGAGCCTCAGGGTGTGGACCCCCTGGTGTTGATTCTTTTGCCAGTATTTTTTATTAATTCCAAAAATATTCTCCGTTCATTTTCAGGTCATTCCGAGAACTTTTATTTCTGCACAAAAATAACACAATGGCAATTCTGCTGAAAACAACGTCAGTCCGAGTTAGTTCCATTCAAATCATGCAAGTTAGAGTCCAAAACAAGGTCAAAAGTGTTTGGAAAAGTAGATATGATGGAGACATATCAGGGCCCACCTGCCATGAAACAAATTTGGACCCATATACAAATTAAGAATAAAGGACGAGGATCGAACATGCGAACAAGGTCTTCAAGCCGCACATCAATAGGCAACATACATAGAACAACAATGTTTGTTGTATCCCCCTTTGTTCATATAATGTTTTTATATTACCACATCCTATTTAATGGATAACATGTAATATATTTTTAGTACATTAGTGGGACGGGCTCATTAGCACGTAGTACTATTCACCTTCACATACTAGTGGGTTCCATGTGTGCTCTCTCTCTCTCTCTCTCTCCTCCCCTTCTGCGTTTAGATGCATGGGCAAACGCAAAGAACTCGCGGGTGATGTTGCCGTTGACCATATCTGGACGCATTCACAAGTTACGGCACCAGTTTCACGTACTAGTAGTACTAGTCAATGTGTACGTGCAATACACGGTAATTTGGAAGTATATTAAGTGCATGCGGATATTAAGTAGGATATCATTTGCGTGTTATTATGTGATTAGCACTATTTTGGCATGAAATTAACTGCACGCTAAATGTGTTGAGTGCTCGACATTCAAGCAGTCTAGGTCGTTGGATGAGAAGGAATACATGTGGCTTGATGACATTTTATATTTAATTTGATACGGCTCTAGCAGAACATTCAATCGGTCAAACCATAGATTTCGTTCAGTATGACTCTGACTTTACATTCATACGACGATCGATCTAAAATAAACGGAAATGATAAACATTCACATTTTAAGCATGGCAATACGAATGTTTTTCATGGCAAATTAAGATTACGCGGCGGCGGGGGCGTCTTGCGGTGGGAAGCGGCTCCTCTGTTGTGCTTTGTGTGTCGGTCGGCCACTAACCGACGGCGACGGCGGCGTCTTGCGCCATTGTTGGCGTAGTCCTGGACGTTGGCCCTAGCTTCAAGGAAGGCCACAATGTTCTGGACTTTGGTCTCCAGGAGCGAGTCAACTGGCGGGAGGAGGCGACTAGAGTTGGTGCAAGGAAGCGGTCGACGGCGGCCATCCATGCCGCTGAGGGGGGCACTGGCACCCACGTGGGGACAGGCGTTGGCAACGACGCGGTGGAGACATTCATGTGCACAAGCACCGGCACAGGCGCGACGTCAGTGCATGCGCAGGCGCATGCGCTGGCAGGTGCACGGGCGCGTGAAAGTCGGCGGGGACCTCATGGAACCCCGTGGCATCAAGCTCGGCGATAATGTGCGGCACCCAGCCCATCAATGCCACGGGGATGGGCGCTGGCGCAGTCGGGGCGACGGGAGCCAGAACGGGAGCAGGGACAGGTGCTGCTGAGGGAGTCCTGGATTAGGGGGTCCTCGGATAGCCGGACTATATGCTTTGGCCAGACTATTGGACTATGAAGATACAATATTGAAGACTTCGTCCCGTGTCCGGATGGGACTCTCCTTTGCGTGGAAGGCAAGCTTGGCAATTCGGATATGTAGATCTCCTCCTTTGTAACCGACTCTGTGTAACCCTAGCCCCCTCCGGTGTCTATATAAACCAGAGGGTTTAGTCTGTAGGAAAACAACAATCATAATCATAGGCTAGCTTCTAGGGTTTAGCCTCTACGATCTCGTGGTAGATCAACTCTTGCAATACTCATATCATCAAGATCAATCAAGCAGGAAGTAGGGTATTACCTCCATCGAGAGGGCCCAAACCTGGGTAAACATTGTGTCCCCTGCCTCCTGTTACCATCCGCCTTAGACGCACAGTTCGGGAGCCCCTATCCGAGATCCGCCGGTTTTGACACCGACATTGGTGCTTTCATTGAGAGTTCCACTGTGTCGTCACCATAAGGCTTGATGGCTCCTTCGATCATCGGCAACGATGCGGTCCAGGGTGAGGTTTTTCTCCCCAGGCAGATCTTCGTATTCGGCGGCTTCGTACTGCGGGCCAACTCGCTTGGCCATCTAGAGCAGATCGATAGCTACGCCCCTGGCCATCAGGTCAGGTTTGGAAGCTTGAACCATACCGCCGACACCCGCGGAGACTTGATCTTCAACGGATTCGAGCCCATGTCAGGTGCGCTGCACAGTCGTGACGAGCATGACTTAGCTCTGCCGCCGGACGGTGTTCGGGAGATCACACCTGCGGCTACTCCAGCCCTCAATCCAGAGCAGATCATGCCGTCCAAGGACGGGTGGATGGACCCCGCCATGGAGGCCGCACACCTAGCAGCGATAGAGCTGAATACTGACTTCACCTCCTATGAGACCTGTGTTGCCAGTCCCTTGGATTCGTCCCCGGCCACAGGCTCCGAACCGCCTGCATCCGTTCCTATCGAATCTGATTGGGCACCGATCATGGAGTTTACCTCCACGGATATCTTTCAGCACTCGCCCTCGGGCGACGTGCTAAATTCATTGAGATCTCTCTCCTTGTCAGGAGACCCTTGGCCGAACTGCATCCGGCTTGAGTGGGAAGCGGACGACGAAGAAATTCGTTCCCCACCCACCACCCACTTAATAGCCACTGTCGACGACTTAACCGACATGCTTGATTTCGGCTCCGAAGACATCGACGGTATGGACGATGATGTAGGAGAAGAGCAGGAACCACCGCCCACAGGACGCTGGACAGCCACTTCATCACACGATATATACATGGTGGATATACCCAAAGAAAACAATGATGAGGAACATCGGGACGCAGTGGAGGATAATCCCCTCGAGAAGCAACCAAAGCGACGACGTAGGCGCCTCTCCAAATCCCACCCCGGCAAAATTAGCGATAACAGCGCAAGAAAGAATAATACCCCAGTCGACACTAAAGCAAACGACGACCACATGGACCCAGCGACAGAGCAGGATGAACCAGCGAATGGCGAACATAGTACGGAGCCGCCGTCCGATCACGGCGACGCCGAGGGTAAAGCTCATCAACCTGTCTCCGGAGACGAGAACAGTCCGGACGACGATGCACACATCATCTCGGAAAGGCACTTGGAGCAAGAGGACCTCCATAGAAGGCTTATTGCCACCGCGAGGAGTCTGAAGAAGAGGTAGCAAAGGCTTAAGGCCGTGCAAAATACACTCAACAGTAGATGGAACAAAGTGCTCGACACTGAAGAAAAATATGGTGGCAGCCGCCACACAAAGAGCTATCCAAAGCGTAAGCTGCTGCCCGAATTCGATGACGAGGCTTTAGAGCCTATACGGCCGAAGAATAAAACAACCGATCAGCCGGATCGACCACCCAGTGGCTGCGATAGGGCAGCTAATGATGTCGCACATAATTCAGCACACGATTTATGTAAGGACTCGCACCAAAAAGCCGGTATGACCAGGTCCATCTACGGATCTAGGAAGCGCACTCGGACGCAGAATCAAAAACGAACACTACAACCGTCAGAATGCCATGACACATCCAAATACAGGGGTGTCATGCACCCCCTATGCTTCACCAATGAGGTTCTGGATCACGAATTCCCAGAAGGATTCAAACCCGTGAACATAGAGGCATACGACGGAATGACAGACCCTGGGGTCTGGATTGAGGACTTTATCCTCCATATCCACATGGCTCGCGGAGATGATCTCCACGCCATCAAATACTTGCCCCTCAAGTTGAAAGGACCAGCTCGGCACTGGCTGAAGAGCCTCCCCCCAAAACTCAATTGGAAGTTGGGAAGAGCTTGAAGATGCTTTTAGGGCTAATTTTCAAGGGACCTATGTCCGACCTCCAGATGCAGACGATTTAAGTCATATAATTCAACAGCCCGGAGAGTCAGCCCAAAAGCTTTGGAACAGATTCCTCACTAAGAAGAATCAAATTGTCGACTGTCCGGACGTCGAAGCCTTAGCAGCTTTCAAACATGGTGTCCGGGACGAATGGCTCGCCAGACACCTCGGCCAGGAAAAACCGAGGACAATGGCAGCCCTAACAAGCCTTATGACCCGCTTTTGCACGGGCGAAGATAGCTGGCTGGCCCGTAGCGGCACCAGTGACCCAGGCACATCCGAAGTTAGGGATGGCAATGGAAAACCACGATGCAATAAAAGCAAGCGTCGAAACAATGAAGACAGCCTAGACAACACGGCGGTAAACGCCGGATTCAGGAGCTCTCGACCCGGTCAACGGAAAAAGCCATTTAAAGGCAGTAGAGATGGACCGTCCAGCCTAAACAAGATTCTAGACAGACTATGTCAGATTCATGGCACCTCCGACAAACCCGCAAATCACACCAACAGAGAATGCTGGGTCTTCAAGCAGGCCGGCAAGCTAAACACCGAACACAAGGGGAGGGAGACACCAAGTGAAGACGAGGATGAGCCTCGCCAGCCTAACACGGGGGGGGGGGGACAGGAAAAATTCCCACCAGAGGTCAAAACAGTGAACATGATTCACGTAACGAAGAGGAGGAGCAAACGCGCACTCCGAGACGTATGCACCATGGAGCCCTCTACCCCCAAGTTCAACCCTTGGTCAGCCTGCCCGATCACTTTTGATTGCGGGGATTACCCGACGAGTATCCGGCATGGAGGATCGGCTGCCTTGGTACTAGACCCAATAATTGACGGATACCATCTCACCCGAGTCCTTATGGATGGCGGCAGTAGTCTTAATCTGATATATAAGAACACAATCATAAAATGGGGATATACCCAACAAGAATCAGCCAAAGCAACACCACCTTTAAAGGAGTAGTACCAGGCCCAGAGGCCCGCTGCACAGGCTCTCTAGTACTAGAGGTTGTATTCGGTTCCCCCGACAACTTCCGAAGTGAAAAGTTAACCTTCGACATTGCTCCATTCCGAAGCGTCTATCAAGCACTACTCGGAACAACGGCCTTCGCCCGTTTTAATGCAATACCGCATTACGCTTATCTTAAGCTTAAGATGCCCGGTCCACATGGCATCATCACAACCAGTGGAAACACACAACGATCCTTACGTGTGGACGAACATGTGGCGGCTTTAGCAGTCAAACACTGAACGCCCTCTCCAACCAAAATAAACAATCCGTTGTCAAGACCGTGGACACGGCTAGACGAGTCTGGCGCACCACTAGCTGTAACAGCTCAGATAAACCTAAGACTGGGTCGATGGATATACCCCCATAGGTGGTGCTAGGGGCTTCCCACATGTAAAAAGGACTACAGTTCGGCTTGATCTTATTCAGATTGAATTTTAATGGTTTATTAAGAATAACCAATTTTTCACACAAAAACTTTCACCCGGGCTTTTCTCTCTTACAGATGGTCATCGTGCTACACCCTTCCAGGATACGGCACAACAAAGACACAGGCGCAGACATGTAGCAGGGCCCCGTTCAAAGGTTTCTTTTTAGATTAAGACCCTGTGTAAACCTTTTTTACTGTCTCTTGTTGCTTCACACCCTCAGGATACTCAACATAACCAAGAGGGATGCTGGCATTATTGACATTTCATCACGTCAGACCAATGCACGTACCTGGAAATTCAGGGCTTATTATCGAGGGCGTCACTCAGCCCAGTATATGTTGTAAAGACCGAATACCTTAGGGAGTTTTCGGTGTCGCGAGTTTGGCCTTATATGCATCAGCTCCGAATCATGTCTTTGGTCAATAGTTGGGTTTGCCCGGCTCCCGTGTTTTGCTACCTTACATTCCGCTCTATAGGCTAAGGTGGCACTGGGAGAACTACTGCGATTGTGCCCTGGTTCATCTGGATGAGCACCTCAGTAGAGAAAGCTGAAAACTGACTGTCATGATAAAGCGCTAGACTGGTCAACCACTCAAGGACTCAGCGGAATCTTCGCGAGTCCTCCGCATTAACGAAGGACCGATTTCCTGGTCATGTATGTACGCGCACCGTATTCAGATAAGCGCGGAAGTACCAGGGGCTATATAGTAGCCCCACTGTCAAACTCCTATGGCTAAGTGAAAGTGTTAAAACAATATAGTCCGATTGCCTTGTTCGCCACGCTATCACCTCCTTAACGGACCAAGATGTTGGATCAAGTGTGAACATGCACTTTTCCGAACACCCCCACATTATGTGCGCGGGGGCTGAAGCCGACGACTGCAAACTTTCAGGTTATATACATACATAAAATGGCTGCACAGGAGGCATCATAATACTTTCAGACAAAAGTATAAACACAACCTTATAATCCAAATAGCATTGTTTTTACAATGGGGACACATGTCACTCGAACATGATACTCTTCCAGCACTGAGCCTCTATTAAACGAGAGACTTCTAGGACTTCTACAAAATAGTGCTCGGCTGAGCCTTGCTCTACGGCCAGACCCCGGGTTGCAATAGCGGTGGCATCCATCTCTGCCCAGTATGTCTTAACACGGGCAAGAGCCATCCACGCACCCTCTATGCACGCCGACCTCTTTACAGCGTCGATATGCGGCACAACACCAAGGAATCATTGCACTAAACCAAAATAACTATTCGGCCTTGGTCCTTCCGGCCAAAGATGATCCACAACAGACCTCATGGCAAGCCCGGACAACCTATGGAGCTCAGCCCACTCGACGTTTGCTCATTTAACAGCAGCGGACGCGTTGGAGCACTGAACTGCCACCAGAACAACTTTTCCACTTCATGATCTTTTTGATCTTTGAAAAACGCAGTCGCATCAGAAGCACCCATTTCCAAGTCTGAATACGCGTCTGCAGCAGTCCATAATTGATCCAGAGGGGCATACTTCGGATCTCCGAACTTCGTCCGCAACAAAAAGGGCTTCCCAGTCGTGATATCTCTGGCTTGACGAAGCTCCTCCTTCGCCGCTCTGTTTTAGAGCGGGTCTCCTTGGCTGCTACCACGGCTTTCTCCAGGTCCGCCGCTTTCGCTTGGCTTTCCTTTTCAAGAAGCTCATACCGGTCGGCGGCATCCTTCAGCTCAACGGCCATCTTGGCTATTTTATCTTCGCTCTGGCGATGAGCAGCCCGTTCGGCTCTTAACTCTTCGGCCGCCTTTAGGGCGGCCGCATCACTTCTCCTGCCTTGTTCCTTGGCTCGGGCAAGCTCCGCCCGAAGGGTCTCCACGGTGGCAACTCCACCTGCAGTAATAGCATGTTATAGATACTAGCATCATGCTTTTCTTAATATTTGTTGACCACCGGAGAATACATACCCCGTGCCTCGTCAAGCCGCTTGTTCACAAGCACGATGTCGGCATCTGCCGTATCAAGCTGTCGCCTCAGCTCAGCAAACTCACCAGCCCGGCCAGCCATTGGACCCTCAGCCGCCTGCACATGTGAGCAGCAGGATCATTACCTGGGACTATGATCCTCTGTTTGCCGCCTCCGGATAGCAACCAGATCTCAGGGGTTGCTATCTGTATAGAGCACACCTAGCGTGTGCGGTACCATCAATTTATATATATATATTACTTTGCGTACCTCAAAGCCTCTTAGCAGGCTCGTAAAAGCTTCATGCAACCCACTTTTGGCGGATGAGATCCTCTCAACCATCGTACCCATTAAAGTATGATGCTCCTCCGAGATAGCCGCTTGCTCCAGAAGACCCATCAGTACGTCCGGTTGTGCACCGGACAATCCCAGTCTCTTCCTGTTGCTCTCCTTAGGAGCCGAATACTCCGGACTTTGGGTGGCCGAAGGGTTACCTTCTGGCCCTGGCGGATTAGGAGAAATCCTCCGTGATGACACCTAAGGGTCGTCCAGAAGGAAATATGCCCTAGAGGCAATAATAAAGTTATTATTTATTTCCTTATATCATGATAAATGTTTATTATTCATGCTAGAATTGTATTAACCGGAAACATAATACATGTGTGAATACATAGACAAACAGAGTGTCACTAGTATGCCTCTACTTAACTAGCTCATTGATCAAAGATGGTTATGTTTCCTAACCATAGACATGAGTTGTCATTTGATTAACGGGATCACATCATTAGGAGAATGATTTGATTGACTTGACCCATTCTGTTAGCATAGCACTTGATCATTTAGTTTGTTGCTATTGCTTTCTTCATGGCTTATACATGTTCCTATGACTATGAGATTATGCAATTCCCGTTTACCAGAGGAACACTTTGTGTGCTACCAAATGTCACAACATAACTGGGTAATTATAAAGGTGCTCTACAGGTGTATCCGAAGGTACTTGTTGGGTTGGCGTATTTCGAGATTAGGATTTGTCACTCCGATTGACAGAGAGGTATCTCTGGGCCCTCTCGGTAATGCACATCACTTAAGCCTTGCAAGCATCGCAACTAATGAGTTAGTTGTGGGATGATGTATTATGGAACAAGTAAAGAGACTTGCCGGTAACGAGATTGAACTAGGTATTGAGATACCGACGATCGAATCTCGGGCAAGTAACATACCGATGACAAAGGGAACAACGTATGTTGTTATGCGGTCTGACCGATAAAGATCTTCGTAGAATATGTGGGAGCCAATATGAGCATCTAGGTTCCGCTATTGGTTATTGACCGGCACATGTCTCGGTCATGTCTACATAGTTTTCGAACCCGTAGGGTCCGCACGCTTAAAGTTTCGGTGACGATTGTATTATGAGTTTATGTGATTTGATGTACCGAAGGTAGTTCGTAGTCCCAAATGAGATCGGGAACAGGACGAGGAGTCTTGAAATGGTCGAGACATAAAGATCGATATATTGGATGACTATATTCGGACATCGGAAAGGTTCCGAGTGATTTGGGTATTTTCGGGGGTACCGGGGAGTTACGGGAATACGATGAAGAAGTAATGGACCTCATGGGCCAAGTGGTGGAAGAGAGGAGGCAGGGCGCGCGGCCCCCCTAGCCCAAACCGAATTGGACTAGGGGGCGGGCCCCCTTTCCTCCTTTTCCTCCTTCTCCTTCCTTCTCCTTCTCCTCCTTCCTTTCCTCCTCCTAGTAGGAGTAGGAAAGGGGAGTCCTACTCCTACTAGGAGGACTCCTCCTCCTGGCGCGCCCGTGGAGGGCCGGCCGGCCTCCCCCCTTGCTCCTTTATATACAGGGGCAGAGGGGCACCTCTAGACACATAAGTTGATCAGTTGATCTCTCCCAGCCGTGTGCGGTGCCCCCCTCCACCATATTCCACCTCGGTCATATCGTAGCGGTGCTTAGGCAAAGCCCTGCGTCGGTAGCAACATCATCACCATCACCACGCCGTCGTGCTGACAGAACTCTCCCGTGAAGCTCTGCTGGATCGAAGTTCATGGGATGTCATCGAGTTGAACGTGTGCTGAACTCGAAGGTGTCGTGCGTTCGGTACATGGATCGGTCGGATCGTGAAGACGTACGACTACATCAACCGCGTTGTGCTAACGCTTACGCTTTCGGTCTACGAGGGTACGTGGACAACACTCTCCCCTCTCGTTGCTATGCATCACTATGATCTTGCGTGCGCGTAGGAAAATTTTGAAATTACTACGTTCCCCAACAGTGGCATCCGAGCCAGGTTTTATGTGTTGATGTTATATGCACGAGTAGAACACAAGTGAGTTGTGGGCGATATAAGTCATACTGCTTACCAGCATGTCATAGTTTGGTTCGGCGGTATTGTTGGATGAAGCGGCCCGGACCGACATTACGCGTACGCTTACGCAAGACTGGTTCTACCAACGTGCTTTGCACACAGGTGGCTGGCGGGTGTCAGTTTTCCAACTTTAGTTGAACCGAGTGTGGCTACGCCTGGTCCTTGAGAAGGTTAAAACAGCACTAACTTGACAAACTATCGTTGTGGTTTTCGATGCGTAGGTAAGAACGGTTCTTGCTCAGCCCGTAGCAGCCACGTAAAACTTGCAACAACAAAGTAGAGGACATCTAACTTGTTTTTGCAGGGCATGTTGTGATGTGATATGGTCAAGACGTGATGAGATATAAGTTGTTGTATAAGATGATCATGTTTTGTTGAAGTTATCGGCAACTTGCAGAAGCCTTATGGTTGTCTCTTTATTGCATAAGATGCAAGCGCCAAATAATTGCTTTACAATTATCGCTATGCGATAGCAATAGTTGCAAGAGCAATAGTTGGTGAGACGACCATGTGACGACACATTGATATAGATCAAGATGATGGAGATCATGCTGTCATGCCGGTGATGATGGAAATCATGACGATATTTTGGAAATTGAGATCAAAGGCACAAGATGATGATGGCCATATCATGTCACATATTTTGATTGCATGTGATGTTTATCTTTTATGCATCTTATCTTGCTTTAATTGACGGTAGCATTATACGATGATCTCTCACTAAATTTCAAGATAAAAGTGTTCTCCCTGAGTATGCACCATTGCCAAAGTTCGTCGTGCCCAGACACCACGTGATGATCGGGTGTGATAAGCTCTACGTCCATCTACAACGGGTGCAAGCCAGTTTTGCACACGCATAATACTCAGGTTAAACTTGACGAGCCTAGCATATGCAGATATGGCCTCGGAACACTGAGACTGAAAGGTCGAGCATGAATCATATAGTAGATATGATCAACATAGTGATGTTCACCATTGAAAACTACTCCATTTCACGTGATGATCGGTTATGGTTTAGTTGATTTGGATCACGTGATCACTTAGAAGATTAGAGGGATGTCTTTCTAAGTGGGAGTTCTTAAGTAATATGATTTATTGAACTTAAATTTATCATGAACTTAGTCCTGGTAGTATTAGCATATCTATGTTGTAGATCAATAGCTCGCGTTTAGCTCCCCTATTTTATTTTTGATATGTTCCTAGAGAAAACTAAGTTGAAAGATGTTAGTAGCAATGATGCGGATTGGATCCGTGATCTGAGGTTTATCCTCATTGCTGCACAGAAGAATTCTGTCCTTAATGCACCGCTAGGTGACAGACCTATTGCAGGAACAGATGCAGACGTCATGAACGTTTGGCTAGCTTAATATGATGACTACTTGATAGTTTAGTGCACCATGCTTAACAGCTTAGAATCGGAACGTCAAAGACATTTTGAACGTCATGGATCATATGGATGTTCCAGGAGTTGAAGTTAATATTTCAAGCAAATACCCGAGTTGAGATATATGAAGTCTCCAACAAGTGCTATAGCTAAACGATGGAGGAGAATAGCTCAAGCAGTGAGCATGTGTTCAGATTGTCTGGGTACTACAATCGGTTGAATCAAGTGGGAGTTAATCTTCCAGATAAAATAGTGATTGACAGAATTCTCTAGTCACCATCACCAAGTTAGTAGAACTTCATGTTGAACTATAGTATGCAAGGGATGATGAAAACGATTCCCGAGCTTTTCATGATGATGAAATCGATGAAGGTAGAAATCAAGAAAGAGCATCAAGTGTTGATGATTAACAAGACCACTAGTTTCAACAAAAGGGCAAAGGGAAAGAAAGGGAACTTCAAGAAGAACGGCAAGCAAGTTGCTGCTCAAGTGAAGAAGCCCAAGTCTGGTCCTAAGCATGAGACTAAGTGCTTCTACTGCAAAGGGACTGGTCACTGGAAGCGGAACTGCCCCAAGTATTTGGCAGATAAGAAGGATGGCAAAGTGAACAAAGGTATTTGATATACATATTATTGATGTGTATTTTACTAGTGTTCGTAGCAACCCCTCGGTATTTGATACTGATTCAGTTGCTAAGAGTAGTAACTCGAAACAGGAGTTGCGGAATGAACAGAGACTAGTTAAGGGTAAAGTGACGATGTGTGTTGGAAGTGGTTCCAAGATTGATATGATCATCACCGCACACTCCCTATACTTTTGGGATTAGTGTTGAACCTAAGTAAGTGTTATTTGGTGTTTGCGTTGAGCATGAATATGATTTGATCATGTTTATTGCAATATGGTTATTCATTTAAGTAAGAGAATAAATTGTTGTTCTGTTTACATGAATAAAACCTTCTATGGTCATACACCCAATGAAAATGGTTTGTTGGATCTCGATTGTGGTGATACACATTCTCATAATAATGAAGCCAAAAGATGCAAAGTTAATAATGATAGTGCAACTTATTTGTGGCACTGCCATTTAGGTCATCTTGGTGTAAAGCGCATGAAGAAATTCCATGCTGATGGGCTTTTGGAATCACTTGATTATGAATCAGTTGATGCTTGTGAACCGTGCCTCATGGGCAAGATGACTAAGACTCCATTCTTCGGAACAATGGAGCAAGCAATTGACTTATTGGAAATAATACATACTGATGTATGCAGTCCGATGAATGTTGAGGCTCGCGACGGGTATCGTTATTTTCTGACCTTCACAGCTGATTTGTGCAGATATGGGTATATCTACTTGATGAAATATAAGTCTGAAACATTTGAAAAGTTCAAAAACTTCAGAGTGAAGTGGAAAATCATCGTGACAAGAAAATAAAGTTTCTACGATCTGATCGCAGAGACAAATATTTGAGTTACGAGTTTGGTCTTCAATTAAAACAATGTGGAATAGTTTCACAAAATCGTGCCACCTAGAACACCACACATAATGGTGTGTCCGAACGTCATAACCGTACTATTATTGGATATAGTGCAATCTATGATGTTTCTTACCGATTAACCACTATAGTTTTGAGGTTATGCATTAGAGACAACTACATTCACGTTAAATAGGGCACCATCTAAATCCATTGATACGACACCGTATGAACTATGGTTTGGCCAGAAACCTAAGCTGTTGTTTCTTAAAGTTTGAGGTTGCAATGCTTATGTGAAAAAGTTTCAACCTGATAAGCTCAAACCCAAATCAGAGAAGTGTGTCTCCATAGGATACCCAAAAGAAAATGTTGGGTACACCTTCTATCACAGATCCGAAGGCAAGATATTCGTTGCTGAGAATGGATCCTTTCTAGAGAAGGAGTTTCTCTCGAAAGAAGTGAGTGGGAGAAAAGTAGAACTTGATGAGGTAACTGTACCTGCTCCCTTATTGGAAAGTAGTTCATCACAGAAATCTATTCCTGTGACTACTACACCAATTAGTGAGGAAGATAATGATGATGATCATGTAACTTCAGATCAAGTTACTACCGAACCTCATAGGTAAACCAGAGTGAGATCCGCACCATAGTGGTATAGTAATCCTGTTCTGGAGGTCATGTTACTTGACCATGACGAACCTACAAACTATGAGGAAGCGATGATGAGCCCAGATTCCGCGAAATGGCTTGAGGCCATGAAATCTGAGATGAGATCCATGTATAAGAACAAAGTATGGACTTTGATTGACTTGCCCAAAGATCGGCGAGCCATTGAGATTAAATGGATCTTCAATAGGAAGACAGACGCTGATAGTAGTATTACTATCTACAAAGCTAGAATTGTCACAAAAAGGTTTTCGACAAGTTCAAGGTGTTGACCATGATGAGAATTTCTCACTCGTATCTATGCTTAAGTCTGTCCGAATCATGTTAGCTATTGCCGCATTTTATGAAATGTGGCAAATGGATAAACAAAATTGCATTCCTTAATAGGATTTATTAAAGAAGAGTTGCATATGATGCAACCAGAAGGTTTTGTCGATCCTAAAAGGTACTAACAAAATATGCAAGCTCCAGCGATCCATCTATAGACTGGTGCACGCATCTCGGAGTTGGAATATACACTTTGATAAGTTGATCAAAGCATATAGTTTTATACAGACTTGCAGTGAAGCCTGTATTTACAAGAAAGTGAGTGGGAGCACTACAACATTTCTGATAAGTATATGTATGACATATTTTTGATCGGAGATGATGTAGAATTATTCTGCAAAGCATAAAGGAATGTTTGAAAGGAGTTTTTTCAAAGAAAGACCTCGGTGAAGCTGCTTACATATTGAGCATCAAGATCTATAGAGATAGATCAAGACGCTTGATAAGTTTTTCAATGAGTACATACCTTGACAAGATTTTGAAGTAGTTCAAAATGGAACAGTCAAAGAAGGAGTTCTTGCCTGTGTTACAAGGTGTGAAGTTGAGTAAGACTCAAAACCCGACCACGGCAGAAGATAGAGAGAGAATGAAAGTCATTCCCTATGCCTCAGCCATAGGTTCTATAAAGTATGACATGCTGTGTACCAGACCTATTGTATACCCTGCCCTGAGTTTGGCAAAGGAGTACAATAGTGATCTAGGAGTAGATCACTGGACATTGGTCAAAATTATCCTTAGTGGAATAAGGATATGTTTCTCGATTATGGAAGTGACAAAAGGTTCGTCGTAAAGGGTTATGTCGATGCAAATTTTGACACTGATCCAGATGACTCTAAATCTCAATCTGGATACATATTGAAAGTGGGAGCAATTAGCTACAGTAGCTCCGTGCAGAGCATTGTTGACATAGAAATTTGCAAATACTTACGGATCTGAATGTGGCAGACCCGTTGACTAAACTTCTCTCACAAGCAAAACATGATCACACCTCAGTACTCTTTGGGTGTTAATCACATAGCGATGTGAACTAGATCATTGACTCTAGTAAACCCTTTGGGTGTTGGCCACATGTCGATGTGAACTATGGGTGTTAATCACATGGTGATGTGAACTATTGGTATTAAATCACATGGCGATGTGAACTAGATTATTGACTCTAGTGCAAGTGGGAGACTGAAGGAAATATGCCCTAGAGGCAATAATAAAGTTATTATTTATTTCCTTATATCATGATAAATGTTTATTATTCATGCTAGAATTGTATTAACCGGAAACATAATACATGTGTGAATACATAGACAAACAGAGTGTCACTAGTATGCCACTACTTGACTAGCTCGTTGATCAAAGATGGTTATGTTTCCTAACCATAGACATGAGTTGTCATTTGATTAACGGGATCACATCATTAGGAGAATGATGTGATTGACTTGACCCATTCTGTTAGCATAGCACTTGATCGTTTAGTTTGTTGCTATTGCTTTCTTAATGACTTATACATGTTCCTATGACTATGAGATTATGCAACTCCCGTTTACCAGAGGAACACTTTGTGTGCTACCAAACGTCACAACGTAACTGGGTGATTATAAAGGTGCTCTACAGGTGTCTCCGAAGTTACTTGTTGGGTTGGCGTATTTCGAGATTAGGATTTGTCACTCCGATTGTCGGAGAGGTATCTCTGGGCCCTCTCGGTAATGCACATCACTTAAGCCTTGCAAGCATCGCAACTAATGAGTTAGTTGCGGGATGATGTATTATGGAACAAGTAAAGAGACTTGCCGGTAACGAGATTGAACTAGGTATTGAGATACTGACGATCGAATCTCGGGCAAGTAACATACCGATGACAAAGGGAACAACGTATGTTGTTATGCGGTCTGACCGATAAAGATCTTCGTAGAATATGTGGGAGCCAATATGAGCATCCAGGTTCCGCTATTGGTTATTGACCGGCACATGTCTCGGTCATGTCTACATAGTTTTCGAACCCGTAGGGTCCGCACGCTTAAAGTTTCGGTGACGATTGTATTATGAGTTTATGTGATTTGATGTACCGAAGGTAGTTCGTAGTCCCAGATGAGATCGGGAACAGGACGAGGAGTCTTGAAATGGTCGAGACGTAAAGATCGATATATTGGATGACTATATTCAGACAATAGAAAGGTTCCGAGTGATTTGGGTATTTTCGGGGGTACCGGGGAGTTACGGGAATACGATGAAGAAGTAATGGACCTCATGGGCCAAGTGGTGGAAGAGAGGAGGCAGGGTGCGCGGCCCCCCTAGCCCAAACCGAATTGGACTAGGGGGGCGGGCCCCCTTTCCTCCTTTTCCTCCTTCTCCTTCCATCTCCTTCTCCTCCTTCCTTTCCTCCTCCTAGTAGGAGTAGGAAAGGGGAGTCCTACTCCTACTAGGAGGACTCCTCCTCCTGGCGCGCCCATAGAGGGCCGGCCGGCCTCCCCCCTTGCTCCTTTATATACAGGGGCAAGGGGGCACCTCTAAACAACAAGTTGATTAGTTGATCTCTCCTAGCCGTGTGCGGTGCCCCCCTCCACCATATTCCACCTCAGTCATATCGTAGCGGTGCTTAGGCTAAGCCATGCGTCGGTAGCAACATCATCACCGTCACCACGCCGTCGTGCTGACGGAACTCTCCCGTGTAGCTCTGCTGGATCGGAGTTCGCGGGACGTCATCGAGCTGAACGTGTGCCGAACTCGGAGGTGACGTGCGTTCGGTACTTGGATCGGTCGGATCATGAAGACGTACGACTACATCAACCGCGTTGTGCTAACGCTTCCGCTTTCGGTCTATGAGGGTACGTGGACAACACTCTTCCCTCTCGTTGCTATGCATCACCATGATCTTGCATGTGCGTAGGAAAATTTTGAAATTACTACGTTCCCCAACACGTCCGCCCCAGGAGACTGGGAGACATGGGGAGGCGTTTCTCTCTCCATCATCTCCGGAAGAAGATCCCCCGAAGACGAACTCTGTCGAGAAGGGCTACGATCCAGACTGCAAGACATATGTCTCGGTTATTGTCCTCGGAGATAAAGTAGGATTTATTTATCAAAAGTACTCTGGTTCACTTACAGCTCGATGGAGGGTTGATCCCCTTGCGGGAACTGTGCGGCAAGGATGCCCTCCGGGGCAGGGCCCCCTGGCGAAATATTCTTCCCTTGTTTGGAAACTCTCATTTCCAAGTCCTCAGAGGCGGTCCTCTTTTTTCCTTTGGGAGAGGGAACTTTAGATTCTTCTCCCTGGCTATCCTCCTTCGCGGAGACACCAATTCCCCCGGTTTGGATGAGTGATGCATGAGGCCCGCTTTCGGCTTCCTTATTCCTCCCTTTATCTTCCCTTGATGGCACTTGGTAAGGTGCGAGCTCAAGCATCCTGGCTAGTACAGGATCTGGTGAGCCTTTGGGAAGGGGGCCGAACACCTGATCATCTTCGCCTTTCTTATCCAGTTCTGGCCAAGATCGATTTTTTCAGAATGATGTTGTGATAAATAAAAAGACAGCATGTTCGGCCGCAGAATTACTTACATGGGTATCTGGATGATTGCAGTTTAGACCCGCATCCTCGGTGGTGTCCGGACACTTTATTCATGATCCGAAGAACAATCTGTACACCCCTTCGAGCGTCATGCCGAAGAATTGCTGAATAGTTCGCGGTCCTTCCGGATTGAACTCCCACATACGGAGAGATCGGCGTTGGCATGGTAGGACCCGACAAACTAGCATAACCTGCATTACCTTGACGAGACTGACATCCCTCTTGAGGAGATCTTGGATGCGACTTTGCAATGTCAACACATCATTAACTGGCCCCCAGTCCAGCCCCTTGTTGACCCATGAAGCCAGTTGTGGCGGGGGCCCAAACGGAAAGCGGGGGGAGCTACCCACTTAGTACTTCGGGGAGCTGTGATGTAAAACCACTACCGCTGCCATAAGTTGGACACCTCCAGGAAGGAACCATTTGGCCATGGAGCATCTGTGCCTTTGCTTATTATGGCGCCTCCGCATTCTGCGTGTCGCCCGTCGATCATCTTCGGCTTCACATTGAAGGTCTTGAGACATAAGCCGAAGTGTGGGGTGATGCGGAGGAAGGCCTCACACACCACGATAAACGACGAGATGTGAAGGATGGAATCTGGGGCTAAATCATGGAAATCGGGCCCGTAATAGAACATAAGCCCTCTAACAAAGGGATCAAGACTAAGGCCTAGCCCTCGGAGGAAGTGGGAAACAAATACGACACTCTCATTGGGTTCTAGAGTGGGGATGACCTGCCCTTGAGCAGGCAGCCTGTGCGAGATTTCGACGGTCAAATACCTGGCTTCCGTTAGCTTCTTGATGTCCTCCTCTGTAACAGAGGAGGCCATCCATCGGCCTTGAAGGTTGGATCCGGACATGGTTGAAGGTCCGAAGCGCTTAGCCTGAGCCTTGGGTGTTGGAACTCGGGGTGGGGGAAGGGAAGGATTGAGGGCGAGAAGAAAAGGACAGGCCTTGGCCCCTTTATAAAGAGGGCGAATATCAATCGTCCTCCGCGTGCCCGTTTGGAACTTGCCTAAAATCGAGGAGTCATATTAACAAGCACGGTTGGGATACCCACGCCCGTATTGATGAGACTCCCGTGATAAGCGGAACACAATCTCTGCTTCGACAAGATGTGCCGATAAAACCGCCTCGCAACACGTGCAATGGCAGGCAGGGAAAACGGTTCGTAATGACCGGGCCACGGCAGGACATCACGTTATGAAAAGTTGTCAGCAGATTGGATTTGTGGAATAATATACTCTCTACGGTGATATGTGGAATTTGTTTTGCAGAGCCGGACACGATCCTTGTGTTCAAAATCTTCTATGGAGTATTCGGAGGAAGAACCCGCCTTGCAATGCCGAAGACAATCTGCGCGCCGGACTCATCATCATTGAAGTCTGGTTCAGGGGCTACTGAGGGAGTCCTGGATTAGGGGGTCCTCGGACAACCAGACTATATGCTTTGGCCGGACTGTTGGACTATAAAGATACAGTATTGAAGACTTCGTCCCGTGTCCAGGTGGGACTCTCCTTTGCGTGGAAGGCAAGTTGGCAATTCGGATATGTAGATCTCCTCCCTTGTAACCGACTCTGTGTAACCCTAGCTCCCTCCGATGTCTATATAAACCGGAGGGTTTAGTCCGTAGGACAACAACAATCATAATCATAGGCTAGCTTCTAGGGTTTAGCCTCTACGATCTCGTGGTAGATCAACCCTTGTAATACTCATATCATCAAGATCAATCAAGCAGGAAGTAGGGTATTACCTCCATCGAGAGGGCCCGAACCTGGGTAAACATTATTTCCCCTGCCTCCTGTTACCATCCGCCTTAGACGCACAGTTCGGGACCCCCTACCCGAGATCCACCGGTTTTGACACCGACAGCGGCGTCTTCCCGCAAGGCCGGTTCAAGCTCGTCCCAAAGTGCCTTATGTTCTTGAGACTCCGGATGGGTGTCTTCCTCAGGAAACTGGAAGACTAAGGGCAGACCATCGTGATGTGGCATGGCGTACGGTTAGATCAGGCTGGTTGGAGGTAGACGACAGGAGAATCGGAGAGGACGAGAGAAGATTGTAGCGATACCGAGTAGTGCGCGGTTGATTTTAAAATGCAGTGCCGACGACATTAAAAGTGGTAGTAGTTGGGAAGAAGGTGGGCGGCGGAGCCTGGTCAAAGGGCTCGCCTCCCGGTGAGCCTAAGCAGCGGTCTGCTCGCACGCCTCTCATCGACTCACATGCTTTCTCGGACGGCACCTGCAGATGAGGAGTGGGACTCGTGGCGGCACGTAAACGCCCACGGTTTCAATAGTGAAAGTGTTTTCCTTAACGTGACATGTCTTTGTTCCAAAATACCTTGGCTCTTCATTTGTGCAACTTCACATAAGCAGCCTGTCTCAAATTGAAGAAAACAATTACGTAGGAATATTTGTGCCATATCACGTGACCATGCTCAGTTTCATGAATTTCTGGTCACTTTTGGATTTTATGAAATTTAAAATCCAGGATTCGAAACAATATCATAACCTTCATCATGAAATAAATTTTGAAGTGATACATCTTTCCTGTTGTATTTCTTAAGAAAGGATTTGGTCAAACATTTTGCTTGGTTAGACTTCAGACAAGTTATATATGCAGAGTAAAAGGATAATCCTTCCGTACCAGTGCATTGCTAGATATATTAAGTCAAGTACTAGGCACGAACAAACGATCTCAATTCTGTGCTCATCCTATTGTAGTACTCCTACTAGTACTAGGCAATGCAGTTGATGGGTGACCTTGGGTAGCAGCGACCGAGGGAATTGAACCGTGCTCCGCATGGTAGGTAATGTTATCTAGTTACTAAAGCATCCCTCCATTGTTCACCGGTAGTCACTATGAACCAAGACATGAGGGGAATTTCCTAGGGGTGGAATTCTGGCTGCCAGATATTTTGACTCGAAACGCGGAGGCTCGACTGGTTGGGGTTGGATAATGTGCGTACCACGCACGCTGCCAGAAGGACACGAGCCTGGTTTTTTTGTTTGAGGATCAACAGGAGCCCGGTTTTTTTGAGGATCAACATGAGCCAAAGTCTGGCTGGTATGTCGTTGGGTCCTACCATTCGAGTATACGAAATGAATCATTTAAATTACCGAACAAATCTATGTGTATTACAATGCCCGTATTTTCCTTGCAAATAGTAATCTCAACGTGGTAATTGATTTATGACGAGTTCTTGAATTAGAGTGAGTTTGTGACATAGTGATCTCAACTTGGATTTCACATTTCATGGTATCCCTAGTAAGGTTTTCATTGCAAATTCAAATTTAAAAGATGAAGGGTATGGTGGTGAGAAAACTTTGTATGTATCAAACATATGACCACACACACACACGAACACAACAACAATCCAATAAGTATAGTGCATCTATTTTTCCAAACCATGCATGGATGACACGAATTCAAAAATACTGCTTCTGTTCCTAAATATTAGTCTTTTAGATATTTCAACAAGTGACTACATACGGAGCAAAATGAGTGAATCTACACTCTAAAATATGTCTATATACATCTGTATGTGGCAGTCCATTTGAAATCTCTAAAAAGAGTAATATTTAGGAACAAAGGGAGTAAAATGTAAGACATGCATGGTCCTCAATTCAATATTCAAAATGAACAGGAAACTGAAACATGAATATTAAGTCTAGTGCTATAGTACAAGCAAATGTTGTGTTTAGGCGGAGCTATGTATATTGTCGAGGGTTAACCCCTCGACCTTAGATAAAATCGTGAAGTTGTGTTTAGGATTGTTTAGATTATATCTGTCCCCACCCTCCCAAACACCGATTGGTTCTGCACCCCCCTCCTCCCCGGGAGAATATCATGTGCCCCCACACCTTAGATGCTATATACTGATACGAGTTCCTTGGAGCTTGTAGATCTGAGATATAGGAGCTCACAGGATGTCTTAATATTTTTACAGGAAACCTTGACGAGTTTGAGAATTGCACACAATTTGTACAAAAACTACTCGGATGCCCTTGGATCCCATATCCAGCGACCTCGAAGCTCGTATCACCGTAGCATCTAAGATGAAGGAGGACATCATATTCTCCTGTATGTAAGAATATCATGTGCTACCACACCTTAGATGCTTTGGTGATACAAGCTCTTCAGAGCCATTAGATTAGTGACCCAACAACTCCTTGGTAGTTCGAATGTTTTTCTGTAGAAAAGCACCCAAAGAGTTCGGCCACTGCTTACAAGCACAAAGACTGCTCAGATGCCATTGGATCTCAGATCAAACAACCTCGAAGCTCATATCACCATAGCGCCCAAGCTGCGAGAGCACCTGATGTTTTCTCGCATGGTAGAATATGAGGTGCCCCCGCACCGTAGATTCTATGGTGATACGAGTTCACGGAGATCTAACGGGTCACAGTAGGAGCTTCGGATGTTTTTGCAATATACACCTGAGAGAGTTTGGGAATTGCGCAGAAAGTACAAGTACTATGCATGTAGCATCTGATCATAGATCATACGACCTAGATGCTCGTATCACCGTATCGGCTAATTAAGGGGAGCACCTAATATGAGCAACGTGTTGGGGAACGTAGTAATTTCAAAAAAAATCCTACGCACACGCAAGATCATGGTGATGCATAGCAACGAGAGGGGAGAGTGTTGTCCACGTACCCTCGTAGACCGAAAGCGGAAGCGTTAGCACAACACGGTTGATGTAGTCGTACGTCTTCACGATCCGACCGATCCAAGTACCGAACGCACGGCACCTCCGAGTTCAGCACACGTTCAGCTCGATGACGTCCCGCGAACTCCGATCCAGCAGAGCTACACGGGAGAGTTCCATCAGCACGACGGCGTAGTGACGGTGATGATGTTGCTACCGATGCAGGGCTTCGCCTAAGCACCGCTACGATATGACTGAGGTGGAATATGGTGGAGGGGGGCACCGCACACGGCTAGGAGAGATCAACTAATCAACTTGTTGTTTAGAGGTGCCCCCTGCCCTATATATAAAGGAGCAAGGGGGGAGGCCGGCCGGCCCTCTATGGGTGCGCCAGATGGAGTCCTCCTAGTAGGAGTAGGACTCCCCTTTCCTACTCCTACTAGGAGGAGGAAAGGAAGGAGGAGAAGGAGAAGGAAGGAGAAGGAGGAAAAGGAGGAAAGGGGGCCGGCCCCCTAGTCCAATTCGGTTTGGGCTAGGGGGGCGCACGCCCTGCCTCCTCTCTTCCACCACTTGGCCCATGAGGCCCATTACTTCTTCCTCGTATTCCCGTAACTCCTCGGTACCCCCGAAAATACCCGAATCACTCGGAACCTTTCCGATGTCCGAATATAGTTGTCCAATATATCGATCTTTACGTCTCGACCATTTCGAGACTCCTCATCATGTACCCGATCTCATTCGGGACTCCGAACTACCTTCAGTACGTCAAATCACATAAACTCATAATACAATCGTCACTGAAACTTTAAGCGTGCGGACCCTACGGGTTCGAGAACTATGTAGACATGACCGAGACATGTCTCCAGTCAATAACCAATAGCGGAACCTGGATGCTCATATTGGCTCCCACATATTCTACGAAGATCTTTATTGGTCAGACCGCATAACAACATATGTTGTTCCCTTTGTCATCGGTATGTTACTTGCGCGAGATTCGATCGTTGGTATCTCTATACCTAGTTCAATCTCGTTACCGGCAAGTCTCTTTACTCGTTCCGTAATACATCATCCCGCAACTAACTTATTAGTTGCAAGGCTTGCAAGGCTTAAGTGATGTGCATTACCGAGAGGGCCCAGAGATACCTCTCCGACAATCGGAGTGACGAATCCTAATCTCAAAATATGCCAACCAAACAAGTACCTTCGGAGACACCTGTAGAGCACCTTTATAATCACCCAGTTACGTTGTGACGTTTGGTAGCACACAAAGTGTTGCTCCGATAAACGGGAGTTGCATAATCTCATAGTCATAGGAACATGTATAAGTTATGAAGAAAGCATTAGCAACAAACTAAACGATCAAGTGCTAAGCTAATGGAATGGGTCAAGTCAATCACATCATTCTCCTAATGATGTGATCCCATTAATCAAATGACAACTCATGTCTATGGCTAGGAAACATAACCATCTTCGATTAACGAGCTAGTCAAGTAGAGGCATACTAGTGACACTCGGTTTGTCTATGTATTCACACATGTATTATGTTTCTGGTTAATACAATTCTAGCATGAATAATAAAAATTTATCATGATATAAGGAAATAAATAATAACTTTATTATTGCCTCTAGGGCATATTTCCTTCAGTCTCCCACTTGCACTAGAGTCAATAATCTAGATTACACAGTAATGATTCTAACACCCATGGAGCTTTGGTGCTGATCATGTTTTGCTCGTGGAAGAGGCTTAGTCAGCGGGTCTGCAACATTCATATCCGTATGTATCTTGCAAATTTCTATGTCTCCCACTTGGACTAAATCCCGAATGGAATTGAAGCGTCTCTTGATGTGCTTGGTTCTCTTGTGAAATCTGGATTCCTTCGCCAAGGCAATTGCACCAGTGTTGTCACAAAATATTTTCATTGGACCTGATGCACTAGGTATGACACCTAGATCGGATATGAACTCCTTCATCCAGACTCCTTCATTTGCTGCTTCCAAAGCAGCTATGCACTCCGCTTCACATGTAGATCCCGCCATGACGCTTTGTTTAGAACTGCACCAACTGACAGCTCCACCGTTCAATATAAACACGTATCCGGTTTGCGATTTAGAATCGTCCGGATCAGTGTCAAAGCTTGCATCAACGTAACCATTTACGATGAGCCCTTTGTCACCTCCATATATGAGAAACATATCCTTAGTCCTTTTCAGGTACTTCAGGATGTTCTTGACCGTTGTCCAGTGATCCACTCCAGGATTACTTTGGTACCTCCCTGCTAGACTAATAGCAAGGCACACATCAGGTCTGGTACACAGCATTGCATACATGATAGAGCCTATGGCTGAAGCATAGGGAACATCTTTCATTTTCTCTCTATCTTCTGCGGTGGTTGGACATTGAGTCTTACTCAACTTCACACCTTGTAACACAGGCAAGAACTCCTTTTTGACTGTTCCATTTTGAACTACTTCAAAATCTTGTCAAGGTATGTACTCATTGAAAAACTTATCAAGCGTCTTGATCTATCTCTATAGATATTGATGCTCAATATGTAAGCAGCTTCACCGAGGTCTTTCTTTGAAAAACTCCTTTCAAACATTCCTTTATGCTTTGCAGAATAATTCTACATTATCTCCGGTCAACAATATGTCATTCACATATACTTATCAGAAATGTTGTAATGCTCCCACTCACTTTCTTATAAATACAGGCTTCACCGCAACTCTGTATAAAACTATATGCTTTGATCAACTTATCAAAGCGTATATTCCAACTCCGAGATGCTTGCACCAGTCCATAAATGGATCGCTGGAGCTTGCACACTTTGTTAGCTTCCTTTGGATTGATAAAACCTTCTGGCTGCATCATATACAACTCTTCTTCCAGAAATCCATTCAGGAATGCAGTTTTAACATCCATTTGCCAAATTTCATAATTATAAAATGCGGCCATTGCTAACATGATTCGTACAGACTTAAGCATCGCTACGGGTGAGAAGGTCTCATCGTAGTCAATCCCTTGAACTTATCGAAAACCTTTTGCAACAAGTCGAGCTTTGTAGACAGTAACATTGCCGTCAGCGTCAGTCTTCTTCTTGAAGATCCATTTATTCTCAATTGCTTGCCAATCAACGAGCAAGTAAACCAAAGTCCACACTTTGTTCTCATACATGGATCCCATCTCATATTTCATGGCTTCTAGCCATTTCGCAGAATCTGGGTCACCATCGCTTCTTCATAGTTCGTAGGTTCATCATGATCTAGTAGCATGACTTCCAGAACAGGATTACCGTACCACTCTGGTGCGGATCTTATTCTGGTTGATCTACGAGGTTCGGTAGTAACTTGATCTGAAGTTTCATGATCATTATCATTAGCTTCCTCACTAATTGGTATAGGTGTCACAGAAACCGATTTCAGTGATGTACTACTTTCCAATAAGGGAGCAGGTACAGTTACCTCATCAAGTTCTACTTTCCTCCCACTCACTTCTTTCGAGAGAAACTCCTTCTCTAGAAAGGATCCATTCTTAGCAACGAAAGTCTTGCCTTCGGATCTGTGATAGAAGGTGTACCCAACTGTTTCCTTTGGGTATCCTATGAAGACACATTTCTCCGATTTGGGTTCGAGCTTATCAGGTTGAAGCTTTTTCACATAAGCATTGCAACCTCAAACTTTAAGAAATGACATCTTAGGTTTCTTGCCAAACCATAGTTCATACGGTGTCGTCTCAATGGATTTAGATGGTGCCCTATTTTAACGTGAATGTAGCTGTCTCTAATGCATAACCCCAAAACGATAGTGGTAAATCGGTAAGAGACATCATAGGTCGCACCATATCTAATAAAGTACGGTTACGACGTTCAGACACACCATTACACTGTGGTGTTCCAGGTGGCATGAGTAGTGAAACTATTTCACATTGTTTTAACTGAAGGCCAAACTCGTAACTCAAATATTTTACTTCTGCGATCATATCATAGAAACTTTTATTTTTGTTACCATGAATCTCCACTTCACTCTGAAATTCTTTGAACTTTTCAATTGTTTCAGACTTATTTTTCATCAAGTAGATATACCCATATCTGCTCAAATCATGTGTGAAGGTCAGAAAATAACGATACCCGCCGCGAGCCTCAACACTCATCGGACTGCATACATCAGTATGTATTATTTCCAATATGTCAGTTGCTCGCTCCATTGTTCCGGAGAATGGAGTCTTAGTCATCTTGCCCATGAGGCATGGTTCGCAATCATCAAAATGATTCATAATCAAGTGATTCCAAAAGCCCATCAGCATGGATTTTCTTCATGCGCTTTACACCAATATGACCTAAACGGTAGTGCCACAAATAAGTTGCACTATCATTATTAACTTTGCATCTTTTGGCTTCAATATTATGAGAATGTGTATCACCACAAACCATTTTCATTGGGTGTATGACCATAGAAGGTTTTATTCATGTAAACAGAACAACAATTTATTCTCTTACTTAAATGAATAACCGTATTGCAATAAACATGATCAAATCATATTCATGCTCAACACAAACACCAAATAACACTTATTTAGGTTCAACACTAATCCCGAAAGTATAGGAAGTGTGTGATGATGATCATATCAATCTTGGAACCACTTCCAACACACATTGTCACTTCACCCTTAACTAGTCTCTGTTCATTCTGCAACTCCCGTTTCGAGTTACTATTCTTAGCAATTGAACCAGTATCAAATACCGAGGGGTTGCTACGAACACTAGTAAAATACACATCAATAATCTGTATATCAAATATACCTTTGTTCACTTTGCCATCCTTCTTATCCACCAAATACTTGGGGCAGTTCCGCTTCTAGTGACCAGTACCTTTGCAGTAGAAGCACTTAGTCTCAGGCTTAGGACCAGACTTGGGCTTCTTCACTTGAGCAGCAACTTGCTTACCGTTCTTCTTGAAGTTCCCCTTCATCTTCCCTTTGCCCTTTTTCTTGAAACTGGCAATCTTGTTGACCATCAACACTTGATGCTCCTTCTTGATTTCTACCTCCGCAGCCTTTAGCATTGCGAAGAGCTCGGGAATTGTCTTATCCATCCCTTGCATGTTATAGTTCATCACGAAGCTCTTGTAGCTTGGTGGCAGTGATTGAAGAACTCTGTCAATGACACTATCAATAGGAAGATTAACTCCCAGTTGAGTCAAGTGATTATGATACCCAGCCATTTTGAGTATATGTTCACTGACAGAACTATTCTCCTCCATCTTGCAGCTATAGAATTTATTGGAGACTTTATATCTCTCAATCCGGGCATTTGCTTGAAATATTAACTTCAACTCCTAGAACATCTCGTATGCTCCATGACGTTCAAAACGTCGTTGAAGTCCCGATTCTAAGCCGTAAAGCATGGCACACTGAACTATCGAGTAGTCATCAGCTTTGCTCTGCCATACGTTCATAACATCTGGTGTTGCTCCAGCAGCCAGCCTGGCACCTAGCGGTGCTTCTAGGACGTAATTCTTCTTTGCAGCAATGAGGATAATCCTCAAGTTACGGACCCAGTCCGTGTAATTGCTACCATCATCTTTCAACTTTGCTTTCTCAAGGAACGCATTAAAATTCAATGGAACAACAACACGGGCCATCTATCTACAATCAAACATAGACAAGCAAGATACTATCAGGTACTAAGTTCATGATAAATTTTAAGTTCAATTAATCATATTACTTAAGAACTCCCACTTAGAAATACATCCCTCTAATCTTCTAAGTGATCACGTGATCCAAATCAACTAAACCATAACCGATCATCACGTGAAATGGAGTAGCTTTCAATGGTGAACATCAATATGTTGATCATATCTACTATATGATTCACGCTCGACCTTTCGGTCTCAGTGTTACGAGGCCATATCTGCATATGCTAGGCTCGTCAAGTTTAACTTGAGTATTCTGCGTGTGCAAAAACTGGCTTGTACCCGTTGTAGATGGACGTAGAGCTTATCACACCCGATCATCATGTGGTGTCTGGGCACGACGAACTTTGGCAACGGTGCATACTCATGGAGAACACTTTTATCTTGAAATTTAGTGAGAGATCATCTTATAATGCTACCGTCAATCAAAGCAAGATAAGATGCATAAAAGGTAAACATCACATGCAATCAATATAAGTGATATGATATGGCCATCACCATCTTGTGCTTGTGATCTCCATCTCCGAAGCACCTTCATGATCACCATCGTCACTGGCGCGACACCTTGATCTCCATCGTAGCATCGTTGCCGTCTCGCCAATCTTATGCTTCCACGACTATCGCTACCGCTTAGTGATAAAGTAAAGCATTACAGCGCAATTGCATTGCATACAATAAAGCGACAACCATATGGCTACTGCCAGTTGCCGATAACTCGATTACAAAACATGATCATCTCATACAATAAAATTTAGCATCATGTCTTGACCATATCACATCACAACATGCCCTGCAAAAACAAGTTAGACGTCCTCTACTTTGTTGTTGTAAGTTTTACATGGCTGCTACGGGCTTAGCAAGAACCGTTCTTACCTACGCATCAAAACCACAACGATAGTTTGTCAAGTTGGTGCTATTTTAACCTTCGCAAGGACCAAGCATAGCCACACTTGGTTCAACTAAAGTTGGAGAAACTGACACCCGCCAGCCACCTATGTGCAAAGCACGTCGGTAGAACCAGTCTCGCGTAAGCGTACGCGTAATGTCGGTCCGGGCCGCTTCATCCAACAATACCGCCGAACCAAAGTAAGACATGCTGGTAAGCAGTATGACTTATATCACCCACAACTCACTTGTGTTCTACTCGTGCACAACATCAACGCATAAAACCTAGGCTCGGATGCTACTGTTGGGGAACGTAGTAATTTCAAAAAATTTCCTACGCACACGCAAGATCATGGTGATGCATAGCAAGGAGAGGGGAGAGTGTTGTCCACGTACCCTCGTAGACCGAAAGCGGAAGCGTTAGCACAACGCGGTTGATGTAGTCGTACGTCTTCACGATCCGACCGATCCAAGTACCGAACGCACGGCACCTCCGAGTTCAGCACACGTTCAGCTCGATGACGTCCCGCGAACTCCGATCCAGCAGAGCTACACGGGAGAGTTCCGTCAGCACGACGGCGTGGTGACGGTGATGATGTTGCTACCGATGCAGGGCTTCGCCTAAGCACCACTACGATATGACTGAGGTGGAATATGGTGGAGGGGGGCACCGCACACGGCTAGGAGAGATCAACTAATCAACTTGTTGTTTAGAGGTGCCCCCCTGCCCCTGTATATAAAGGAGCAAGGGGGGAGGCCGGCCGACTCTCTATGGGTGCGCCAGGAGGAGGAGTCCTCCTAGTAGGAGTAGGACTCCCCTTTCCTACTCCTACTAGGAGGAGGAAAGGAAGGAGGAGAAGGAGAAGGAAGGAGAAGGAGGAAAAGGAGGAAAGGGGGGCCGGCCCCCTAGTCCAATTCGGTTTGGGCTAGGGGGCCGCACGCCCTGCCTCCTCTCTTCCACCACTTGGCCCATGAGGCCCATTACTTCTTCCTCGTATTCCCGTAACTCCTCGGTACCCCCGAAAATACCCGAATCACTCGGAACCTTTCCGATGTCCGAATATAGTTGTCCAATATATCGATCTTTACGTATCGACCATTTCAAGACTCTTTGTCATGTCCCCGATCTTATCCGGGACTCTGAACTAGCTTCGGTACATCAAAATGCATAAACTCATAATATAACTGTCATCGAAACCTTAAGCGTGCGGACCCTACGGGTTCGAGAACAATGTAGACATGACCGAGACATGTCTCCGGTCAATAACCAATAGCGGAACCTGGATGCTCATATTGGCTCCCACATATTCTACGAAGATCTTTATCGGTCAGACCGCATAACAACATACGTTGTTCCCTTTGTCATCGGTATGTTACTTGCCCGAGATTCGATTGTCGGTATCTCAATACCTAGTTCAATCTCGTTACCGGTAAGTCTCTTTACTCATTACGTAATACATCATCCCGCAACTAACTTATTAGTTGCAATGCTTGCAAGGCTTAAGTGATGTGCATTACCGAGAGGGCCCAGAGATACCTCTCCGACAATCGGAGTGACGAATCCTAATCTCGAAATATGCCAACCTAACAAGTACCTTCGGAGACACCTGTAGAGCACCTTTATAATCACCCAGTTACGTTGTGACGTTTGGTAGCACACAAAGTGTTCCTCCGGTAAATGGGAGTTGCATAATCTCAGTCATAGGAACATGTATAAGTTATGAAGAAAGCAACAGCAACAAACTAAACGATCAAGTGCTAAGCTAATGGAATGGGTCAAGTCAATCACATCATTCTCCTAATGATGTGATCCCATTAATCAAATGACAACTCATGTCTATGGCTAGGAAACATAACCATCTTTGATTAACGAGCTAGTCAAGTAGAGGCATACTAGTGACACTTTGTTTGTCTATGTATTCACACATGTATTATGTTTCCGGTTAATACAATTCTAGCATGAATAATAAACATTTATCATGATATAAGGAAATAAATAATAACTTTATTATTTCCTCTAGGGCATATTTCCTTCACAACAGGGAGCCGTTGGATCTAAGATGCAGCGGCACACACAAGGCATGAATGTTTTATTTGCAAAAAAACCTTCGAGAGTTTAGAAATTGCGCATAATTACAAAGACTACTCCCAAGCCATTGGATCTCAGTTCCAATGATTTAAAAACTCGTAACACCATAGCATCTAAGCTGCAGGGTGGAGTGATATTCTATGCCGCTGTCATTTTTGTTCGTAAACTTGCAAAATACGTGTAACTTGTGCTGTTACTTGTCTAACCGTGCAAAATGTTTGTTCAAAAAAACCATCCTACACAGAAATATCAGAACAACACATGGGGGTCCCACTAGTCATTGATCAAATTTGGACCTAAATCTAACAAATCTGAAAGACGAGATTCAAACTGGCAACCTGGACTACAAAGCGTAAGTCGATAGCCTGAAACAACAACGGTTGTTGGCTTTGTCCCATAACTTGGTTTTACACAGTATTACGTTGAGTAGAGTAGAGGGAGTGGCTCGTCAACACGTGCATGACCATTGACTCACTTACTAGTGGGTCCCAGGTCTGCGATCTCTCTCTCCTCTCCATCATCTAACGTTTAGACGCACAGGCACACACGCAGAGCGGCGCTAGCTTGCCGTGGGGTTATTATAACTAAAAAAGCTTGGAAAATAGAAGAATCGCCTAGAACAAGAGATGTTGTGGCTGGTCGAGATGGAGCTAACCACACCTATCCTCCATGCCACGTTAGCATGATGAAGCTGTGTGGCTAGTGGGGTGTTTTCAACCGACTAGTTGGGTCCCGAGGTCGAACCATAGGTAGTACGTCTGATACAGTATAATTTTACATGCACATTTTTCCTCTGTGCCGAGACGTGGCACACCCTACCACGCGGTTTCGGGGTCCTCCCGGGTGGTGCACGCATATATTCTTCCTTGCCGAGACGTGGGACGCCCTACCACGCGTTTTCTGGGTCCTCCTCGATCATAGTGCCGAAGCAACTAAATGAGTCATCAAATCATGAAAGACCACCTTTCCTGCCAAGTACATCAGTGAAGCACGGTGGCTAGCTAGTTGTGCTAGTGCGACCGATTAGCTAGGCCGCCGCCGCAACTGTTTCCCCCCTTTTTTATCTCCTTGCCGGCAGGTAAATTTAAATATCCACCGCAGCGTTGCTCGTGTCTTTGGGTGCGGCAGGCACAGCAGGATTTTTAATTTTTTGATTGACAGGAGCAGGCGCGGCAGCATTTTTAATTTTTTGATTGACGGGACCAGGCGTGGTAGCATTTTTAATTTTTTGATTGACGGGAGCAGGCGCGGCAGCAATTAGTCATGATGACTCCGCCTATAAAACCCACTTCTCGCTGATGTGAAAAGTCGTCGACTGGTGTTTTCCCATGGTGAAAACCAAAAAATTCACCCCGCTCCTCGGCTGGCTCCCTCCGCCTTCCCGTAGATTGCATTGCCTTTCAGCCGTTTCACCCCCTTTGCTTCCTCTCCCCATTGCTTCTACCTGGTGCCATGGCGGAGCAGCAGATCATAGAGTCTGAGGTGAGGCGCCTGACACAGGAGCTCCAGGCCAAGGCTGCGGAGCTCCGTGAGCTCAAGGAGGAGAGGAGTGCCATGCTCCTCCGTTATGTGCGGGAGTTCACAGAGCTTCAAAAGCGGCAGGCGTCCACCACAAAGATACTCGAGGCATCGGTGGCGTTGCTGCAGAAAGCAGGACATACGATAGGCCGTCAGGGGAGCCGGCTAGAGCGCGAGCGGGCTGGTCATGACGAGGTCCAAGATCGCCTCAGCCACTTGGTGGACCAAGTTGCCATGCACGTGTTGCGGCTGCGCGGTGCCTACCGTCGCGCCAGTGCGACCATGCCGGCCCTCGGGCTAAACCCGCTCGACCATCCCTTCGACTTCAACGAGCTGCGGCTTCCTAACCTGGTCTCCTTCTTAACCTATATCTCCGAGGAGCTGAGCCGTCCCCGCGCGATGGTGGGGGCGGAGCTGGAGGAGGGGTTGCGAGCTGCCGTCGCCGTTGCCGGGTAAATCCTCTTAGGGCTCTGTCACTGGAATCCATTCGTGCCATTGGACGCCATCTTTGATGAGCTGGCTCCCGTCGACCGGGAGCAGGCTCTGCGGGCGGTTGCACCTTGCATCACCAACATCGTGTGACTCGAGAAGCAGAGGGACTTCGGTGGTGTTTAGGCGTCCTCTGCATGGGAATGTCCATGTCTCGGCGCAACATGACCGTTGGATCAAACTCATACTGTGCAGGTCAGTCACTGTAGCACAAAGCGTGTGGGTGTGTTTGGTTGCATTCTCATCTCAATATAGTTGTTCCCTCTTCGTGTATTTGTGTTAACCTACTAGTGTGAACTCATGCACCCTTCATGCACCCTGCCAAACACCCAAAAGTGGGTCGAGAAGGGAACTTTTTCTCCCATCCCATGCACCCTTCATACACCCTGCCTAACACTGATTTGTGCTTCATATGGTTCATGTTTCGTGGAGTACTATAGCACCGTACTATCCGTGCGCTGTAGATCTAGTTCTGTTAACATTGATCTCACCGTTCATTCTTGACCGGACAGTCGAAAAAGCGGTACTATGTTACATTAATGTTCATATAGTTGACATACGCACAACATCATTTGTTGTCGTCATATCTTACTACGCTAGCAACAAGATTATGTAGTACTGACGTATGAACCACTGCACACCTAGTAGTAGGAGCACTGTGTATGTTCAAGTGGCTGTCGTGTTTCGCACCCCTCCGTCGTAAGAGTGGAAACGCTTGCTATAATAATTTTTTTCTTTAGAAAAATAGTGGACACGCTCTACCATGCAGATCCTTTGCTACTCACTTTCACCGATGTGTGGGGCAACCAGCATTGGGGTCCACCAGCCATGCACTAAATTACTCCATAGTAGAGTGCCCAACTGCACGGTAGACTACCCCGATCGAAGCGCCGCAGTAATGCCCAATGAGCCATCAAATCACAAAACCCCCTCCTTTCCAGTAGTAAGTTGGACGGACGAAGCAATCATCATTTCACTCTTCTCTCTCAGCTTCCTCTCTTAAAGAAAACCCACACTCGCTTCTCCCTCATCTTGTTCCTCATTTCTTCAAGAAAACCCCGACCTGCTTCTGCCATTGTTCTTCTCTCCCAAATAAGGAAAGGTGAGCGCACCAATGGTGTTGATTCTGGCCAAGGCCCGGTCTTGCAACCCCGAGACTGGTCCTATAACTCCCTCTCTGTTCTTCTTTTGGGTTTGTGATTATGGTTTCTTTTCTTTTATTTCTATTTGACAGTTTCTTGATGGACACTGGAGCACTGGCTGAAGTGATGTCTATGGCTTTGGCCAAAACCGTCGAGGCTCATGGTACGAAGAAGCGCAAGCACCCCGCCGAGACTACCGTAGACAAGCTCAAAGCCATCACCCTGTCCAAGGCTCCCTCTTCGGGATCCCTCATTAAGCAAGTCCAGGTAATATCTCTTCTTGACGATCTTTTTCTCGATCTTGATCGTGTTTTTTCATCTAACACGCAGTACTAGTACTAGTAGTACAACTTTCTGGGTGATCTTGCATGTGATTTTTGTGTGCCAAATGACGGTTCTAAATTCCTCTTTCGACCAAAACATGTGAGAGGTTGACACTTGTAGGATCGAAAGTATGTCTAGAGGGGGGTGATTAGACTACTTGACCAAATAAAAACTTAACCTTTTCCCAATTTTAGTTCTTGGCAGATTTTAGCTATTTTAGGACAAGTCAAGCAATCATCACACAATTCAAGCAAGCATGCAAAGAGTATATTGGCAGCGGAAAGTAAAGCATGCAACTTGCAAGAATGTAAAGGGAAGGGTTTGGAGAATTCAAATGCAATTGGAGACACGGATGTTTTTCCCGTGGTTCGGATAGGTGGTGCTATCCTACATCCACGTTGATGGAGACTTCAACCCACAAAGGGTAACGGTTGCGAGAGTCCACACAGGGCTCCACCCACAAAGGGTAACGGTTGCGCGAGTCCACACAGGGCTCCACCCACGAAGGGTCCACGAAGAAGCAACCACCCACAAAGGGTCCACGAAGAAGCAACCTTGTCTATCCCACCATGGCCATCGCCCACACAGGACTTGCCTCACTAGCGGTAGATCTTCACGAAGTAGGCGATCTCCTTGCCCTTACAAACTCCTTGGTTCAACTCCACAATCTTATCGGAGGCTCCCAGGTGACACCTAGCTAATCTAGGAGACACCACTCTCCAAGAAGTAACAAATGGTGTGTAGGTAATGAACTCCTTGCTCTTGTGCTTCAAATGATAGTCTCCCCAACACTCAACTCTCTCTCATAGGATTTGGATTTTGTGGAAAGAAGATTTGAGTGGAAAGCAACTTGGAGAGGCTAGAGATCAAGATTCATATGGTAGGAATGGAATTTCTTGGTCTCAACACATGAGTAGGTGGTTCTCTCTCAGAACATATGAGTTGGAATGGTGTATGTGTTCTGATGGCTCTCTCCTCGAATGAAGAGGAGGTGGAGGGATATATATAGCCTCCACACAAAATCCAACCGTTACACACAGTTTTCCAATCTTGGTGGGACCGAATTAACAAACTCGGTCGAACCGAAAATGTAAACCTAGTGACCGTTAGAGATTTTCGGTAGGACTGACATGCAACTCGGTAGGACCGATATGGTTAGGGTTTGGGCATAACGTAATCTCGGTGAGACCGATCACACAAACTCGGTGAGACCGAATTTGGTAATTAGCTAACCAGAGAGTTGGTCAGGCAAACTCGGTGGGACCGATTTGCTCTTTCGGTGAGACCGAAAAGTTACAAAGGGGAAACACTGAATTTACATTGCAATCTCGGTGGGACCGATTCGCTCTTTCGGTGAGACCGAAAAGTTACGAAAGGGAAACAGAAAGTTTGCAATCCCATCTCGGTGAGACCGAGATCCCTATCGGTAGAACCGAATTGCTAGGGTTTGGCAGTGGCTAATGACAAGTGAAACTCGGTGGCGCCGGATAGGAAGAATCGGTAGGACCGAGTTTGGCTTAGGGTTTAGGTCAAATGTGGATATGGGAAAGTAGTTGAGGGTTTTTGGAGCATATCACTAAGCACATGAAGCAAGAGGCTCATTAAGCAACACCTCATCCCTGCTTGATAGTATTGGCTTTTCCTAAAGACTCAATGTGATCTTGGATCACTAAAATATAAAATGAAGAGTCTTGAGCTTTTGAGCTTGAGCCAATCCTTTGTCCTTAGCATTTTGAGGGTTCCACTTTCACATCCATGCCATGCCAATCATTGAGCTTTCCTGAAATAATCATCTTGGAATAGCATTAGCTCAATGAGCTATATGTTGTTATGAATTACCAAAACCACCTAGGGATAGTTGCACTTTCAATCTCCCCCTTTTTGGTAATTGATGACAACATATAGATCAAAGCTTCGACAAATGATAATAAGCATGAAATATATCGTCGCTTTGAGAAGTATGTGATAAGTAAGAGCTCCCCCTAAATTTGTGCATATTTAAAATTTGCTTTGGACTGTAAATGCACAAGGAGTTAGAGTCATGGGTTACTCTTCCATGTCACATACATCTTGGTGGAGCGCTTAAAATGATAAGAGTGAAATACATGCACTCATCACCAAGAATAGTGAAAGATCACATAAGATAGATAAGATAATAGCATTAAGCAAGCATTAAGTGTAGCTTATGATCAAACACATGATCATCAATGTCTCACAAGCAATGACATAGTATCTCAAGCACTCAAAAGCAAACAAGTTCGAAAAACCACCAAAGAAAGAAAGAGAGAAAAAGCACTCTCTCTCTCTCGAAGCCTATGATCTATACATCTTCTCCCCCTTTGGCAACAAGTTACCAAAAAGTTCCTAGAAAATGCATAGTGCTAGATCGACGCTCAGGCTTGATCTTCTGGTGGTGGTGGAGTCCGGATCACTCCAAGGACGAAGGCTTCTGTAGATGCTGAAGTAGATGCTGGAGTTGGAGCTGAAGTAGATGCTGGAGCTGGTGGAACTGAGGCTGTAGCTGGTGCTGAGGTGGTGGCTCTGGTGGCAGCAACTGGCACGACAGACGACCTCGGACCTCGTGGCACTCTGGCAAAGGCATCAATGGTAGTCCTGCCTCTCCTCTCCTGCATGTCATCCTGAAGCTGCTCCACTGCAGTCTGAATCTCTTTCACCTTGACATCCAAGTCATAGAATTTTTGTTCCATGATCCTCTCTAAGCTTGCCTGGTTTTGAGTTAGGGTGGCTAGTCCTTGCTCAATCCGCAGGGTGGATGCAATCAGGTAACCAAGTTGCTCTTGTTTGGTCTTCAAGAAATACTCAGATGCCTCCTCTTGAGTTGGCATCTTGGCAGCTTTCTCCTTCCTTGCCTTCTCCTTCTTTGCATATGCTTGGGTAGATGATGGCTCGTTCTCAGTCATGACAACTTGATTGTCCTCAAAATCTGGACGGATGGGCAGGTGTTCCTTGTCCAATAAATATATGCCCGTGCCCATCTTGGAGTTAATGAGCTCCTGGATCTGAGGGGCATATCCGCAACTCCTCTTCTGATCTGCTGCGGTCCTTTTGATAGTTTCCACTATGAGGCTCATCACCTTGAACTTCTGAGGCACATCAAATACATGTAGCAAGTTGATAGCATGGCCTCTGATCATCTTGTGATCTCTAGACTTGGGCAATAAGGTGTGCCTCAAGATCCAATTGATAGTTGGCAGCCCTGACAGAAGGTAATGCACAGACCCAAATTTGAACGTGTCAAGTGCTTCATTTGGAATTTCCTTGTACATATTGGACATAGAGTTAAGGTCCATCTTCTTCTTGGCATATATGTCCAAATCATCACCATGCTCCTCTGGGGCATTAATGATCTGTGCCCACTTAGCAACTGTGGATTGGTACCTTGTACCCTCAGACATCCATGTGATCCTCCCATCTGAATAAAAATGTGCTGTGGAGTAGAACTGCATTATAAGCTCCTCATTCCACTTTGTGAGCTTCTGCCCAACAAAGTCAGCTACTCCACAAGCTATGAAGCTGTCTTGCACTCCAGGATAGTGCTCCTCATTGTCCTTGATGTACTGCCAGTCAACCCATCTCATATCACAGACTATTGGCTTCTTATCAAGCAGTACTGTCTCATAGAAGTCCTGCTGTTCCTTAGTGTGGAACCTGTAGTCAACAGTAGTCCTCCTCCTTGAAGCATACAGGTCTGCTTCTCTCCACTTCCTCAGCCCTGAATCTCTCCTGAGCTTCATGTCCTCAGCCACAGGATGCACATCGTTGTGGTCTGGGATCTTGGGCTTGAGCTTTCTCAGAACTTGCTCTTCATCCTCTTCTTCAGCAACAGTCTCAGGCACTGGGGCCTTGTTCTTCTCAGCTGCAGGAATGCTCCTTGTATTCCTCTTTGGTTTTGGCTTGGAGGCAGCTTTGGGCTTAGATGTAGTAGCCCCTGATATTATGGCATCACCCATCAGCTTGGGTGCCTTAGGTGCTGGTGCAGCTACCTCTTCTTCCTCTTCCTCTTCCATGATGGAAGCCTTTCCTAGCACTCTGGCTACGGTCTTCTTGACCCTTTCCTTTCTTTTCTTTCCCTCAGTAGCAACTAGCTCTTTGGGTGCAGGCTTCTCAGTTGAAGCTCTTGCCTTTGACATGGGCTGCCTGCCTGCTGGCCTTTTGATTTTCAGCCCTGGCTTTGTGCCTTGAGCTGGCTCGACTCTCTTTGATGTGGCCTCTTCCTCTGCCACATAATCTTGATCTTCGGAGTCTGAAGTTCTCTTCTTCTTCTGTCTGGTGGCAGCTTTTGGCAAGTTGCTAGGGGTGCTCCTGCTGCCCTCATCTGAAGAGCTGGAGGGACTAGTGCCCTCACTCATGTGCACCTGCTGCTCTGACATGTTCTGGCTGTCACTTTGATCAGACATGCTGCAAGCTCTGACTTCTGACCCTGTGAATAGTTTATAGATGAGGTAGAATAGATGAGCATCACAAAATGCAGAGATTTTTGCAAAAGAATGATCCAAAAACTTAGTTTTAGTTTCCCACTGAAATCATCTCGGATCTACCGATTTTTAAACTCGGTGATACCGAAGCAGTTTTGGAACCTAAACTAGTGAACTCGGTTGGACCGAGTCACAGTTCGGTGGCACCGAGACTGCTAGGGTTTCACAAAGTTCCAAAATCAGTCACACCGATAAGTAATTCTCGGTCAGACCGAGTCTCACTTGTGCAATGGCATAAGCCAAATCGGTGGGACCGAGTTTTTCAACTCGGTGGGTCCGAGATGGTTTCGGCGGAAACCTAACCCTAAAATTTTCGAATCAAAGCTAATCTACGGGCGTATTGACTAGATAGGAGTGTTTCAATCGTGGCAAGAATCACGAGGAACACAATGTGCTAGGAATCGGACGGGGAATAGCACTGTTATCGAGTCCATACCCTAGTTCGGCGGAGACTCGCTACGGCGGCAACAGCGGGGCAGAATTCCCGTTGACGGCGACGGAGACCAGCGACTGGAGGCGGCTGGCGGCGAGAAGACGATCCGGAGACCATGTTGGCAGAGTAGGCTATCGCGTGGGCGAAGGGGTTCGGAGAAATTTCCAAATTTTGCCCGTGACTATATATAGCCCGACCCTGTCGGTGTGACCGAGTGGAACAACTCGGTGGCACTGAGATTCATAACTGCAGGCAGTTACTGAAACTCGGTGGGACCGAAATGTTCAAATCGGTTGCACCGAGATCGAAAACCTAGATCAACTTAATGATCTCGGTAGGACCGAAGTGGGGTATCGGTCAGACTGAGAATCATAAAGAGGTTTTGGAAGTTTAAGTCTATGACGAATCGGGGACTCCGAGCGCTCCTCACACAGAGTGGTTCGAATTTGACTTGATCAAATTTTGTGATGCAGCATGAATAGAGTTTGAGACGAGAAAAGCATAGATAGCTAGAGGAGGTACTTAGGCATTCTTGTCCATCCACTTGGCAAAAGAAAATAAAACCAAACAATCAAAACAACAAGTGGATGTCCTCGAATGAGTAAAATATGCAACCAGCATGCTCACACAATAAGATGGCAAATGAAATATGTGGCAAGGCATGCACAACCAATTCTAGCATCTATCAAGCAATTTGCGATGACAAGGTCATCTATATATGAGTATATTGACTTAGGAGTCAAGTGAGAGCACTTGATCATAGGTCATACTCATCGTTTAAGATCAAGTGGGGTTACCACTTTTACATAAAGCATTGTTGTGTTCACATCTTTAGAGTTGCTTTAGCTCAGTCTTAGAGTAAAGCTCCCCCTAGATGTGATATCCCCCCTAAGAGGGATGAACTAACCTTGGGTTTTGTCGATGATGACTTCATGTAGATGTTGAAGATGTGGATGCTCAATGTTGATGTAGATCACTTGGAGTTATCCATTTGAGTGAATTGCACTTTCAATACCTACATGGGTTAGTCCCACAAGGAACAAACAAGGATATCCATAGACATAGAGTGATGCACACACAAGATGATGTCCATGAAAACTTTTAGGTTACCTTGTCCCTTGTCTTACCAACAAGAGGGTTTGTGACTCCTTGAACTAGTGCAAGATGTGGAAGTTGATTGCACTTGTTCTTGCCAAAATGATAAGAGTGAAGTATGTTGGCGGAGTCACCCTCAAGAACTCTCTAGTTCTTCTTATTTTGGATCCACACCATCTTGATGGGAATCCTTGGAGTTGTAGTCATACTTGATGAAGTGGAACTTGAAGTAGTCTTGGGAATCCACTTGACTAAGGTCTTAGGAGCTTCTTCAAATGCATCAATTTCCTCTTGAAGCTTGTCCTTGCCTTTTTGCTTGTAGTCTTGTGGTGGAAGATCATCTTGAGCTTGTGTCCCGTTGAAAGAAGTATCATACTTCTCTTGTTGAGGAACAAACTTTGTCTTGGGGTATTGATCTTCTTCCCACTCAACTCCATTGGCATTGAACTTTCGTTCAAAACCAACACCTTGATTCTTCCGGTGCATTCCTTGCTTGCGCACAATTTCCTCGAATTGCTTACTCCCGGCAAGGCTTTTGTACACTCCTTTCTCTATAATCCCCTTCAATAAGCTATTTTCTTGCTCAAGTGTAACTTGGCTAAGAGAATCATTAGTGGAATCAAGAGAACTACTAGAAGCAACAATATTGGATTTAGCATGATCATTGTTACTACTAGAGGAAGAATCTTTCTTGTTCTTGTTACTAGACTTGACTTGAGGCATGTAAGTGGATAAGAGTAAATGCTTGGCAATGTGAGAAGAGCTTTTCTTGCGGAGATCATCATTGATTGCTTTTAAGAACTCATGCTCTTACTCAAGATTGAGATTTTCAAAGCGTAATTTCTCATGACCTCTTAAAAGTTCTCGATGATCTTCGAAGATAGTTTCATGAGCTAACTTAAGAGTGTTTAGTTCTTTAGTTAGAGCCTCAATCTTCTCCTTATCATTGTCATTCGTTTTATCTTGATTAGCATGTTTAATTGACATTTCATCATAGTATTCATCACTAGAGTTGTCAACAAGCAAATCATCACCTAACAAGTCATCTTCATCACTATTGAAATCAACATACTCGGGGTGTGTTACCTTAGGACCTTTGGCCATGAAGCATCTTCCAATTCCTTCATTTGGTGAGTCAAATATGTCGTAGGAGTTGGTTGACACAAGTGCTAGACCGGCAACACCATCATCTTGAGTATCTTCGGAGTCGGAGTGATAACTTCTCTCGGAGTGGCTGTCGGAGTCGGAGCCGGATACCCATTCACCAACATGAGCTTGATGTCTTCGTCTTGTGTAGCTCCTCGATGATTTTTCCTTCCTTTCCGAATCCTTGCTTCTCCGTGAGTATCTTCGTTCATAACGATCATCTCTACTCCTCCTCTCTCTTGGTGGTGATTCTTTGCTTCTTATTTTTGGAGAATCTTCTCTTCTCTTGTAGGGAGCCGTACACTCATTGGAATAGTGTCCGGGTCTTCCACAACTGTAGCAGTTTCGCTCTCGACTAGAAGATCTTTTGTCATTGTAGGACCTTGACTTGAAGCTTCTATCTTTGCTTCTACTCTTGTAGAACTTGTTGAAGTTCTTCACCATTAAGCTCAATTCTTCATTGAAGTCTTGTTTCTCACTTGATGATGTAGGGGCTACACATGAGGCTTTATAGGCACCACTTGATTTGTTGTGAAGTTCCTCTTTATCCTTAAGTGACATCTCATGAGCAACAATTCTTCCAATCACCTCCGTTGGCTTGAGATCTTTGTAATTGGGCATCATTTGGATCAATGTGCACACGGTATCATATTTTCCATCCAAGGATCTTAGAATCTTCTTGATACAGAATCTGTCGGTCATCTCTTCACTTCCTAAGCCGGCAATCTCATTTGTGATGAGAGCAAGCCTAGAGTACATTTCAGCGACACCTTCACCATCCTTCATCCTGAACTTGTCAAGTTGGCTTTGAAGCACATCCAACTTCGATTCCTTGACGGAGTCGGTACCTTCGTGCATATCAATCAAAGTGTCCCAAATTTCCTTCGCATTCTCAAGACGGCTGATTTTGTTGAATTCTTCGGGGCACAATCCGTTGAAGAGAATATCACAAGCTTGAGCATTGTATTGCAACATCTTCAACTCATCCGCGGTAGCTTCACGGTTTGGTTCTCTCCCATCAAAGAAGTCAACTTGCAAACCAACACACACAATAGCCCAAACGGCGGGGTTATGTCCAAGAATATGCATTTTCATTTTATGCTTCCAACTAGCAAAATTAGTACCATCAAAGTAGGGACCTCTACGGTGATAATTTCCCTCGCTAGACGCCATACTCTCCTAGGTTGTGAAACCAAGGCTATGACCACCAAAGCTATGGAGATCAAAGCAAATGGAGACCAAAGCTCTGATACCACTTGTAGGATCGAAAGTATGTCTAGAGGGGGGTGATTAGACTACTTGACCAAATAAAAACTTAACCTTTTCCCAATTTTAGTTCTTGGCAGATTTTAGCTATTTTAGGACAAGTCAAGCAATCATCACACAATTCAAGCAAGCATGCAAAGAGTATATTGGCAGCGGAAAGTAAAGCATGCAACTTGCAAGAATGTAAAGGGAAGGGTTTGGAGAATTCAAACGCAATTGGAGACACGGATGTTTTTCCCGTGGTTCGGATAGGTGGTGCTATCCTACATCCACGTTGATGGAGACTTCAACCCACAAAGGGTAACGGTTGCGAGAGTCCACACAGGGCTCCACCCACAAAGGGTAACGGTTGCGCGAGTCCACACAGGGCTCCACCCACGAAGGGTCCATGAAGAAGTAACCACCCACAAAGGGTCCACGAAGAAGCAACCTTGTCTATCCCACCATGGCCATCGCCCACACAGGACTTGCCTCACTAGCGGTAGATCTTCACGAAGTAGGCGATCTCCTTGCCCTTACAAACTCCTTGGTTCAACTCCACAATCTTGTCGGAGGCTCCCAGGTGACACCTAGCCAATCTAGGAGACACCACTCTCCAAGAAGTAACAAATGGTGTGTAGGTAATGAACTCCTTGCTCTTGTGCTTCAAATGATAGTCTCCCCAACACTCAACTCTCTCTCATAGGATTTGGATTTTGTGGAAAGAAGATTTGAGTGGAAAGCAACTTGGAGAGGCTAGAGATCAAGATTCATATGGTAGGAATGGAATTTCTTGGTCTCAACACATGAGTAGGTGGTTCTCTCTCAGAACATATGAGTTGGAATGGTGTATGTGTTCTGATGGCTCTCTCCTCGAATGAAGAGGAGGTGGAGGGATATATATATAGCCTCCACACAAAATCCAACCGTTACACACAGTTTTCCAATCTTGGTGGGACCGAATTAACAAACTCGGTCGAACCGAAAATGTAAACCTAGTGACCGTTAGAGATTTTCGGTAGGACTGACATGCAACTCGGTAGGACCGATATGGTTAGGGTTTGGGCATAACGTAATCTCGGTGAGACCGATCACACAAACTCGGTGAGACCGAATTTGGTAATTAGCTAACCAGAGAGTTGGTCAGGCAAACTCGGTGGGACCGATTTGCTCTTTCGGTGAGACCAAAAAGTTACAAAGGGGAAACACTGAATTTACATTGCAATCTCGGTGGGACCGATTCGCTCTTTCGGTGAGACCGAAAAGTTACGAAAGGGAAACAGAAAGTTTGCAATCCCATCTCGGTGAGACCGAGATCCCTATCGGTAGAACCGAATTGCTAGGGTTTGGCAATGGCTAATGACAAGTGAAACTCGGTGGCGCCGGATAGGAAGAATCGGTAGGACCGAGTTTGGCTTAGGGTTTAGGTCAAATGTGGATATGGGAAAGTAGTTGAGGGTTTTTGGAGCATATCACTAAGCACATGAAGCAAGAGACTCATTAAGCAACACCTCATCCCTCCTTGATAGTATTGGCTTTTCCTAAAGACTCAATGTGATCTTGGATCACTAAAATATAAAATGAAGAGTCTTGAGCTTTTGAGCTTGAGCCAATCCTTTGTCCTTAGCATTTTGAGGGTTCCACTTTCACATCCATGCCATGCCAATCATTGAGCTTTCCTGAAATAATCATCTTGGAATAGCATTAGCTCAATGAGCTATATGTTGTTATGAATTACCAAAACCACCTAGGGATAGTTGCACTTTCAACACTGATTTCTTATAGATTACTTTCAACTACTTTATGAACATTAATGCTACCTTTGAAGAGGGTATATTTGCCCTAGTAACTTGTGTTGCAAGTAATCCCTCTGCTCTCATGCCTTTGAAGACATGTTCTAGTGTCTTTGTTCACTCATTTCTGTGCGTATATGTACTCATATATGGAGTAAAATATCGAATATCATCTTATATTTCTGAACGGAGGTAGTAATAAAATATATGGTTTCTGTTTGAATTAGAACCAGGTCCACGGTGGAGATGAAGTTCTCAAAGTCATGCCATGTAAACTGGAAGACCTGAGGATGAGTTCTACTGCTAAACTATCTAGCTGTTGTGTCCTTGTCGCCGCGTGTCCTGAACTAGTGTTTTCCTGTAGCATTGTTGTCGGGCGTGTTCTCGAGGTTGTACTTGACAACAACAATTTCCTGGTTGTGCCTTCGATTACGAAGGGTGTGGTTCTTGTAAAGCTTCCCGACAAATCTGATGCGGCATGTCTTCATCATCATGTTTATGAGTGGAAAGACCACTCTGTTAGGTTCTCCAAGGTTGACGAGATGGCGAGATCCGATCTGTTATTGCGACCCGATCTTTCATGACACTCCACCACCAGCAGTAGCAACCTCTCACCCGCGCACGCGATGTACATGAAGTAGAGGGTTTGAACCTTGCGTCCCAGCACGTGAAAACCAATCTTGACGAAAGGTACTCACGCGCAAAACAATTTCCACGAAGAGAAATCACAACACAGAGGTTTTCTAAAGATCCCTCTAAAACTTGATACGGGTGTCTACCCTGAAAAACACTCATATCTATTTCATAAAAAAATAACCTCCCCTACAAAAACTTATCGATTGGCTTTATATTGTAGCCACACACCCTACCTAGCTTGGAAAGCAAGCCCTCACGTAAACGTAACACCTAGGCATATCTAAATAGACTTGGTATATTTAAGGAAAGTAAAACTACTTTAGCTCTCGTGCATGCATGCGACGGCTTGATTTATTCTTCTGTTGGTGGACCCCAGCCAACATCCTTCAAACTAAATAACTCCCAGATAAACTGGCTCCTGACGTTGATAGTTTCCTTGCCCGGCAGGAAAAGAAATAATAATCTTCTTGTTTTCATCTTCACGTAGCAAATCCTAGTAAGAAAATACTCAAGATCAGTTGTGGACTCCTTGATGCCTCCTCCTGAACGTGTCTTACTAAAATAATTAAAGTATCTTTTCCCTAGATTTCCTCTTGAAGCATGCACGTCTAATCCATAAGCAGATGGCATCTCAAATTTAACATGTCTTTCCTTTTTGCATATGCACATGCTCTCCAACACATCAATATGTATGGCCGTAGAACTTGGCCGCAGGTGCTCCATTGCATCTGCAATGTTTTTCTGGAGAACACTGGCTTTAGGCAAAACATCGACCACCTTCATATTTATATTGCAACGGGTCGTATCATCCTCTCTGCCTTGAATCGAAACTGTCCTCGGTTTCGAGTTGATCTCTTTGACAATATTTTTTCTGTAGATTGAACGATGATTGTACAAATCATAGTATATTAGGCCCTTTTCTTTACTTCTGATGTAGCTTGAGCAATATCTCGTTTCCGATGATCCACCTTATATTGATCAAATGAGTACGTGTCAAGTGGTACGTACTGTCCGCGATGAACGAAAGAAAATTCTCCCACTGAATGATATGTTAGCTGGCCTTTATCTGTCCATGGTTTTCCTAAGAGCAGTTCCTGGATTAGGGGGTATCCGGACAGCTGGACTATATCCTTTGGTCGGACTATTGGATTATGAAGATACAAGATTGGAGACTTCGTCCCGTGTCCGGATGGGACTCTCCTTGGCATGGAAGGCAAGCTTGGTAATACGGATATGTAGATCTCCTTACTTGTAACCGACTCTGTGTAACCCTAGCCCCCTCCGGTGTCTATATAAACCGGAGGGTTTAGTCCGTAGGACCAAGAACAACAATCATACCATAGGCTAGCTTCTAAGGTTTAGCCTCTCGGATCTCGTGGTAGATCAACTCTTGTACTACTCATATCATCAAGAACAATCAAGCAGGACGTAGGGTATTACCTCCATCAAGAGGGCCCAAACCTGGGTAAACATTGTGTCCCCCGTCTCCTGTTACCATCCGCCTAGACGCACAGTTCGGGACCCCCTACCCGAGATCCGCCGGTTTTGACACCGACATTGGTGCTTTCATTGAGAGTTCCACTGTGCCGTCACCGTAAGGGAGGATGCCTCGTCTTGTTGTCAAAAACAACATTACCGCCGGGGGAGCCCTAGCTATCGGCCAAACTCTGCGGCTAGGCAGTTTCATCATGACCGCCCGTTCGGCTGCTGCACCAGCGATGACTTCTCGGGTCATCGAAAACAGCCTCCACGTCGGCTCGGAATTTGTTGAGCAGATGGATCCAATGGAGCTCTCTTCCCTAAACGAGCTCTTGGATCGCATCGCCGCCTTGGGAGTCACTACAGACTATGATCGGATTGGGCTTAAACCCGATCAAAGGGAGATTAACACTCCACCGGTCACCCATCATATTGCGGTGAAGGAGGAACAATGCGGCGATTCTTCCTCTATCTTGAGGACTAACTATGTCCGGATTCCTGAGCTCTCTGAGCCGGATACCCGTTTACGGGAGGACATCACCCAAGCCCTAAACCTAGAGTCAGGCAGCGGGCCAGACTTATCGGGCAACATCCCGGAACCCGAACTTCCAAGATTGGAAACTCCTCAGCCCCTGGGTCTCAGATCGGGTAAGGGTTCGGACTCCAATCCACCCACCCACCCAAACATAAATGATCTTTCCCACATCAGGCAAGAGCCCCAGGAAATAGTACATCATTATTGGGCCAGATTCCTCCTTGTGATGAACAAGGTTAAGGACTATCGCGAGGAAGACGCAGTCTCATTTTTCTGCAATAATTGCACGGACAAGGGAATCCTTAACGCCATAAGTCGCCGTGACATATCACGCTTCGCCGACTTGGCATCCATAGTATGAAAGTACTGTGCAATGGAAAGCGCCTGGAAAACCGAAACGAAATTTTGGGATAATCCGTCTCCGAATATACACCCAGTCCAAAGTAAAAGGGTGCACTATCATAAGACACCCGAGTTAATTACAAAGAAGCAAAGACCCTCTACAGGGCATGGAACCATATTGGAGGGATGGCTCAACGGACCCTGCAAAATTCATAGTACAGCGGATACCATACCAACACACATCCTTAGACCATGTTGGGTACTCCGGCAGGTGGCCAAAAGTGGTGAGGATCTTCTCATCCCAGATGCCACAGAGAACCATCCCGTGGATAACAATACGGTATTAACAGTCTTTGAGACCTTCGCATCAAATAATAGGCGCAAGCGCACACTCTGCAGCCTTGCCAAAATCTGCCACGTGGCAGCAATAAATCCATGGAGTGACACGGCTATTACCTTCAATGCCAGTGATGAACCTAAATTCCGAACAGCCCGAGCACCAGCTGCACTGGTCCTCAGTCCAATTGTGGATAGCTTTCGACTCACCAAAGTACTCATGGACGGCGGCAGTGGATTAAACCTCATCTATGAGGAAACTCTTGAAAAAATGGAAATAGACTAGAACCGCATTGAGCGAAGCAGCACAACCTTCAGAGGAATCGTCCCCAGTCGGGAAGCACGCTGTGCTGGGAAAATCACACTAGATGTGGTATTCGGCACATCGGAGAACTATAGGTCCGAAGAAATTACATTCCAAGTGGCCCCGTTCAGTAGCGGATACCACGCCCTTTTAGGGCGGGAGGCTTTCACGATCTTCCAAGCCATACCCCATTACGGGTACATGAAGCTCAAAATGCCCGGGCCCAACGGAATCATCACTCTCGCTAGTGATCCGAACACAGCACTCCGCGCCAAAAACAAAACAGCCGCATTGGCCCTCGAGGCATTATCCGAAGCCCTTGCGGCCGAGGAATTAACTGTGTTGCGCTCCATAGTGGGCAGGGACGACGTGATACTTGCCAAGAGATACAAGTCCACCTCTTTTAAACTAGCGGATGAAATAGTCAAATTCCAAGTCCACCCAACGGGCCCTACAAAAACAGCCTCCATCGGGGCACAGTTAAACCCCGCAGTGGACGCACTACGAGAGTTCCTGCGCGAGAATTGGGACATATTTGCCTGGCATCCCTCGAATATGCCAAGAATCCCACGCAGGCTGGCCGAGCACAGCCTTAATATTCTAAAGGGATTCAAGCCGGTCAAGCAGACTCTTCGGCATTTCTCTGAACCTAAGAGACAAGCTATGGGAGAGGAACTAGCCAAGTTATTGGAGGCCGAATTCATTAGAGAAATAAAAAACCCAGACTGGCTAGCAAACCTGGTGATGGTACCAAAGAAGGACAAATCCTGGCGCCTATGTGTCGATTTCAAGGACCTCAACAAGGCTTGCCCAAAGGATCCCTTCCCCCTCCCCCGCATCGATCAAATTATCGATGCTACCGCAGGACACGATTCATTGTGTTTCCTCGACACATACTCCGGCTACCACCAAATCAAGATGGCGGAGTCTGACCAAGCCGCAACGGCATTTATCACACCTTACGGCCCCTTATGTTTCAACACAATGCCTTTTGGGCTCAAAAAAGCCGGCGCAACATATCAGCGCATGATTCAGACATGTCTGGAGAAACAGATCAGCAAAACAGTAGAGGCATACGTAGATGATGTGGTCGTCAAAACCAAACACGTCGACTCTCTAATAGATGACTTGAGGCTCACATTCGACAACCTCCGAACATACGACATCAAGCTCAATCGGGAAAAATGCGTTTTCGGTGTACCAGCCGGAAAGCTCCTGGGCTTCATTGTCTCCAGTAGAGGAATTGAAGCAAATCCAGCCACAATCCGAGGTCTGTCATAGTTGGCTATCCCACGGACCTCAAACAAATCCAAAAATTAACCGGATGTGTGGCGGATCTAAGCCGCTTTATCTCCCGCTTAGGAGAAAAGGCATTACCCCTTTATCGCCTCCTTCGGCGCACCGAACACTTCGAGTGGACGGATGCTGCCACAGCCAGATTGGAAGAAATAAAAGCCATACTGGCATCCAACCCAATCCTGGCCGCGCCAAACATCGGCGAACCAATGTTGTTGTACATTGCGGCAACTCATTAGGTTGTAAGCGCAGTGCTCGTCGTCGAACGAGAAACGGACGGACATAAATTCCCCCTTCAAAAGCCGGTATATTATGTATTCATTGTCCTCACTCCATGCAAATCACGGTACCCACATTATCAAAAGATAGCCTATGTGGTATTCATGGCATCTCGGAAGCTGCGACACTACTTTCAAGAGTGTTCAATTACAGTAGCCTCAGAAGTGCCACTTAATGATATTATAAACAACCGTGACGCCACGGGCCGGATTGCCAAATGGGTCATTGAGCTCCTCCCGATACCGAATACTCTGACATAATCGGAGGCTCTGCCACCGAAATAACACCTTCAGCACATGTAATAATGGCCATCAGCACCCCGTGGACAGAACCATTCCTGGCCTACCTAACTAGGCAGGAACTTCCCGAGGACCAAAATGAGGCACGCTGCATAGTGCGGCAATCTAAAGCCTACAGGGTCCACGAGGGAGAGCTGTATAAAAAAAAGCACTACCGGAGTCCTTCAAAGGTGCATCTCCGAAGAGGAAGGGCGGAAGCTTTTGGTAGAAATTCATGCCGGACTCGGCGGCCACCACGCCGCAACCCGGGCCCTTGTAAGCAAGGCCTTCCGTACAGGTTTTTATTGGCCGACGGCCCGGGTAGATGCACAGGACTTGGTCCAACACTGCGTCGGTTGCCAGCTTTTTGCAAACCAAAGCCACATGCCACCCACCGCCCTCCAATACTTACTGGTCATGGTGGATAAATTCACCAAATGGATAGAAGCCAAACCTGTTAAAACGGCCGAATCCGGACTGGTGATAGACTTCATATCCGGGGTTGTACACCGTTATGGCATCCCCCACAGCATCACCACTGGCAACGGCACGAACTTCACGGCCGACGAGGTAAAACTCTGGTGCAGCAACATGGGCATCAAGCTCGATTATGCTTCTGTCTATCACCCACAAACTAACGGCCAAGTTGAGCGAGCAAATGGTCTTATCATGAGCGGCATCAAACCCAAATTAGTGCGGTCCTTAAAGGAGTCTAACACGCACTGGGTAGAGGAGCTCGACTCCGTACTCTGGGGGCTGCGGACCACGCCGAATCGTACTACCGAATACACACCCTTCTTTATGGTGTACGGCGCAGAGGCGGTTCTGCCCTGCGACATAATTCATGACTCACCTCGAGTGCGCATGTACGAAGAAAGAGAAGCCGAGCTCGATCAGCAGGATAGTCTGGACCCCCTAGAGGAGGAGCGCGACGTGGCAAAAGCCCGTTCCGCATTCTATCAGCAACAGGCTCGAAGATACCAAAGCAGAGAAGTACGGGCCAAAACTTATAACGTTGGCGAGCTAGTTCTACGCCTGCCAGAGAAGAAAAAGACCAAGCTCGAGCCCAAATGGGAAAGTCCTTTCATTATTGACCAAGTTCTGACCGGTAGAGCGTACCGTCTGTGGGATGCATCGAATAATCGACTTGAGCCAAACCCATGGAACGCAGCCAGGCTCCAAAGATTCTACGCCTAGTGCCGGACTCTATGTTCGTCTCTTCCTCTGTCCATTTTTTGCATATACATTATCTGTCTTTTCTCTCTTTCTTTCTTTTATTCTTTCTCAAGGCCTTCAAGGGCCAACTTGTGCCTTGCTTGCACACTATTGACGCGCTAACCGCGCTCATTATACCTGGGGACTTCTTACACAGAAGCTTAATTATTTATCTGGGCTTCATGCCCCGCACATGTGTTATTCTTCCGCATGTACCTTTTTCACCATTATATGCATCGATATGACTTAAGTTTTGGCCAAGCTAGGTTGCCTGGCTCTTGTATTTATGCCCTACGTTCCCGTTAATTCGGCTAGGGCATAAGGGGAGCACCTCTGCGATTGTTACTACCGGGTCAGCCGGATGTGTACCTCAGACTAGGTGAAGCCGAAAGCTAGCACCACTAGGGAAAAGGCTAGCTGGTCCACCCGTGCTACTGCTACACAAGTGTTGCAGCAGCGCGCTTAAAGGAACCTTGCTGCTGCTAATAGCTATAGCGCGCTTCCCCTGTGCGCGCTACTGCTACAACCGCGATGCTGCTAACTTTTCTGCACTCGCTACTGCTAATTTTAGTAGTTTTTTGTTTTTTTCGGCATATTTTTTTGTATTTGAACAGGCTTTATAGAAGAATCTTTAGCACATACAAATGTCATCATGATACACATACAAATTCCTGCGAGACCACAAATGTAATCATAGCATATACATACAAATAGTCTCATCATAATCATCATCCAACACAAAGTGGTATCTTGTCATCATCTCGAAAATAGCGATACATGCAAGTCTCGAATACTTACAACTACAACGTCATCCATGTAAACAAAGGTATACGCGAGAAGAGCTATCACTATGAGTGAGAGCGGAACTATGCAGTACATGAGATGGCGGTTACGAGTCCTCTCTCGCGCTAGCGTGAACCTCAAGTAACTAGCTTCTCCTTCTTGTCTGCTTTTGAAGCCTTTATGGCTAGCGTCCGAGAACCCATTCACTTGTGCCTGACACTCATGCCACTCATTGTACACCCCCAGAACCTTCCCTTTGTACACGACATAGCAGTTCCATCTCGCCATCAAGAAACTAGGTACCTGTTAGAGATGCATGTTCATGAAGAGGATGTACAATCATATATATGCAACAAAATATACTAGAGAACACCGAAAAAGAAAGGGTTAGGAACTAGATGCAACATACAGTACGCAAATTAATTAACTAGAGGTATGCAGGTCATCGTATGCAAACTAACAAAGTAGCGTTATGCAAGTTCGGCAGGGATCATGGACATCACAAACTTGCATCACTACAAATAGTATACAAGTTCAACCGACACATATCATCATCATCGGCATCATAAATCACTAGAAGTTCCATCCTTCCATATCATCGAGGATGGACCCTAGCTTCTTGAATGGCGTGAGGTCTAGACGTTGCATGCCTACGTGAGTTCGGACGTCAGCTCACGATATAGGGCCGTGGTGGAACATCCCCTTCTCATCGACGACTTCTTTCATGATGATCGTCGCAATGTTGCTTTGGATGCGAAAGAAGTCATTTCTAAGTTTATAATCCGCTTCTCCATGAGATTCTAGCCACTTGTGGATATGATCATCATTTCTGCTTCTCATGCGAAGCTTTTGGTGATCTGTGTTGAACTGATTCATGAGATGGAGGATGTACAATCCATCCTTCTTGCTTGGTTTTGGGACTTGGATGCAGGAGAAGTTAGTTTTATGCGCGAAACCCATCTTCTTGTTCCTTTGTTTCCTGATCTGCATGTGGCCACCTCTAAAGCTGAAGCCTTGGAGAGCATCATCTAGAATATTCATTATGTGGGTGTAGTCTTTTTTCTCGTAGTCTCTGGAAGGGTCAAAATACACGGCGTGGGAGACTTGCGGATAAAGAACGATAAGGACGGCGCGCCCGTTGCTGCGGGGAAAAGACACCTCAAATTATTCCCCATAGAGAGAGAAGGAATGATTGAAATGTATAAAAGGGTTGTTCGAAACTGACTTACTTTGGATGATAAGGCACGAGGACAATTTCCCGGTCCTTATTCTGTACCATGAAGTTTTGGAGGTAGTCCCTAGCAGTTTCACGCTCAAAGTCGCCGAGACTCAAGAAAGACTCGTGCATGTAGTATGGATCCGCCACACAGATTTGCGAGACTTCTTCACTGTTCATGACAGAGCTCATATGTAGCGCAAAAAGGCGGACGATTGTAAAATCGAGCCGCCTTGTCAGAAACATCTCAAAGATATGGTCAAACCGCAGGAAGAACACCTCCGCGGGCCGTGTCTCGATGTAGCACTTCCCCTCAGGCACACGAGCCGCGTATGTCGGATATCCTGGATCCTTTGAGGCTAGTAGGCTTTTCTCAGTCGGCCCTTGAATAAGCATGCTCATGTGAATGTACTTCGATTTCATGCACAACCAGGGGGGAGGTTGTACATCCATACAAACACGGGCCATGTGCTATGGTTGGTGCTCTGGTTGCCAAACGGATTCATGCCATTGGTACACGCGCCGAGCACGATGTTCCTTGCATCACATTCAAAATACCGATAGAAGTTGTTCAACGCTCTCCACTAGCTTCCATCCTTGACGTGTCTCAGCTTCGGATCATCTCCATCATCGGGCTTCTTCCTCTCCGCGTGCCAGCGCATTAGCTTTGCTTCCTTGGGATCTACAAAATACCTCTGGAGACGGGGAGTGATCGGTAAGTACCATACCACTTTCTGGGTACATTTCTTCCCGGCCTTCTTGTATCGAGAAGCATTGCACACCGGACAACTTGTTTTTTCCGCGTGCTCCTTCCGATAAATTATGCAATCATTGATGCATGCATGGTATCTAACGTGTGGTAGATCAAGAGGGCACACGATCTTCTTGGCCTCATCAACACTACTAGGACATAGATTACCCTCGGGAAGAACATCCTTTAGGTACTTGAGATGCTCATCGAGGCTAGTGTCGGTCCATTTGTTTTTAGCCTTCGTCTTCAGCACTTGGAGCGTGAAACTCAAGCGGGTCACCTCAGGATTGCAACCATCATACAATGGAGTGGTAGAGTCTACCACCAGTTGCTCCAGCTTAGCCTCCTCTCTAGAAGCAGCTCTCTCAGTACTCGTCTCCTTGCGAAGCAATGCTTGAACATGAGGGTCCCGCACGATTGAACTTAGTACCGACGAACTCTGCTGCGTGGAGTCCATGTCGTTCTCTCCGCCGCCATGTTCGGCCCCTTCTCCGCCGCCATGTCCGGCCTCTTCCCCGCCGCCATTATCGATCATCTCTTCGTCTTGCCCCGTGTCATCATTGCCTGCCCCGTCGGCATCCTCAACATCGTCATCCTCATCTTCAGTTATCCACCGAGTATAGCCATCCATGAAACTAGTCATGAGCAGGTGTGCTTCGACACGACCATCGACATGGGGGTCAAACCAAACTATTCCTTTGCATTTTCGACACGGACATAAAACCTCTGTCAGGTTATTTTCCTTCATGTCCTCCACCGCCGACCGCAACCACCTGTCCACCATTGTTCCACTGACCATCGTGAACTCTGCACGGTAATAATAAACAAATTGATTATAAAAATGCATGCATTCATCAAAGTCATACAAAAATTCGGCATGACCTTCCTTAAAAGTAGGACATATATAGATCTAGAGTTTGCCCGGAATTCGCCGAAACGGAAATAAATCGACATTTCGGCAAAACATAGGCAACTCAAATGCACAATTTGGCGTCAACTCATGCCACACACACAATTTCCATAAAAATATCACACACACATGCATAAACATATTTCCATTTTGCAAAAGCATGAAATATTAATCACACCTCTATCTCGAGATCGAGCACATGGTGGAGATGATGATGTAGGGAGGTCAAAAGTGCACAAAGCTCTTCTTGACAAAGAAAGATCTAGTTAGGGGGCAAATAGGTCACTTAACTAAATGCTACATGTACCTAGCTAGCTAATTTGGGAGGAGACAACTTCAACTAGTGGAGGGGGGAGGAAAAAGAGAAAGGAGATGAATTAATGGAGGTGGTGTAGTTATAGCTAGGAGTAATGAAGAGAGAGAAAGGTAGGTAGAAGAGGGAGAGTAATGGGGGGAGAAGTATTGAGGAAGAAGAAGAGTGAGAGAGGGAGGATGTGGGAGGGTAGGGGAAAGGGAGGAGAGGAGATGGGAAAGGGGAGGTGGAAAAGGTGGTGGGTCCTGCGTCTTAGCAGTAGCGCGGGAGAGAAAGCGCGCTGCTGCTAAGAGCGTAGCAACAGCGCGCTTTCCTGTCACGCGCTACTCCTAAACGGGCCAACCCTGTGCACATTTTCAAAATTAGCAGCAGCGAGGTGACAAAAAAGCGCGCTGCTACTATGGCATTAGCAGCAGCGCGCTCCCTGGCACCGCGCTACTGGTAAACTTATGTCGTTGTGTACTGTCGGTGGATTTTTGTAGCAGCGCGGTTTAAGCGTCACGCGCTACTGCTAAGTTTGCACCAGTAGCGAGCTTTCCGTAGCCGCGCTGCTACTACTTAGCAGCAGCGCCTGTTTTTATGCCGTGCTGCTGCTAAGATTCTGTGTATAAGGTTTTCCCTAGTAGTGTAGCGTTCTTAAGGGAATATTCGGTCGGTGAACAAAAGATGATTTTTATTTATTTTCCATATGTGCCCCCAGATGTTTTTGCCTGCGTCTCCTCTCGCAGTCCGGACATGCACTTTAGGGCATGCGTACCCAGGGAAAGGAACCCTTAATGGAACTATTCTCCCTGGAAGATGTTTCTTACTACCCATGTAATATTACATAACTAGTTGGGTACTTGTCTGTTCAAGCACTAATGACCCCTACGCCTGGTTTCCACGCATACCCCGGTTCTTATATAACTGAGCGGGTATTCGGATACACTCCGGACTATCGGGTCCCGAGGTTGAAGCGAAAAGGTCCGCCATGACAAATGATTTACAATCCGGCTAGAAGGCATTATACATGTCACTTTAATTACATAGTCATCTAGACTGACTAAACTCCTCTTCTATACCATCCAACAGGCTGTCTAGCCTACAATCCTGTTGGGAATACTTTGCGGCTAATTCTACTTGCCCATACACTAAGCTAACGGGGATCTCTTTCCCATCAGGCCCCACAGGTCCGACCTCGGCCATGTGGTTTGGGTCAGCCTTGGTATACCGCATCTTCACCATGGCCCAGGCTTCCCTGGCACCTTGACGGCAGGCCGATATCTTCCATAATCGGAAGCACCGCCGTGCTCCCTTGAGCTTCTCCGCAAGCTCTCCAATGCCTGCTAGCAGGGAGACGGATGGCCACAAGGCCCGGGCAATACTTTGCATCACCTGCCGAACTTGTTTGTGCAGTTGTGAGAGCTCGGGTAGAAGATCACCCGCAGACCCGGGCATCTCCTCCGCGGGACGACCCGTCAGCATACCTGCAGACATACCTCTGTTAGCCGGCTTCTTTGCTGCACTCTTTTAAGGGTTCGTTCAAGCACTTACTGAAAATGCCGCGTCGAAGCCACTTATTCTCCTTCACGGAGTCCGCAAGCTGGGCTCGAACATCTTTCAGTTCCACGCTCAGCTTGGTATTGGCGTCTGGGAGATTGTTTTTCTCACGCATGACCTTAGTCAGCACGCGTTCGCCAGCCTTTAGTTGTCGTACGACATGCTGGTCCTCCGGATTCTCTCCGGAGTCATCTGCAATATCTATTGTTAGATCCGCAGCCATGCCGCATACTATATGGTACCTATCATTCTTTGAAACAAATGTTACCAGCTGGGGACTTTTTCAGGCTCCTTCAATGCGGCAACGGCGGCCCGAAGTTGGGTCTTGCATTCCTCCAGCTCCTGTGACAGTCGAGTATTCTTCTCTGTAAGAACCTGCACAATAAATGATCCTTAAATCAGTTGTGCCAACTGTTTCAAGTCTCAGGGGCTACTGATATATATACTCATCAAATTTTCTTACCTGTACATCCTTTACATACTGGTCCGTGGCTCTGGCTAGACCATTTTGAGAAGCACGGATATATGCATCTCCTGAGTTGAATGCATCAAACGCCTCTTGGGAGAAACAATTGTCACGGAGTACGGCTCGGCGACGCCTGTGATTCATGGAGCTCTCCACTTTGGAATTCGTAGCGGATATCTTATCCGCATCCTCTGTAGAAGGAGCATCCGGAGTGTGCCTCATGTTAGCTTCCGCCTCTGTGTCCGGCCTTGGAGCCCGACTGGTGGAGGCGTGATCGGCGGCCTCTCCGGATATTGTCCGGCAAGCGTTCTTCCTTCTAGGAAACACGGGTGTTATTATGTTTTTAAAGACGACAACCACGGAGTGAGGCATTGCATCATACCTTTGCGCCGGCGTCTTCGTCCTGACCGCCTTCCTTTTTAGCCTGTCCAGCTTTGAAACCCCTTGTTGGCGAGTCGCCGCGGGCTCGGCATGGCGTCCTGAGGGCCTTCCCTATAAAACACCGTTTGTGTACGGTAGGTGAAGTGCATAAAAGGAAATCCTTTTCAAAGGTTGGGACTCCGGTCTCATTTACCTGCGAGGCTGGGAGTAGCCCAGGGTAGTCGGCTATAATGTCCACCATGGCGTCATCACAGCTTAGCTGATAGAAAATCCTATCAATCAGCTCCACGAATATGTTCGGATCCTCTTTGAGGCCGGGGTCGAGGACCCGTTCAGGATCCTCCGGTTGTGGAGGTGGGCTATTGATCTCCCCTACCGCCTTACACAGTTCCTTCGATGAAACGGCAAGGTAAATATTTATCACGAAAACAAGGGTACGATGGAAGTAAAAAGAGCGGAGGCTCACCCAGCTTTGAAGGTTGTTCATGGAGAATCCATCCCGTGGCTTGATGCGGAGGAACTCCTCTTCTTCCCCCTTATACAGATCGGATAGAATTTTTGCTAGAGTAGCAACTGAGTCCGGTCCCTTGCGCTCGCAGCGAGTGGCATCATCTTCCCCGTTGAAGTGCCACATGGGGTGGCCTCGATATTGAAGTGGTTGCACCCCCGCATAATGCATATTGCCATAACCTCGGTTATGGTCAGTCCTGATTTGGCTAGCAACTTTATCCGGCCCATCAGATAAAATACGTCTCTATCATCTTCCTCCTGTGGGCTCCGTAGGCGCCAGCTTAGGCATTTCTTCAAAGGGGCGTTGTCGAACTCAGGAAGACAAATCCGGATAGGATCCGGGAGAGGAACATCCTCCATATAAAACCACTCCGAAGGCCAGTCCTCGGACGTCTTCTTCGGGGTACCGGATAGGTATCCGGTCCCGGTGATGCGCCATACTTCGGCTCCGCCCACTTGATATATTGATCCCCTCTGTGTACGGGGCACAAGGCAGAACAACTTCTTCCACAGCGCGAAATGAGCTTCACAACCCAGAACCAGCTCACAAAGGGCTACGAAACCAGCGATGTGCGGTATGGGGGCAGGGGTGAGGTTGTGCAACTGGAGGATGTAGAACTCCAGGAGCCCTCAGAGAAATGGATGGATTGGAAATCCGAGTCCCCTTAACAAATAAGGGACAAGGCATACCCGCTCCCCCTTAGAGGGGTTGGGAAAGCTCTTCGCTTGCTCCCCGCCATTATAGGTGGCGAGCCCGGCTCGAACCGGGACCATATACGCTGGAGGGAGGAATCCCTGGGTCTGTAGCTTCACTAATTGGCTGTATGAGACGGAACACTTCTCCCAATCTCCGGGCTTGGGGCTGTGGGAGCGAGAGGAGGAGCTGCGTTGGCCGGCCATGTTGGGATGGATTTTTTCGGGCGTGCTCCGATGAATGCTCGCTGAGGGAGGATGGTGTGGTTTGGATCTAAGGATCCTCGTCTCTTTAATAGATAGTTCATTCACATAGATGGGGTGGAAAATGTAAAAACACCCTGGCTCCTCACATTCGCTTGACACATGGAAGATGGCCATTATTGGACGCAGAAGCCAAGAAGTGCAACATTTACGAGAAGTCGGACACTATTTAACAGGTACTCGGAGTTTGAAGAAGAACCCGCCTTGCAATGCCGAAGACAATCTGCGCGCCGAACTCATCGTCATTGAAGCCTGGTTCAGGGGCTACTAAGGGAGTCCTGGATTAGGGGGTATCCGGACAGCCAGACTATATCCTTTGGCCGGACTATTGGACTATGAAGATACAAGATTGGAGAGTTCGTCCCATGTCCGGATGGGACTCTCCTTGGCGTGGAAGGCAAGCTTGGCAATACGGATATGTACATATCCTTCCTTGTAACCGACTCTGTGTAACCCTAGCCCCTCCGGTGTCTATATAAACCAGAGGGTTTAGTCCGTCGGACCAAGAACAACAATCATACCATAGGCTAGCTTCTAGGGTTTAGCCTCTCGGATCTCATAGTAGATCAACTCTTGTACTACTCATATCATCAAGAACAATCAAGCAGGACGTAGGGTATTACCTCCATCAAAAGGGCCTGAACTTGGGTAAACATCGTGTCCCCTGTCTCCTGTTACCATCCGCCTAGATGCACAGTTTGGGACCCCCTACCCGAGATCCGCTGGTTTTGACACCGACGGCAGTGAACATGTATGCATGTGCATAGGAAGAACATCACACAAGACCAGATCAACATGTCCACATATAGTGAACCGTACCTCGACACAATGCACAATCTTGACAAACTTATCCTTCCACCAAAGCTGTATGGTTCTGGATGTTTAACCAAAGCTAGGTTCAAAGCATCAACCACAGTTTGACTCAACAAATTCATACTGGAATAGCAATTCATCAATGTTGCACAACTCGCCGGTCCAACGCGCACACGCGTAAAGCATTGGTACCAAGGCAAGGCATGCAATGGATCCTTCTCTGCCACCATCATCATTTGCGAACTACAATATTTTCTCATGCTGAATAGATATCAATCGTAACATGAAGAAACCAGCTGTACCGTGAACAACCTTGCTCTGAATACCACTTCAGCGTGTACGGCCTTTCAAGAGGTGCCATCTTCAGCCCCAATTTTTTCACCACCTCCATGCTCACCATATTGACTGCGGTACTCTCATCGATCGTCATATTGACACGTCGTTCGTTCACGACGCAACGAGTGTGAAAAAGAGTGACCTCGCCAATGCCTTCCTCCTCCATCAATACGTTCCTGCTCAACATGTTGATGCTTCACTCCGTAGATGATATTGCAAACTGAGTCACCGTGACTAACCTTTGCTCTGAATACCACTTGATGAAGACCGAACCTCGATGGCGAGATCCGATCTGTTATTGCGGCCCAATCTTTCACGACACTCCACCACCAGCAGTAGCAACCTCTCGCCCGCGCACGTGATGTACATGAAGTAGAGGGTTTGAACCTTGCGGCCCAGCACGTGAAAACCAATCTTGACGAAAGGTACTCATGCGCAAAACAATTTTCACGAAGAGAAATCACAAAACAGAGGTTTTCTAAAGATCCCGCTAAAACTTGATACGGGTGTCTACCCTGAAAAACACATCGTGTCTATTTCATCAAAACAATAACCTCCCCTACAAAAAATTATCGATTGGCTTTATATTGTAGCCGCACACCCTACCTAGCTTGGAAAGCAAGCCGTCACGTAAACATAACACCTAGGCATATCTAAAAAGACTTGGTATATTTAAGGAAAGTAAAACTACTTTAGCTCTCGTGCATGCATGCGACGGCTTGACTTATTCTTCTATTGGTGGACCCCAGCCAACATCCTTCAAACTAAATAACTCCCAGATAAACTGGCTCCTTACGTTGATAGTTTCCTTGCCCGGCAGGAAAATAAATAATAATCTTCTTGTTTTCATCTTCACGTAGCAAATCCTAGTAAGAAAATACTCAAGATCAGTTGTGGACTCCTTGATGCCTCCTCCTGAACATGTCTTACTAAAATAATTGAAGTATCTTTTCCCTAGATTTACTCTTGAAGCATGCACGTCTAATCCATAAGCAGATGGCATCTCAAATTTAACATGTCTTTCCTTTTTGCATATGCACATGCTCTCCAACACATTAGTGTGTATGGCCGTAGAACTTGGCCGCAGGTGCTCCATTGCATCTGCAACGTTTTTCCGGAGAACACTGGCTTCAGGCAAAACATCGATGACCTTCATATTTATATTGCAACGGGTCATATCAATCCCGTAGGTCGGTGGCAAGAAATAGTCTGCAGAGTTTAATTAGTGCAACTTTGCTTGTTTGTAGTAAGTACTATTGTTCAGTTCTTGATTTGTGTTTGTGAACCCTGTATTGTTTAGTACTGCCGCTTTTGGTGTGTGGTGAGTCCTGAGAATAGTCTATGTTAATGTCTGTCCACTCAATTCAGTCTGTATATTTTGAAGTATCTAGATCATCTTTTTTGTGAGGACAGATTATCAATTATGGTTACACTCCAATATATGTATGCATTGCAGGGTTTATTGCACCCACCAGGATTTCCAGTCCCATGGATGTTTGGTCCATACGATTTGTCACGACCTTTGGACTGTCCTGCTTGTGGGAGTAGGTGGGGGCCCTGCATGCCACGCATAGTTGGACGATCAATCTTCTGTTTAGTACTTCAACATAGTGATTTCCTGGTAAGGATTCACTCGTGTCACATCAAGTAAATCTTATTGATTTACTGTCTAAATCTTATTGATTTAGTGTCATGTTTTCTTTCTTTTGCTGCAATTTTACGATGCAGGTTTTGCCATGTGACATTCATCACAGAATAAACCATTTGGTTTGCTCTACGATGGATATTTTTGCAGGTTTCACGTCTTATGTCGTGTCAGTAACGAAGGCACTGTCCATCACTTATATTACTGGAAAAAATTGGATCTGTCTGTTGTCTGAGTACAAGCTGAATCCCTATGATGAACTGCAGTTTGGTTTAACAAACACGCCACAATTAGTCCTTCTCGCATTTAAAATAAATGAAGAAAAAGGTTGGATCACGGTCACGGAGCCTACTCAAGTTAGAAAGTTGATCATAGCAGATCAGACACGATCGCCGCTGTCTCGCACATCGGTATCACCTTCAGCAACGGATCAAGCACCGGCAGTTGATCTAGCACTGACAGCGGCAATATCTCAGTTTGATCCAGCTGAGGATTGGCCACCGATCGTGTCAGCGGATCAGGCTAATCTACCGGAGGATCGGGCATCGACACCGGCACCGGCTCCGACACCGGCACCGGCTCTACAAGGATCACCATCTCTGGCAGTAGCAGCAGCACTACCATTCGCACCGGCACGGGCACCAGCAACAGCTTCGGCACCTGTACCAACACTTGCACTTGCATCTACTTCGGCCCGTGCAGTGGCAATGGAACCAGCAGTTGCACCGGCAACATACTGGGCTGCAGTTCGCACTTCATATACCAAAGTCCTTACAAAAACCGACATGTCCACCTTCTTGGTAAGCATTGGCCGCCCAAGTGCTTCGTTCTTTTTTCTTTCGATGTTGTTTCACATGATTCACTGTGTTGATCTAACTATTTGTGTATGTCTTCTTGTTTGCAAACAGAGAATTCCTAGAGCAACGAGGGAGTCGTTCAACAATCTGGGCGACCGCGGTGAAGTTTCTCTTACCATGCGCAGCCTTGGTGTGAATGAACCTGCTCAATATACCGTAAGTACAAAGGATGGTTGCATGATGATTGATGCTAAAGGATGGTCAAGGTTTAAATCTAAATGATATCTTGCAGTAGGGGATGATGTCAAAATCGAACTTTCTCGGCAAGGTGAGCTGGTCCAAATCAACTTTGAAATTCTTCAGTAGCAGCACGCAACTGTCAAACTGATCTATCCTCTGAGAGATTTTGATGTAATAATCTGGCATGGTGAAACAAGTGCCCTATGTGTATAAGTAGTACGACAGTATTATTTATCACATGGAATGTCGTTGATAGAATTGCAACTTCGATTGCTGGTTAGGAACTGTCGTTTGATTTCATTCTATCAACTGTCGTGCTTTACTCAATTTTGTGTATTCGCCTTGCGACCGCATCTAAAACCAGCGCCGTGCCGATTTCTTGCTGAGGTAGAACACATGGCCGCCCCCAAACATGCAGGCCCACCGGCCTGTGGCCCAAAGTCCAGAACCATGAGCCTGTCTGAGTATTATAATCTTATATGAATCCCCATAATGCCCATGCGTTGCACGTAACATCAAGATGCATTTGTATGAGTATTTTATCTTGTGAGAGAAAAGGATGAACGAGGGAAGGCCTTATTTGCAAATGTGGAGAGGTGTGTGGGTACCTTTTTGCAAAATTGCCATAGTTTCCTTCCTATCCGTCAGATATAAATCGGACGGCCTATATTGTAGGATGGCAGGCACACCATCATCACCAACTCGTCTATACTGTGTTAAAAAACACTGTTTTTTATAATTATATATGTTATATACATTCCCCTTGATTTTTCTTATGTATAAAGTTGTGATATAAAAGATTTTTATATTTCTTTACAGAGGGAGTATCTCTCTGTCAAAAATATATTTATGTGTAACTAGTTACTCCTGTCTTTCTACTTCCTTTTGCTGATATGTCGGGCATCTGGCAATGGGGTCCACGTGCCATATGCACCCAATTAGAGTGCACAACTGCACGGTAGACACACCCTGGTCGTAGCCCCGCAGTAATGCCCAATGAGCCGCCAAATCACAAAAAAACCCACCTTTCCAACTTTAACAGTAAGCTGGACGGACGAAGCGGCAATATTTCACCGGGCCTAAATCCCCTTCTCCCTCGTCTGCTTGTTCAGAGAAAACCCCCGCTCAGCGATTGCATAGGGTTTTCTCATGGAGAACCTGGTATGAATTCTTCATCCATCCCCGATAAATCCAAGTCCCTTGGTCGCGGGTAATCTTAGGATGGCAGCTGCCGCCGTTGATGCATTTTTCTTCCTACTGAATCTAGTGTGTTTCATTTGCAATGCCCAAAGTGCGAGGACACTACAGGTTTCTGCGCCCTCAGCGAGACGCCACACTTGTACCTTCTCATGCTAACACAGGATTTTAAAACGTGCATAGTATGTTCTTAGAATCCTCTTTTCTATCCGGGAGGGTGGGGTTTTTTCAACATGCTGTCGACTAATTTGGAAATTTGGATTGCTATATTTGGATAAAAGGTACTAGTACCATGGTCAACACTAATGTGAATGAGGAAATTATTTCTAGATTTGGAAAGGGAATACATTGTGTTCCCATATTATTTTTCCTGCAGTGCATTCCTTGCTCTGCCAGAACACATGTACTCAAGATGCTCGGCCTTGCCATAACTGAATACACCAGTTTAATGGTCACAGTGAAGACAAGCCATGGATATAAGTTCCGAGTTGGGTTCATGAACCAAGAAGATCACTGCTTTTTTATGGCCGAACTTGGATAAACTTTCTCAAGTGTTACAGACTGAAAGTTGATGCACGAATGTTGATGGAAATAGCAGAACCTGGTCTCATCTTCACTGCAATCTTCCACCCCGAAGTCGTTCCAATTGTTCATCCATGTTAGTTTTGTATCTGGTTCTTTCTTGTTGCCTCGATTACTTCTTAATCCACCTATTTTGTCTAACTAATCACAATTTAACTTTAGAAGTAGCAATGAATCTCTCATGAAGATGCTACTTCTAACTAATATTTTCTTATAATTGGTGGCACGTATAGGTTTTTTCAGAGTTAAGCAGGCTACTCGATTGTCATTCTATAAGAACTCGGCTGTTACTGATGGCACTGAAGTTGACTGGGACGACATCCACAAGTTCCTACACTTTATTGATCGTCTTGAGGTCCTTGTGGGGCGTTTCAATGGTGAAAGGCCACGTGGGATATGTGTGCCACTGGTGTACTCGTTGAACAGGTCCAACTGCGTCGAGAAACTTATGGTACGAGCTATTTTCTGTTATATATATGGTGTTCATAAACTCTTGCTTATACACAGTTTTACAGTTGTGATCTTCTTGAAACAGAAACTGCCCAGTTCTATTGTTCCTATACAGATGCCTGACCATGGTCGAGTCAGACTTGCGCTTGGTAACAACATGACGTTTATGTCGACCTACTCCATTCCTCTTGGAGGTGAAAAGATACTTATTCATGGGTGGTCTCAAATAATGAAGGCCTGTCCATCTTGGAGAATAGGATAGAAGATTATGTTCCTACTTTTCCATGGCTCTAAAGCGAATATACTATTTATTGACCACATTGTGAGATGAAGCCGCCTTCAGAAGGTTGTGGATGCGCAGGGTGGCGCCTGGGCCTTGTCCTGGGGCTTGGCGGCCTCACCCTTGGTTAACTGTAGGCAAAGTACCACTGTTCGAGGCGTGTTTTGTACGGTTGAACCCGTATAAGTACTCATACTGCTTTCAGCTATGGTTGTTAAGTGCCCCTATTGGTTTCAGTTAAGGTTGTTAAGTACTCCTGCTGCTTTTACAATCTGTCGTGTTTCTTCAGTCTTGTCTTCCTCCAGCCGCCAAAACCAAACTATCGCTGGCGGGGCCGCCTACTTCCGCCTACCACGGCTGGCTGTGCCTCAGCGCACGCATCGCCACCCCACCATCTCCTAAATCATTAACATCGACGTTCGAGGCCTCGTCGTCGTCCTCTACGCGCTTTGGTGCGCTTGCCACGGCGCCGCCCTCTTGCGTTGTCAACATGGTCAACAAACAACAGGAATCGGCAGAGGATTGTACGTGGAGAGGATGACAGTAGGGGCCCATCATGTCCATGGCCGGACGCGAGGAAGCTCCTCTTTTTGTTATATATACTCCATTGTCAGCGTATGGAAAAAGAAAATGCTTCCTCCTAGTGGTTTTCTGACATCTGGGACCCACGACATTGTCAGCGTATATAGTCAATAGACAAGAGAACAACACCACAAGATCGGCTGACACCTGGGACGTAGCTGCTCGAGCAACATTTTTTGTCATTGTTGAGACGGAGCAGGGTTTCAACTGGGTTGTGGCCCGTCTAGCCCAGGCTTATATTTTATGTTCACCACATGACCAGCCCAACTATTTTTTTTTTCTTTGTGAAAATGAGCCCAGTTTATTTTTTGAAGAATACCCAATCCAGGCCTACTTATCGTCATAGAAGTGTCATAAGCATGACAGAAAAAATCGTTCGGCCCAAAATGTCACGGATGTGTCTTTTTGGTAGTGTACTATTGATTACATCATGTAGTTGATTACTATATGGTTTATTTGGTGGAAGATTATATGTTCAGATCCATTATGCTATTTAATACCCCTCTAGAGCATGTTTATCATTTGTGAGTAGTTACTTTTGTTCTTGAGGTCATGGGAGAAATCATGTTGCAAGTAATCATGTGAACTTGATATGTGTTTGATATTTTGATAGTATGTATGTTGTTATTCCCTTAGTGGTGTCATGTGAACGTCGACTACATGACACTTCACCATATTTGGTCCTAAGGGAATGCATTGTGGAGTAGCAATTAGATGATGGGTTGCGAGAGTGACATAAGCTTAAACCCCAGTTTATGCGCTATTCCATAAGGGACCGATTGGATCCTAGAGTTTAATGCTATGGTTAGAATTCATTCTTAATACTTTTCTCGTAGTTGCGGATGCTTGCGGGAGGGTTAATCATAACTAGGAGGTTTGTTCAAGTAAGAACAACACCTAAGCACCGGTCCACCCACATATCAAATTATCAAAGTAGTGAACACAAATCGAACCAACATAATGAAAGTGACTAGATGAAATTCCCGTGTACCCTCAAGAATTCTTTGCTTATCATAAGAGACCATTTTGGCCTGTCCTTTGCCTCAAAAGTAATGGGGTACCTTGCTGCACTTTTGTTACTATTATCGCGTTACAAATTATCTTGCTATGAAACTACTCCGCTACTTACAATTTCAGCACTTGCGGACAATACCTTACCGAAAACTACTTGTCATTTCCTTCTGCTCCTCGTTGGGTTCGACACTCTTACTTATCGAAAAGAGCTACAATTGATCCCCTATACTTGTGGGTCATCACGGGGCATGTTATGATGTGATATGGTCAAGACATGATGTGATATACGTTATTGTATGAGATGATCATGTTTTGTAAAAGTTATCGGCAACTGACAGGAGCCTTATGGTTGTTGCTTTATTGTCTGAAATGCAATCACCATGTAATTGCTTTACTTTATCACTAAGCGGTAGCGATAGTCGTAGAAGAAATAGTTGGCGAGATGACAACGATGCTACGATGGAGATCAAGGTGTCAAGCCGGTGACGATGGAGATCATGACGGTGCTTTGGAGACGGAGATCAAAGGCACAAGATGATGATGGCCATATCATGTCACATATTTTGATTGCACGTGATGTTTATCTTTTATGCATCTTATTTTGCTTAGTTCGGCGGTAGCATTATAAGATGTTCCCTCACTAAAATTTCAAGGTATAAGTGTTCTCCCTAAGTATGCACCGTTGCGACAGTTCGTCGTGCCGAGACACCACGTGATGATCGGGTGTGATAAGCTCTACGTTCACATACAATGGGTGAAAGACAGTTTTGCACATGCGGAATACTCGGGTTAAACTTGACGTGCCTAGCATGTACAGACATGGCCTCGGAACACTGGAGACCAAAAGGTCGAACATGAATCATATAGTAGATATGATCAACATAGAGATGTTCACCATTGAAAACTACTCCATCTCGTGTGATGATCGGACATGGTTTAGTTGGTATGGATCACGTGATCATTTAGATGACTCGAGGGATGTCTATCTAAGTGGGAGTTCTTAAGTAATATGATTAATTGAACTTAATTTAGCATGAACTTAGTCCTGATAATATTTACATATCTATGTTGTAGATCAATAGCTCGCATTGTAGCTCCCCTATGTTTTTGATATGTTTCTAGAGAAAACTAAGTTGAAAGATGATAGTAGAAATGATGCGGACTGGGTCTGTGATCTGAGGATTATCCTCGTTGCTGCACAGAAGAATTATGTCCTTGATGCACCGCTAGGTGTCAGACCTATTGTAGGAGCAGATGTAGACATTATGAACATTTGACAAGCTCGGTATGATGACTACTTGATAGTTTAGTGCACCATGCTTTACGGCTTAGAACCAGGACTTCAAAAACATTTTGAACGCCACAGAGCATATAAGATGTTCCAAGAGTTGAAATTGGTATTTCAGACTCATGCCCATGTTGAGAGGTATGAGACCTCTGACAAATAGTTTGCCTACAAGATGGAGGAGAATGGCTCAGCCAGTGAGCTTGTACTCAAAATGTCTGGGTAGTATAATCGCTTGAATCAAGTGGGAGTTAATCTTCCAGATAAGATAGTGATTGTCAGAGTTCTCTAGTCACTATCACCAAGCTACTAGAACTTCTTGATGAACTATAATATGCAAGGGATGACAAAAACGATTCCCAAGCTCTTCGCGATGCTGAAATTGGCGAAGGTAGAAATCAAGAAAAAAACATCAAGTGTTGATGGTTGACAAGACCACTAGTTTCAAGAAAAAGGGCAAAGGAAAAGAAAGGTAACTTCAAGAAGAATGACAAGCAAGTTGTCACTCCCGTGAAGAATCCCAAAGCTAGACCTAAGCCTGAAACTGAGTACTTCTACTACAAAGGGAATGGTCACTGGAAGCGGAACTACCCCAAATACTTGGCGGATAAGAAGGATGGCGAAGTGAACAAAAGTATATTTGATATACATGTTATTGATGTGTAATTTACTAGTGTTCATAGTAACCCTAGGGTATTTGATACCGGTTGAGTTGCTATGATTAGTAATTCAAAACAAGAGTTGCAAAATGAACAGAGACTAGTTAAGGGTGAGGCGATGATGTGTATTGGAAGTAATTCCACGGTTGATAAAATCACCATCGCACACTTCCTCTACCTTCGGGATTAGTGTTGGACCTAAATAAATGTTATTTGGTGTTTGCGTTGAGCATGAATATGATTGGATCATGTTTATTGCGATACAGTTATTCATTTAAGTCAGAGAATAATTGTTGTTCTGTTTACATGAATAAAACCTTCTATGGTCATACACCCAATGTAAATGGTTTATTGAATCTCGATCATAGTGATACACATATTCATAATATTGATGCCAAAAGATACAAAGTTGATAATGATAGTGCAACATATTTGTGGCACTCCATTTAGGTCATATTGGTGTAAAGCGCATGAAGAAACTCCATGCAGACGGGCTTTTGGAATCACTTGATTATGAATCATTTGATACTTGCGAACCATGCCTCATGGGCGAGATGACTAAAACTCCGTTCGCCAAAACAATGGAGTGAGCCAATGACTTATTGGAAATAATGCATACCGATGTATGCGGTCCAATGAGTGTTGAGGCACGCGGCGGGTATCATTATTTTCTAACCTTCACATATGATTTGAGCAGATATGGGTATATCTACTTGATGAAACACAAGTCTGAAACATTTGAAAAGTTCAAAGAATTTCAGAGTGGAGTGGAGAATCGTCGTAACAAGAAAATAAAGTTTATACGATCTGATTGCGGAGGCGAATATTTGTGTTACGAGTTTGGCCTTCATTTAAAACAATGTGGAATAGTTTCACAACTCACGCCACCTGGAACACCACAGCGTTATGGTGTGTCCAAACATCGTAACAGTACTTTGTTAGATATTGTGCGATCTACGATGTCTCTTACCGATTTACCACTATCATTTTGGGGTTATGCATTAGAGACAACTGCATTCACGTAAAACAGGGCACCGTCTAAATCCGTTGAGACGACACCGTATGAACTATGGTTTGGCAAGAAACCAAAGCTGTCGTTTCTTAAAGTTTGGGGTTGCGATGCTTATGTGAAAAAGTTTCAAACTGATAAGCTCAAACCCTAATCGGAGAAGTGCGTCTTCATAGGATACCCAAAAGAAACTGTTGGGTACACCTTCTACCACAGATCCGAAGGCAAGATCTTTGTTGCTAAGAATGGATACTTTCTAGAGAAGGAGTTTCTCTAGAAAGAAGTGAGTGGGAGTAAAGTAGAACTTGATGAGGTAATTGTACCTTCTCTCGAATTGGAAAGTAACTCATCAGAGAAATCTGTTCTCGTGATGCCTACACCAACTAGAGAGGAAGCTAATGATGATGATCATGAAACTTTAGATCAAGTTACTACTGGACCTCGTAGGTCGAACAGATCACGTTCCACACCAGAGTGGTACGGTAATCCTGTTCTGGAAGTCATGTTACTAGACCATGACAAACCTGTGAACTATGAAGAAGCTATGATGAGCCCAGATTCCGATAAATGGCTTGAGGCCATGAAATCTCAGATAGGATCCATGTATGAGAACAAAGTGTGGACTTTGGTGGACTTGCCCAATGATCGGCAAGCCATTGAGAATAAATGGATCTCCAAGAGGAAGGCGGACGCTCATGGTAGTGTTACTATCTACAAAGCTCGACTTGTCGCAAAAGGTTTTCGACAAGTTCTAGGTGTTGACTGCGATGAGATTTTCTCACTCGTAGTGGTGCTTAAGTCTGACCGAATCATGTTAGCAATTGCCACATTTTATGAAATTTTGCAAACGGATGTCAAAACTGCATTCCTTGATGGATTTCTTAAAAAGGAATTGTATATGATGCAACCAGAAAGTTTTGTCGATCCTAAAGGAGCTAACAAAGTGTGCAAACTCCAGCGATCCATTTATGGACTGGTGCAAGCATCTCGGAGTTGGACTATACGCTTTGATAGTGTGATCAAAGCATATGGTTTTATACAGACTTTCGGAGAAGCATGTATTTACAAGAAAGTGAGTGGGAGCTCTGTAGCATTTCTAATATTATATGTGGATGACATATTGTTGATTGGAATGATATAGAATTTCTGGATAGCATAAAAGGATACTTGAATAAGAGTTTTTAATGAAAGACCTCGGTGAAGCTACTTATATATTGGGCATCAAGATCTATAGGGATAGATCGAGACACTTAATAGGACTTTCACAAAGCACATGCCTTGACAAGATTTTGAAAAAATTCAAAATGGATCAGTAAGGAGTCCTTGCCTATATTGTAAGGTGTGAAGTTGAGTAAGACACAAAACCCGACCACGACAGAAAATAGAGAGAGAATGAAAGTCATTCCCTATGTCTCAACCATAGGTTCTATAAAGTATGATATGCTGTGAACCAAACCTATTGTGTACCTTTCCATGACTTCCACAAGGGGATATGATAGTGATCTAGGAGTGGATCACTGGACAAGGTCAAGGTTATCCTTAGTTGCCTAAAAGGACTAAGGAAATATTTCTCCGTTATGGAGGTGATAAAGAGTTCGTCATAAAGAGTTATGTCAATGCAAGATTTTACACCGATCTGGATGACTCTGAGTCTCAATCTGGATACATATTGAAAGTGGGAGCAATTAGCTATAGTAGCTCCATGCAGAGCATTGTAGACATAATTTTTTTGTAAAATACATACGGCTCTGAATGTGGCAGACCCGTTGACTAAACTTCTCTCACAAGAAAAACATGATCACACCTTAGTACTCTTTGGGTGTTAATCACATAGTGATGTGAACTAGATTATTAACTCTAGTAACCCTTTGGGTGTTAGTCACATGGCGATGTGAACTAATCACATAAAGATGTGAATTATTAGTATTAAATCACATGACCATGTGAACTAGATTATTGACTCTAGTGCAAGTGGGAGACTGTAGGAAATATGCCCTAGAGGCAATAATAAAGTTGTTATTTATATTTCCTTATATCATGATAAATGTTTATTATTCATGCTAGAACTACATTAACCGAAAAGTTGATACATGTGTGAATACATAGATAAAACACAATGTCCCTAGTATGCCTCTACTAGACTAGTGCTACCTCTTGAGCACTTCGTTGGTTTTCCCTTGAAGAGGAAAGGGTGATGCAGTAAAGTAGCGTAAGTATTTCCCTCATTTTTTTGAGAACCAAGGTATCAATCCAGTAGGAGACCACGCGCGAGTCACCTCGTACCTACACAAACAAATAAGAACCTCGCAACCAACGCGATAAAGGGGTTGTCAATCCCTTCTCGGCCACTTGTAAGAGTGAGATCTGATAGAGATAATAATAATAATAAGATAAATATTTTTGGTATTTTTATGATATAGATTGAAAGTAAAGATTGCAAAATAAAATAGATTGGAAACTTGTATGATGGAGAATAGACCCGGGGGCCATAGGTTTCACTAGTGGCTTCTCTCAAGATAGCATAAGTATTACAGTGGGTGAACAAATTACTGTCGAGCAGTTGATACAAAAGTGAATAATTATGAGAATATCTAGGTATGATCATGTATATAGGCATCACGTCCTTGACAAGTAGACCGACTCCTGCCTGCATCTACTACTATTACTCCACACATCGACCGCTATCCAGCATGCATCTAGAGTATTAAGTTCATAAGAACAAAGTAACGCCTTAAGCAAGATGACATGATGTAGAGGGATAAAATCATGCAATATGGTGTAAACCCTATCTTTTTATCCTCGATGGCAACAATACAATATGTGTTGTTTCCCTTTCTGTCACTGGGATCGAGCACCGCAAGATTGAACCCAAAGCTAAGCACTTCTCCCATTGCAAGAAAGATCAATATAGTAGGCCAAACCAAACTGATAATTCGAAGAGACTTGCAAAGATAAACCAATCATACATAAAATAATTCAGAGAAGATTCAAACATTGTTCATAGATAAACTTGATCATAAACCCACAATTCATCGGATCTTGACAAACACACCGCAAAACAAGATTACATCGAATAGATCTCCAAGAGAATCAAGGAGAACTTTGTATTGAGATCCAGAGAGAGAAGAAGCCATCTAGCTACTAGCTATGGACCCAAAGGTCTGAGGTAAACTACTCACACATCATCGGAGGGGCCATGGAGTTGATGTAGAGGCCCTCCATGATCAATGCCCCCTCCGGCGGAGCTCCGGAAAAGGCCCCAAGATGGGATCTCTTGGGTACAGAAGGTTGTGACGGTGGAAATAGGGTTTTGTGGTGCTCCTGGATGTTTGCGGGGTATATGGATATATATATATAGAAGGAAGAAGTAGGTCGGTGGAGCAACGAGGGGCCCACGAGGGTGGAGGGCGCACCTAGGGGGTGGGCGCGCCCCCCTGCCTTGTGGCCTCCTAGATTGTTTCTTGACGTCCACTCCAAGTCTCCTGGATCACGTTTGTTCCAAAAATAACGCTCCCGAAGGTTTCATTCTATTTGGACTCCGTTTGATATTCCTTTTCTGCGAAACACTAGAATAGGCAAAAAACAGCAATTTGGGCTGGCCCTCCGGTTAATAGGTTAGTCCCAAAAATAATGTAAAAGCGTAAAATAAAGCTCGTTATCATCCAAAACAGATAATATAATAGCATGGAACAATCAAAAAATATAGATACGTTGGAGACGTATCAAGCATCCCCAAGCTTAATTCCTGCTCGTCCTCGAGTAGGTAAATGATAAAAACAGAATTTTTGATGTGGAATGCTTCCTAACATATTTCTCAATGTAATTTTTCTTTATTGTGGCATGAATTTTCAGATCCGAAAGATTCAAGATAAAAGTTTAATATTGACATAGAAATAATAATACTTGAAGCATACCAACTAAGCAATTATGTCTTCTGAAAATAACATGGCCAAAGAAAGTTATCCCTACAAAATCATATATTCTGGCTATGCTCCATCTTCACCACACAAAATATTCACATCATGCACAACCCCGATGACAAGCCAAGCAATTGTTTCATACTTTTGACGTTCTCAAACTTTTTCAATTTTCACTCAATACATGAGCGTGAGCCATGGACATAGCACTATAGGTGGAATAGAATATGATGGTGGAGAAGACAAAAAGGAGAAGATAGTCTCACATCAACTAGGCGTATCAACGGGCTATGGAGATGCCCATCAATAGATATCAATGTGAGTGAGCAGAGATGGCCATGCAACGGATGCACTAGAGCTATAAGTATATGAAAGCTCATCAAAAGAAACTAAGTGGGTGTGCATCCAACTTGCTTGCTCACGAAGACCTAGGGCAATTTGAGGTAGCCCATCATTGGAATATACAAGCCAAGTTCTATAATGTAAAATTCCCACTAGTTTATGAAAGTGAAAACATAGGAGACTCTCTATCATGAAGATCATGGTGCTACTTTGAAGCACAAGTGTGGAAAAAGGATATTAACATTATCCCTTCTCTATTTTTCTCTCATTTTCTTTTTTTTATTTGGGCCTTCTTCCTTTTTTTCTTTTGGCCTCTTTTCTTTTTTTTCTTGTTTTATTTTTTGTCCGGAGTCTCATCCCGACTTGTGGGGGAATCATTGTCTCCATCATCCTTTCCTCACTGGGATAATGCTCTAATAATGATGATCATCACACTTCTTTTTGCTTACAACTCAATACTTAGAACAAAATATGACTCTATGTGAATGCCTCCGGCGGTGTACCGGGATATGCAATGAATCAAGAGTGACATGTACGAAAAAATTATGAATGGTGGCTTTGCCACAAATACGATGTCAACTACATGATCATGCCAAGCAATATGACAATGATGAAGCGTGTCATAGCAAATGGAATAGTTGAAAGTTGCATGGCAATATATCTCGGAATGGCTATGGAAATGCCATAATAGGTAGGTATGGTGGCTGTTTTGAGGAAGGTATATGGTGGGTTTATGGTACCTGCGAAAGTTGCGCGGTACTAGAGAGGCTAGCAATGGTGGAAGGGTGAGGGTGCGTATAATACGTGGACTCAACATTAGTCCTAAAGAACTCACATACTTATTGCAAAAATCTATTACTTATCAAAACAAAGTACTACGCGCATGCTCCTACGGGGATAGATTGGTAGGAAAAGACCATCACTCGTCCCCGACCGCCACTCATAAGGAAGGTAATCAATAAATAAATCATGCTCCGACTTCATCACATAACGGTTCACCATACGTGCATGCTACAGAAATCACAAACTTCAACACAAGTATTTCTCAAATTCACAACTACTCAACTAGCATGACTCTAATATCACCATCTCCATATCTCAAAACAATCATCAAGTATCAAACTTCTCTTAGTATTCAATGCACTTATCTGAAAGTTTTTATTATGCCTAAAAGAAAATTGTCATGCTGTTCTAAAGGACTCTCAAAATAAATATAAGTGAAGCATGAGAGATCAATTATTTCTATAAAATAGAACCACCGCCGTGCTCTAAAAGATATAAGTGAAGTACTAGAGCAAAAACTATATAGCTCAAAAGATATAAGTGAAGTACATAGAGTATTCTAATAAATTCCAACTTATGTGTGTCTCTCTCAAAAGGTGTGTACAGCAAGGATGATTGTGGTAAACTAAAAATAAAAGACTCAAATCATACGAGACACTCCAAGCAAAACACATATCATGTGGCGAATAAAAATATAGCTCCAAGTAAAGTTACCGATGAACGAAGACAAAAGAGGGGATGCCTTCCGGGGCATCCCCAAGCTTAGGCTTTTTGGTGTCCTTGGATTTACCTTGGGGTGCCTTGGGCATCCCCGAGCTTAGGATCTTGCCACTCCTTGTTCCATAATCCATCAAATCTTTACCCAAAACTTGAAAACTTCACAACACAATACTTAACAAGAAAATCTCGTGAGCTCCATTAGCGAAAGAAAACAAAACACCACTTCAAGGTACTGTAATGAACTCATTATTTATTTATATTGGTGTTAAACCTACTGTATTCCAACTTCTCTATGGTTTATAAACAATTTTACTAGCCATAGATTCATCAAAATATGCAAACAACACACGAAAAACAGAATCTGTCAAAAACAGAACAGTCTGTAGTAATCTGTAACTAACGCAAACTTCTGGAATACCAAAAATTCTAAAATAAATTTCTGGACGTGAGGTATTTATATATTAATCATATTAAAAAATAATTAACTAAATAGAACTCTCCAATAAAAAATGGCACCAATTCTCGTGAGCGCTAAAGTTTCTGTTTTTTACAGCAAGATCAAAAAGACTTTCCCCAAGTCTTCGCAACGGTTCTACTTGGCACAAACACTAATTAAACAAAAAAAACACAACCAAAACAGAGGCTAGATAAATTATTTATTACTATACAGGAGCAAAAAGGAAGGAATAAAAATAAAATTGGGTTGCCTCCCAACAAGCGCTATCGTTTAACGCCCCTAGCTAGGCATAAAAGCGAAGATAGATCTAGGTATTGCCATCTTTAGTAGGAAATTCTTCAATAAGACACCTATAACTCTTAGGAGTTTCTTTCTCTTTATTAATTATCAAACTCCTAGGCACGAAATCAAGAAAATCATTTGTAGCAAAATGTTCCTTAAGGATAGTGAGAAAGTTGGGGTGAACACTTATGGATTTGAGATCCGCACTTCCCTTACTAGAGGTTTCACCCTTATTTTTAGGAGCATACATCAATTTGGCAATCTTAGCGTTAGGAGTAGTATTTTTCACAAAAGAAAAGGCAGACCCTATATTGGTAATAATATCCTCAATTTTATCAATTCCAGTGGAATCTTGATCTATCTTTTCATTAACCATAGGTTCCTTTTCTTTAAAAAATTTAAGAGCAACTCCTACCTTAGATCCGTATTGGGTAATTTCGTTATGGATCTTTATATCCAAATTTTCAATCAACTCTACGGTGGCAACTTTATTTTCAATAATTTCAAGCCATTGCATCACGTGTTCCAAAGTTAAAATAGTTCCATTAACCAAAAGAGGTGGTGGGCCAAACAAATCTATCATAGCATTATAAGAATCAAAAGTATGGCTACTCAAGAAATTTCCTCCGGTAATGGTATCAAGAATATATCTATTCCAAGGAGTGATGCCTATATAAAAATTGCGAAGAAGAACGGAAGTAGATTGCTTCCTAATAGATCTATTTTGTGCATTGCAAATTCTAAACCAAGCATCTTTTAGATTTTCTCCCTCCCTTTGTTTAAAATTAAGGAGCTCATTCTCGGGAGATAAAGGAGTAGATAAAGGACTAGCCATAACGACGAAGCAAGCAGAAGAAAGGGCGAATGAAAAAGAGGGCGAATAAAATGGCAAGGGTGACGTGGGGGAGAGGAAAACGAGAGGCAAATGGCAAATTATGTAATGCGAAGGATAAGAGTTGTGATGGGTACTTGGTATGTCTTGACTTGGTGTAGATCTCCCCGGCAACAGTGCCAGAAATCCATCTTACTACCTCTTGAGCACTGCGTTGGTTTTCCCTTGAAGAGGAAAGGGTGATGCAGTAAAGCAGCATAAGTATTTCCCTCAGTTTTTGAGAACCAAGGTATCAATCCAGTAGGAGACCACACGCGAGTCACCTCGTACCTACACAAACAAATAAGAACCTCACAACAAACGCGATAAAGGGGTTGTCAATCCCTTCTCGGCCACTTGCAAGAGTGAGATCTGATAGAGATAATAATAAGATATTTTTGGTATTTTTATGATATAGATTGAAAGTAAAGATTGCAAAATAAAATAGATTGGAAACTTGTATGATGAATAGACCCGGGGGCCATAGGTTTCACTAGTGGCTTCTCTCAAGATAGCATAAGTATTACGGTGGGTAAATAAATTATTGTCGAGCAATTGATAGAAAAGTGAATAATTATGAGAATATCTAGGTATGATCATGTATATAGGCATCACGTCCGTGACAAGTAGACCGACTCCTGTCTGCATCTACTACTATTACTTCACACATCGACCGCTATCCAGCATGCATCTAGAGTATCAAGTTCATACGAATAGAGTAACGCCTTAAGCAAGATGACATGATGTAGAGGGATAAACTCATGCAATATGATGTAAACCCCATCTTTTTATCCTTGATGGCAACAATACAATACGTGTCGTTTCCCTTTCTGTCACTGGGATCAAGCACCGCAAGATTGAACCCAAAGCTAAGCACGTCTCCCATTGCAAGAAAGATCAATCTAGTAGGCCAAACCAAACTGATAATTCGAAGAGACTTGCAAAGATAAACCAATCATACATAAAAGAATTCAGAGAAGATTCAAATATTGTTCATAGATAAACTTGATCATAAACCCACAATTCATAGGATCTCGACAAACACACCGCAAAAGAAGATTACATCGAATAGATCTCCAAGAGAATCGAGGAGAACTTTTTATTGAGATCCAGAGAGAGAGAAGAAGCCATCTAGCTACTAGCTATGGACCCGAAGGTCTGAAGTAAACTAGTCACACATCATCGGAGGGGCCATGGAGTTGATGTAGAGGCCCTCCATGATCAATGCCCCCTCCGGCGGAGCTCCGGAAAAGGCCCCAAGATGGGATCTCTTGGGTACAGAAGGTTGAGGTGGTAGAAATAGGGTTTCGTGGTGCTCCTGGATGTTTGCGGGGTATATGGATATATATAGGAGGAAGAAGTAGATCGGTGGAGCAACAAGGGGCCCACGAGGGTGGAGGGCGTGCCTAGGGGGTGGGCACGCCCCCCTGCCTCGTGGCCTCCTCCATTGTTTCTTGACGTCCACTCCAAGTCTCCCGGATTACGTTTGTTCCAAAAATAACGCTCCCGAAGGTTTCATTCCATTTGGACTCCGTTTGATATTCCTTTTCTGCGAAACACTAAAATAGGAAAAAAATAGCAATTTGGGCTGAGCCTCCGGTTAATAGGTTAGTCCCAAAAATAATGTAAAAGTGTAAAATAAATCCCGTTATCATCCAAAACAGATAATATAATAGCATGGAACAATCAAAAATTATAGATACGTTGGAGACATATCAACTAGCTCGTTAATCAAAGATGGTTAAGTTTCCTCACCGTGGACATGTGTTGTCATTTGATGAACGGGATCACATCATTAGGAGAATGATGTGATGGACAAGATCCATCCGTTAGCTTAGCATAATGATCGTTTAAGTTTTATTGCTATTGCTTTCTTCATGACTTATAAATATTCCTCTGACTATGAGATTATGCAACTCCCGGATACCGGAGGAATACCTTATATGCTATCAAACGTCACAACGTAACAGGGTGATTATATAGATGCTCTATAGGTATCTCCAAAGGTGTTTGTTGGGTTGGCATAGATTGAGATTAGGATTTGTCACTCCGAGTACCGGAGAGGTATCTCTAGGCCATCTCGGTAATGCCCATCATGATAATCCTTGCAAGCAATGTGACTAATGAGTTATTTATGGGATGATGCATTATGGAACAAGTAAAGAGACTTACCGGTAACGAGATTGAACTAGGTATGAAGATATCGACGATCGAATCTCAGGCAAGTAACATACCGATGACAAAGGGAATAACGTATGTTGTCATTACAGTACGACCGATAAAGATCTTCGTAGAATATATGGGAACCAATATGAGCATCCAGGTTCTGCTATTGGTTATTGACCGGAGAGGTGTCTCGGTCATGTGTACATAGTTCTCGAACCCGCAGGGTCCGCACGCTTAACGTTCGATGACGATTTTATATTATATGAGTTATGTTAAAGATTCATACATTGGACGATGGTATTCGGACATCGGAAGTGTTCCAGGGGTACCAGGTGCATATCGGGTCATCGGAAAGGGTTCTGGGCGTCCCCCCGGCAACTACATGGGCCTTAATGGGCCAAGAGGGGGACATACCAGCCACTAAGGGGCTTGTGCGCCCCTCCCATATGGGTTGGCCAAATTGGAGTAGAAAAGGGAATAGGATTCCCCTTCCCTCTCTTCCCTTCCTACTCCGGATAGGAATAGGAAAGGGGGAGGCCGAATTGGGAGGACCCCAAGTAGGATTCCTCCTACTTGGGGCACCCCCTTGGCTGCCTCTCCTCCCCTCCAACCTATATATATGAAGGGGGCGCCGCTAGAACACACAACAAAAAACATTGTTAGCCGTGTGCGGCGCCCCCCTCCACAGTTTACGCCTCCGGTCATATTCACGTAGTGCTTAGGCAAAGCCCTACACGGATCACTTCACCATCACTATCACCACGTCGTCGTGCTGATGAAACTCTCCCTCGACACTTTGTTGGATCATGATTTTGAGGGACGTCGTTGCTACCTCTTGAGCACTGCGTTGGTTTTCCCTTGAAGAGGAAAGGGTGATGCAGCAAAGTAGCGTAAGTATTTCCCTTAGTTTTTGAGAACCAATGTATCAATCCAGTAGGAGACTATGCGCAAGTCCCTCGTACCTACACAAACAAATAAGAACCTCACAACCAACGCGATAAAGGGGTTGTCAATCCCTTCACTGTCACTTACAAGAGTGAGATCTGATAGAGATAATAAGATAAATATTTTTGGTATTTTTATGATATAGATTGAAAGTAAAGATTGCAAACTAAAATAGATTGGAAACTTATATGATAAAAGATAGACCCGGGGGCCATAGGTTTCACTAGTGGCTTCTCTCAAGATAGCATAAGTATTACGATGGGTGAACAAATTATTGTCGAGCAATTGATAGAAAAGTGCATAATTATGAGAATATCTAGGCATGATCATGTATATAGGCATCACGTCCGCGACAAGTAGACCGAAATGATTCTGCATCTACTACTATTACTCCACACATCGACCGCTCTCCAGCATGCATCTAGAGTACTAAGTTCATAAGAACAGAGTAATGCATTAGGCAAGATGACATGATGTAGAGGGATAAACTCAAGCAATATGATATAAACCCCATATTTTTATCCTTGATGGAAACAATACAATACGTGCCTTGCTGCCCCTGCTGTCACTGGGAAAGGACACCGCAAGATTGAACCCAAAGCTAAGCACTTCTTCCATTGCAAGAAAGATCAATCTAGTAGGCCAAACCAAACTGATAATTCAAAGAGACTTGCAAAGATAACCAATCATACATAAAAGATTTCAGAGAAGAATCAAATATTGTTCATAGATAAACTTGATCATAAACCCACAATTCATCGGATCTCGACAAAAACACCTCAAAAAGAGTTACATCAAATAGATCTCCAAAAAGATCGAGGAGAACATTGTATTGAGATCCAAAGAGAGAGAAGAAGCCATCTAGCTAATAACTATGGACCCGAAGGTCCATGGTAAACTACTCACACATCATCGGAGAGGCTATGGTGTTGATGTACACTACAAAAAAAAGACACATCCATGACATTTTGGGCCGAACAATTTTTTTTCTGTCATACATATGACACTTCTATGATGATAATTGTGACAAAACTCGGTATCATCATAGATGTGGTGGGCTCCTACTTCTATGACAAAAAATCATGATAGAAAATGGGCTTTTCGTCCTGGGCGGGTCGGAGACGCAGCTGCATGACATTCTTTGGGTCGTCCATGACGGAAAAAACCGTGGTAGAAGCGAGGGGGAGGAAAATTTCGGGGAGTTCCCGGTTACGGTGGGAGGTCAGGGGCCGAGCGATGCGCGTTTCTCGCATACACGTACACGCGTGTGTGCGAGGCATTGGCTCTAACTGAACCCGAGCAAGGCGTTGGGCTCTAACTGAACCGGAGCGATTGCACTACAGGCTACGCGTTATTGAACCCGAGCGATTGATCGATGGCTGTTAACTGAACCCGATCGAGCGATTCCTTCGCTACTGCTGCTAACTGAAGCCAATTGATTGGATGAACAGTGAGCATTGCGGGGGGTGGATGAACAGTGAGCGGTGGCGTTGCCTCTGGATGAACAGGACCTCGTGGTGTGGTGGAGGGCTAGATGAACAGTAGACGGTGGAGGGGTGCCCGTGGAGGAGTGGTTGAACAGGACCCCGTGGTGTGGAGGGCTGGATGAATAGTAGACGGTGGAGGGGTGCCCGTGGAGGGGTGGTTGAATAGTAGCCTATGGAGTAGCACGCGGTGGAGACTGGATGAACAGGAGCCCATGGAGGCTGGAGGAGGTCGACGGTGGAGATGAACAGTATCCCGTGGAGTCTCGTTTTGCGGTACGCCACACCCCTCCCGATGAACAGGACCCCCATTTTGACTGTAGCGCTCCAACACAAGTCCGCTTCCTTCGTTTTGCGGTACGTCACACCCCTCCCGATCAACAGGACCCCTGTTTCGCCCGTAGGAGGTCCGTTCCCTCCGTTTTGCGGTACGCCAGACCCCTCCCGATGAACAGGATCCCGTTTCGAACGTGGCCGGTCGAACACAAGGCCGTTTCCTCCGTTTTGCGGTATGCTAGGCCTCGTCTCCATCGTCTGTTCTGTCCAAGCCCTCTCGATGAACACGACCACGCATTCCGTTCCGACCCAGCCGGTTGGCTCCCACGCGTTCTGTTGCCTCCCGATGAACACGACGCATTTCGTTGCCTCCCCATGAACACGACGCATTCCGTTGCCTCCCCATGAACCCGACGCATTCCGTTGCCTCCCCATGAACACGACGACGCTGTTTCTCCGTTCCGACCCAGCCATGTACACGAGCCATGGCCGTACGTATGCGCGAGTAGGCGTTCGAGACCCCGCCCGTATGTACACATACGTGGCCGTATTTTCTTTCTTGCACCCTGGACACTATACGTACGTGCACATGCTACGTGCGCGCCTCTACTACGACACGTACGTGCCTCTACTACGACACGTGCGCGCCTCTACATCCACCAGTATATATGTACGTACATGTTCGCGACCAGAATAACAACGCTACGTATGCTTCGGCCAGGTGGGTCCCAACTGTCAGGCACTTCCTTGCCTGCAAAGATGTAGCTGGTGGGTCCCAGCAGTCAGGGGGGCGAATCGTTTTTTTTGCCCGGACACACTTCCTTGCGTGTGAAGATGTAGCTGGTGGGTCCCAGCAGTCAGGGGGAAACGTTTTTTCGTTAAATACAGTGGCCGGTCCAGTGGGTCCCAACTGTCAGGTGGAGGAATCATTATTTTCCGTGTAATAAGGAGGCACTTCCTTTCTGCGGTCGTGGACCCAGCTGTCAGCCTCTCCACGTACAGTCCATGTCCGATGGAAGTCGTTCCTTGACCACGTTGACCACGCCGCACCGAGAGCACCAGGGCGGTGCATGACGGCGAGGCCTAGGAAGGGGATGACGGAGAGCCAGAGAAGACACGGCAGTGGAAGCCCGCGTGGAGAGGAGTATGAGGGTTCACTGGTTCGGCTGCGGTGTGAGGCTGTCGTCGCCGCAGGGCCTGGCCAGCGGTGGGAATAGTAGGGGGCGGTGAGGCCTCCGCGGCAGCACAGCCGGCCACGAGAGGCAGGAGCATGCGGCACGACCGGCGCTGCTTTGGGCGGCTGGAGCAAGAAGACCAGAGGTTGAAGAAGCACTACGGCCGTTGGATGGACATCGTACGGTCACTGGAGCTAGAATCGTTCATATTGACTAAAGTTGACAAAGGCCCCCGTCCCAGTCAACTTAGTAGGCCCACAAGTCAGCCTCCCACCATGGTGGGTCCCAGCTAGCAGGGGGAGTATTCATGTTTTGTGCGTAATAAGGAGGCACTTCCGGTGGGTCCGAGCTGACAGCGGGGGGACGTTTTTTTTCGCGAAATACGCTGGCCCGTCTGGTGGGTCCCAGCAGTCAGGGGGGAAATGTTTTTTCGCGAAATAAGGTGGCCCGTCCGGCGGGTCCCTGCTGTCAGGTGGAGGAATAATTATTTTGCGCGTAATAAGGAGGCACTTCCTTGCGGCCGCCTGGACCCAGCTGTCAGCCTCTCCACATACAGTACTCTTCTGATGGAAGTCGGTCGTTGACCACATTGACCACGCCGCGCTGAGAGCACCAGGGCGGTGGTCTGGACGATGGCGAGGCCTAGGAAGGGGACGGCGCGGAGCCGGGGAAGACGCAGTAGTGGAAGCCCACGCGGAGATGAGTACGAGGGTTCACTGGTTCAGCTGCGGTGTGAGGCTGCCATCACCGCAGAATAACAGGGGGTGTGGGTGAGTAGAGGGATGGCCTGGCCAGCGGTGGGAGTAGTACGGGGCGGTGAGGCCTCTGCGGCATCACAGCCGGCCACGGGAGGCAGGAGCACGCAACACGACCGGTGCTACTTTGGGCGGCTGGAGCAAGAAGACCATAGGCTGAAGAAGCACTACAGCCGTTGGATGGACATCGTACGATCACTGCATCTAGAATCGTTTATATTGACTAAGTTGGCAAAGCCCTTGGTATGCGTCAACTTAGTAGGCCCACAGCTCAGATTTGGCAGAGAACATATAGCCCATTTGCGATTTGTAAGAATGTACAACCCATTTTTTAATTCTAATGGAATTTACTACAGCCCATTTACAGTTTGTTAAAAGTACAGCCCAACTTCTAGCTAGGACAACGATTAATAATTTCAAACAACCGCTGAAAACAGAATTCAAAAAAATCCCACATTTTGATGGGATCCGAAATATTTTTATCCAAAATTTCTAGTTAGGTTAAATATAATTTCAAAACAAAGTTGTATTACGTTAAAATCCAACGAAATATTGCGCGCGCAACAAGTAATGAAATTAAAATTTTCATATTCCAAAAATAATATATTTTTCAAACTAATTATGTGTTTGGTGCATAGTAACTGTCCAGTTATTATAATTACATCCCATTTATTATTTCTTAAAGTCCATTTTCTTGTTAAGCCTAATGCATACCTCCTAGGAAAGTTTGCAGCCCAGCGGGGTGGAGAATAACAAGTTGACCCGGATATTGTGTACAACTGTCGCCCAGTTGCATTGCTGATGTTGAAAAAAAAGGCCTGTGTAGTACAGTACAACCTAACATGGTTACTCAGCCCACATTCAGCGACGCCGGAAAGGCCCAAACAAGGCTTCTGTACAACTTTTTGAAGTCACTGAGCTCAATTAATAACTTAAGAAAAAAGTTAGATTACAGTGGAACCTAATTAAAAGCTGTCACGAGCAAATAAATAATTCAACGGGTCCAACTTGTGCGTGTGCATGTGTGTGTGAGAGAGAGAGAGAGAAAGAGACCCATCGGTCGATGCTCGTAAATACATCTTTCAGCCATATGCATTGCTGATGCTCAGTAAAAACTTATATAGTTGACACAATCATATAGAACATCATAGCACACTGAACTTGCATACAAAAATTTCACGCAGGCGGCACAATCAGGATGGAAGCAGTGGATCGCTACGGGAGGGGCTATGTTGAAACCAATGAAGTCGTACATAATGGTTCATCGTCTTTATCAATGACGGGGAAATATCTTGAATGTTGTGCAAAGAAAACAGACACACAACACAATAAGTTCTGCTAGCACATTAAGTTGACGTACAGCCCTTTCTAAAAAAGTTCAGGTACAAAATTAGAACATGTCACAATCAAATGTACTGGCATATCAGTGCTTCACACCCATAGCTCGGATTTAACTAGTATCTGACAAGATTCAGTTGTTACCTCAAATTAGCACATCCAGGCAGCTAGCCCTGCCTCTTCTCCGAAAGAAGTAGTGGCCTCCGCCGCGCGATGGAGTAGGCCCTGTACCATCCATCGTTCCGAGCAACACGGGGAAAGTCTGACGTTGACTCCTGTAATGGACGTCGTCGACAAACCCTGTCACCAGCGGCTGCGGCAGGACTTCGATTGATGGATTGACCACTTCTTCGACATGCACGAACACTCGATACAGGTACATCCCTAACGTGGTCCACGGCGGCCTTGGTGGCGACGAATAGTACAACCCCGGTTCCTGCACCGGTATCTCAACACCAATCACCTTCGGTATGGTGGACGGCTTCTTCATCCATGCCATAACCGTCAGAGCCCAGCTGTCTAGAGGAACAAACATACTTACGAGCTCACCTCCAAGGTCATTGATAAGCTCGTTCATGGACTCGCTGTTCCAAGAACGTCGAAGCATGATGTGGAAGGTAAGCTTTGTTAAAAACTCAAGCTTAGAGGGCACCGAGCCCCATCCTGGGTGCCACCAATCAAAGCTCACCAGCGCGCCATCGCAGAACAAACGCTGGGAAGATTCGAACACACGGCTGCAGTCGAAAGTTGTCTGGAACCTGACAAAGAAATCAGCCGGTGGCGGACAGACTTCGATGAGCAAGTCACTTATTTGGATGCCGTGCGCAATGCCAAGAGCTTTGACAAGGTCATCCGGCGAGATGGGAGGCCGGTCGCTGTTGATGGTTACCATCAGCACTTTGCTGGAAAACTGGTCGTCAAGCGCCGCCATGCCACTGTTGAGCGACAGCACACAGCGACCGAAGGCGGGACGGGCCTCAGGATCTCCGGCTCGGAGATCCGCGTTGACCGGTGACATGATAGTGCGCTTGAGTACAGGGAGTATAGGAGGGGGATTTGGGGGAACTGGAGTAGGAATCGAGATTCCAGAGGTGGGGGAGGGGCGGGAGACTGGGGATGAAAAGGCAGCATGAATTTCGAGTACGCGCCAATATGCTCTCGGCGCGCAAGCGCACGAAAACACCGGTGGCGCCCACATGTCGGCCTAAGAGTCCTTATTCTTTCTTTTTTGGAGAGCCCAGCCTTTTTTCAGGATCTTTTGAGAGCCCGGCCTGAGAGTCATAATTGACCTGTTTGGCATTGCGTTACTACTCGGCCCATATTCAACGACACCTCACTGGCCCAAACAAGTGTACATCATCGAAAAGACACTAAGCTCAAATTATATAACTTGAAAAAAGGAGATATACTCTGAACACTGGAGAATGGTGATGCCCTCATTTAGCCCGCCAGTAGTTTGAGACAATAAACAGTTCGAAACAACGATATATACAACATTCAAACACTGACTAGTGACTACTACTAACATAAACAGCAAGACATGATAGTTCATAAGAAGTCTTGCTACACCACCAAAACGCACCCATCTGCAGCGCTCAGACTCTCGTGATCCAGATGAGAATGACATTCTAAACAGAAGCAACTATTACATAGTAAGAGTGACATAGACGAGCATGAACAAATGACAAGGAATATGCATAACAAAAGAAAGAACTACCCATCCAGAACCAGCAGCAAAGACAACAAAGTCATTCAAAGAGATGATCCAACACCATCATAATTTGCAGCCCCGCTTCAGCGACCAGTGATCTGGAGACACCAGTACTCCACCCTTTCGATGCAACAGCCCAATTACCTATCAACCGGAAGGCTTGAACCACATCACCGCCTGTCGTAATTGAGACATCCAAGGATCAAAGTTAATCCAGATGCCTTTGTCATTCTCACCTTCTTTTGGCGGCAGGCTGTATCGTTGACAATCAGGGGAGTTTGCTCCCGAACTCCTAGGGCTCGCCATGTAGACACAGTTTTCCATAGCAAACAGAGCCTCTCTGCCATCAAGGTCCTTGCCAACGGTGATCTCCTGGTTAATCGGATAATTGAGTCCGAGAAACAGAGAGTGTGAACCAAGGCTGTTTACCCGCCTCCAACTAAAATATCCTAAAGGCCCCAACAAGTTGGTATCCTGCTCATAGATGTAACAGCCACTGTCCGGATACTCACGTATTACACGGTGCTTGTATACAGTGGGGGTTTTTGCAATATAACTTTTCTGGCTCATGTGTCCGAATGATCATCAGTCTTTTGTCGTCGTCTGATCGAGCGAGGAACTAGTTGTGCTTCCCTGTTTTGGCAAAGGTGGTGTGATTACAAAGGGCAGTAACTGTAGGGACACTGCATCATATCAAAAAGGACAGGCATTGTTAATGTAAGATCAGCATTATTCAGAGTATGAGTAGGATAATGCAAGAAACAACATTGATATGTCCCTGTTGGAACTAGGAGGAAAATACAGGGAAATGTATACTGGGTTCAAAAATATAGAAGTGCGATGCATGGTTATACTCATGTTATCTCGCAATCGATTCTTCATAGGAAACTACCATGCCATGCATGTTATGTAATCATGTTCTGTCCTCACAAACAAATTCTTCAAGGTAACTAACAGACCATGCATTGTTATATACTCGTGTTCTGTGGGCAAAAATTTTGTGAGGATATTATTCTAGCCATTGATTGATGAAGGGAGAATATAGGTATGTACACATGGTAAGCATTGCAGGATTTCACTACTTCCAAATATAGAGTTCTCCATATGCACATTTACTTCCCTAATGTATGGTTAGATGAAACCAACAGTGTGGTGCATGTTTCTACAATCTTCTGCAAAACAAGGTCCGTCCAACTGACGTAGTAATCTAGATGACTTGGACCGCGATGGTAATACTCTATATAATCCAACGGAGGAAGGATAATATCATGGGAGGTCTGGAAGTTCACGAGCACCAACTTTTTACCGTCTTCTCTGAAGGCAGCCATCCAGTGGGAGTTCATGCCAACCCAGTACATACCTGCCAAGAAGTTTCGGGCGATGGTGATCGGATCGATGTCGAGGGAAATGATGTACGGCGACCCACTACATACATGCAAAGAAGTTTCGGCTAATGGAGATCGGATTGAAGTCGAGGGGCATCATGCACGCCTCTGTATCATGGTGAGCCAATCTCGCAAGACCAGATAGCAGCAAGCAGGGTGTCTTGAAAATCTTAGGCCTCGCTTCGACGATGGTCGTGTGCATGTCCCTCGAGCATGCAGCCAGCCGCAGGGCGCTCAACATATCCATACATGAACAACAGAGGTCGAGGATGTCACTGGGGAGATTGCTCCAACCGCGGCTCATATGGATGCTGCGCGGTTCGTGTTCGGCCATGGTGGAGTTTGGAAGGGGGCTTGATTTACGGGGGAGAAGGATGTCGGTGCTGGAGCGGCTAGCGAGGGAATAGTGGTACTGGGGGAGGCGAGTGAGGCGACGGTACACGAGGGCACAGTGAGATGGAGACGGAGACGGAGTCGGAGAAGGAGATGGAGATGGAGTGGTGCTATGGGAGCGGAGAGGGAGACGAGGCGAGGCGCCAATGTGCTGTACAGCGACGGTGACAGACTGCACAGTGCACAGGGTGAGGCTGACTTTGGTAACCCAAACATGCCGCCTGGACTAGTGTCAGGCGTAGGGTGTTGTCACTTCACTGTGAGGACCGAATGAATAGTATTTTGACCATCAAGTGTACCACAGTTGTACTACTACTAGTAGTAGGAACATGAGTACTCCAGTATTGTATAGCGGAAATAGGTCTCCCGTGCTAGCATGCATGTTCACTTCATCATTCAGGTATCATCCATATTGCGAGCAGAACCAAATTCTCATGCATGCCCAATCAACGCCCTGCCGCGATGCATGCAGTGGTCGTTCTGGTGCATCAAGGACGGCATGCAGATCGTTACACACTTGAGAAGAGGAAAAATGGAAAGGTAGAACGCGGCAGCAGAGGAAGAGAACGCTGGCTAACGAGGCTAGGAGAGGATCGAGTAGGAAGTTAATGCTCCACGCCTAAAGGTTTTGGGAAAACCTGATTTTCATAAGGTGACTTATACTCACCTAAATGGAGGGAGTATTCCTTAACCAGAGAATGTTGTGTCTCCCACTCAGGCGCTCAAAAAAACTATGACACATTTTTTATCTGTTTGCATAGGTCCCACCTATCAAGAAGGATGGGCACATACACGAACAGGTACGACTCATCAGTCTACCCGCATAGCCTTTTCGTTTAGTCTACCTAGCCGTCTAATCAACTGCCTACATGCCACTTCTCCCATTTACTTCTCCATCGGGAACCGATTCTCCTCGGCTTCTTCACCTCCCCTTCGTCTTCATTTGCATCCAAACCCCACTGCGTGTTGTACTCCCGATTCCCGGGCATGTGGGGGTGCGACGCGAACGCGGCAGGCCTTTTCCTTTTACCAGCAATGTGCCCGTGCGTTGCGATGGATCCAAAGTAGTAGTATTTGTTCACAAACTTGAAAGAAATCGCTATTGTTTTGATATACTCCTAATATATTACTCCCTCCGTACTTAAATATTTGTCTTTTTGAGATTTCAAATGGACTATCACATACGGATTATATAGACAAATTCTAGTGTTTCTAACAAGATGCTCGCGCGTTGCACGAAGTTGATGGAAAAGGTAAGCACAACTTATAAATTGACGGATGGAGTACTAGTTACAGTGATGCATATAATTAAGCAAAGGGATCACACATGTCGGTATTGACTAGAACGAGAATGCAACAGCACAATAAGAATTACGGCCACGATGATGCAATCGCAGTGGTGGTTACAGAAGGCAAGAAGAAAGATGGATCCACGAACATACGACCTCCTCCTCCTCAACTTAGTGCGCCGGGCGACCGACCGGCGGCTAAGGAGCGGCGGCTTTTGTGGCGAGGTCGAGGTGCTTCTCAGCAAAGGCATCCAAGGCTTCCAGCCGGTTGAGGAAGGCCAACGTCGTAGCGTCCTCACTGGCCTTGTAGATATCTATGTACACGATTTCCTCGTACACGTGGATGTGTAGGTCGACGAATTCTTGCAGGGCGAGGCGCCTCGCGGCGAGCGCGACCTCCAGGTGGACATTCTTCATGGTGTCGGCGGGCAGTCCCAGGGCCACCAGTGCTTGAAAGAGGTTCCGGCCATGGAGGCCGATTAGGGTGGCAGGCAATGAGCAGCCCGGGCGTGCAGGCTGGAGGAGTACGGCGATGTCATCCGCGAGCTTCTTGAGGACGGTGAACTTGTTACTGGTGGCAACGATCATCTGGTCCAACTGAGAGTCGTAGTTGGTGTCGATGGCGGCCATCCACCAGCCGGTCTCCAACACCGTCTGGAGACGATCCTCGGCGCCATGCCGCAGGCCGGCGTCGTGGACCATCTGGCGCAGCCGCTAGCCGCTCACGCGCATCGCCGCCATGGGTCTGGTGTGAGCTCTTTTGCGCTTAGTGTAGGTGCTTAGGCAAAATGCTTAGGTGCGTACGATGTGGTAGATGCATTGGAATGGAGGGGCGCCTTTATATGAGGGCAATGAGGGCAAACTGCGTTGCATTCACATCGTGCAGCCACTTTCCTCGGACCTCCTCCCATTACTTCCCTCATGCATTAATTGAAGGAGGATGCATTGGCCGTTCAACATATCGGGAACCGCTACTCCCTCCCTCGTCTGCATTAAAGCCGTATCGGGAACTACGCCGCCCGCTGTCAAATCAAATACTCCCTCCGTCTAGGTGAGTATTAAGTCATCTTACGAAAACCAAATAGTAAACACATAGGCGTGGTGCATTAACTCTCACGGTGTTTCTTATTTTTTGACATAAATAGAGGAATCAACCAAGAAGAGATGTGGGGCTTGTGTGCTTTTAATGACTTGAGACTATCAACCATGACATGCAGTGGTCAGTTCGTTGCACAAGAACAAATACAACCCACGTCAGCACACACGCATCTTATATAGCATCACATCTAATGGCTATAAAAGATGAATGAGACCAAATTATATCTCATCTAGATGAGTTCTAGCAAAATTGTATTAATAATACTTAGTACTCCTGTGCCATGTATCATATATTAGTATCATGTAGTACTTTATTTATTTATGAGGTATCCAGATGGCACTGCACCGCCAAGAAAAGAGGGTAACATCAAAATTATGGACTACTTTTTTGAGTATGTTGGTAAGGTCCGGTCATAGTCACTTGTTGAAATCTCTAAAAAGACAAATACTCCCTCCGTCCGAAAATACTTGTCATAAAAATGGATAAAAGGAAATGTATCTAGACGTATTTTAGTTTTAGATACATCTCTTTTTATCCATTTTGATAACAAGTATTTTCAGACGGAGGGAGTAGAAAACAGAGTTGGTGATGATGGTGTGCGTGCCATCCTGCAATATAGGCCGTCGGATTTATATCTAACGGATAGGAAAGAAACTATGGCAATTTTGCAAAAAATATACCCACACGTCTCTCCAAGTTCGCAAATAAGGCCTTCCCTCGTTCAACCTTTTCTCTCACAAGATAAACTACTCATACAAATGCATCTTGAGGTGTCCATAGAATCGAAGAGAGGGATGATGTGTGTGTGTGTGCGCGCGCAATCGATAAAGAGTGCCATCGAATTTGTGTGTTCCCACGTCAAAGATATAGAGTGGCTGGCCTACTGGAACGTGAGATGGGACATGTGCAGTTTGTCTTTGTGGCATGGATACCTACCTGCAGCGCTCGACTATCGGTGTGTGGTTGGGGAAGAGGGAGGCCCAATTAACTATAGAGGTACAATGGCTGGTATATGTGTGGAGGAGGAGAGAGGCCTACCTCATGTATTAAGGAGATCGATCTGCCTCATGTATTAAGGGAGATCGATCGGCATCCAAGCATATGTGCAGGAGAGGAATAAGGTTGGGAGAGAGACAGAGCTAGAGTGTTGGAGGGGTGGTAGTGGATTTGGCATAGCCTAGTGGTGGGAAGGGGTTGATGCCTTCCCACCCACCCAGGTTCAAGGCATGGTACTTACAATTTGGGTTTGTTGCACCAATTATACTGTAGGGGGTTCCCTCACAGTCTTTCAGCCAAAAAATGGTGGGATAGGCTTGCTAGACAAACGGAGGGCACGCCCGCAATATCAATAAGAGAGGAGATGGCTGCTTGTTGTCTGTGTACGTGCGTGTGAGAGACGGGTCAGGATGCATGCACGAATGATGAGGGGGGACGATGTGGCTGTTGTAAGCAGACGTAACTACATAGGAAGATCAATCGCCCTTTGTTAGAGAAAGGAGAGACATAACTTGTGAGGTACGTCGATCGATGGGGGGGTAGTTAAAGTCGATCTAGGTATATGTTGGGAGATCGATCGGTATACATGCATGTGTGTGTTAGAAGCAAATGAGGCACGAGGAGAAGGATAGAGAGAGAGGGATGCATGTAGGAGGTGGTACGAGAGGCATACTATATCGAGGGGGGAGGAGTGTGCGAGTACGAGAACGATGCAAAGAGTGGTGGGAGTGAGGCATGGATGATGACAAGAGAAGAGGGGAAGCTTGTGTTTGTGCTAGGCACACCTGGCTAGAGAGGCATATCGATCGATGTGTGCCGTAAAGAAGGAGCTGGGGGCCTACACACACCGTGGGTGAACGACCTAAAGTGAAAAGATGAATTTGCGCGATGGAGCTAGAGAATGCTGAGGGAGGGTGAGAGGGATGCGGGCGTGTGCATGCACAAGAGAAAGTTAGTGCTAGCTACGAAGATAAGAGGGTTGTGTGGGTGTAAAAGACGAATAGAGATCATATATACTTCATTATAAAAAGTGAATTCGGATATTTGAAGAATTTATCCTAGTGTTTCAAACCGACGCATGTGTGAATATATATATAACGGTGATACACATGGTGTGGTTATGAACATGTTATACTACATTTAATATATTTTATCTCTACTCTTATAAAAAACGGAGTTGTTGATGATGGTGTGCCTGCCATCCTGCATTATAGGCCGACCGATTTATATCTGGCGGATAGCAAGGAAACTATGATGGTTGAAGTTGGCAACAATCATGATTGTCGATTCTTATTGAAATAGAGAAACGAGTTCAAATTTAGTTCAAATTGCAGCGGTAGTATAGACATTTGGAATGCACTAAAATGTTGGTATGAGTAGGTTACATGCATTACACACCAAGCGAAAAAATTTAATCAGACATAACATGGATTCATACTCCCTCCTTCCATCTATATAGGGTGTAATGAGATTTTTAAGACCGCCTTTGACTATTGACAAGATTAATAGTACATGACATGCACAATGTGAAAATTATATCATTGAAAGAACCTTTCATAGACGAATTTAACGGTGTGCTTTGTGTAAGTTGCATGTCATATGTCATTGCTCTAATATTTGGTCAAAGTTAGCACCGAAAAACGCATTAGGCCCTATATAGATGGAAGGAGGGAGTAGCTTTGAATAGCATTTGTATAGTAAAACGGGGCACGACTCTCTCTTTGTGTGGTGTGAATAGTTTTATTTTTTCATTTTCTTTTTGGTTGAGGGAAGTGCGAATTGATTTGGTACGTACAAGTACAATATTATTACACGTTAGGCTTGTCCCTAAAATTCAACCCGCATCTTGTTATATCCCGAAAATTCAGATATCGTGCTCCCAAAACTGGCACCTTCACAACCCACGCCTTGTTATCCCGAAATTACAACGCGCGCGAAAACTCACTCCAGCTGCCAAATCTCGACATGTGAAATCCCCCTTCTAACCCTGAGCCGAAAGGGCCGCTAGTTCAAATCAGTGGGGGTACTTTTGTAACACACCCTACATTTTGGACAAGCGCGTCCCAAAGTCATGCTTCACCCCTTCCCATCGCCCCCTTTTCGCCATTCGAAATCCCAGGCCGCCATAACCTCTCCGCTCCAGCCATGAAACCCCACCCTCCTCCGTCCTTCACGTCACCGCTACCCAGCCGGAGCCTCTTCCCCGACGACGTCGTCCACCACAACAGCTCGACGTCCCTCATCTACCTCCCCGGATGAGGATCCGTCGTCCATGTCGTCGTCCCGCCGGTTCAGCCGCCCCGTCCTCCACCTCCAAGGAGCTGCTCCGACGATCGCCTCGTTTATCGCGGCTACTCCATACCCACAGCGCTGCCTTAACCTGCTCCACCGAAACCGCATCACCGACTCCTCGGACAAAGCCGAGGCCTACTCGGCGCCACCAAAGAGGTTGTACACTCATCGCATCGCACCTTCTCCTTAACTCGACCTCCCGGCGCCGACGGTGCTCCATCCCGCACCCCCATGGAGCGGCTACCTTGAAGTCGGCGCCACGGGCGACATCTCCACGGCGGCTCTCCCCCAATGCGAGGCCCCTTCGGCGGCGGCGTCCATACCAGCCGGATCTGCTGTTGCTGCTCCGGCTCTCGCTCGCTCGCGCTGCTGCTGCTGCTCCGGCTCTCGCTCGATCACTCGCTCGCCCAGCTGCTACTACTGCTCTCCCCCTCGCTCGTGCTACTGCTCTGCTCCGATTAAGCCACACTTTAGTCGACTGAATCGAGTTTTGGGTCAGTCGATTTTCAGGGGTTGGGGGGCTCGCCGAAGTTAAGGAAGAAACACCCGCAGCGAGGACGGGGGCTCGCCAGAGAGGTACCCCACTATCTATCTTAGGGTTCAGGGTGGGGGCGGGGGGCCTAGAGGGCTGGTCGGGGCGGCGGTGGCGAGTTGTTTCGGGGCGGCGAGGCGGCGGTGGGGCCGGCAGTTCGGCCGGTGGTGGCTGGCGGCTCAGGGGGGTGCAGGTTGAAGATGAACTGCAGGCCCTCCCTAAACTACATGTCAAGTGCCTCTCTGCTACCATTGCATTTAGTTTCGACGGTAGCATTCAGATTCCACAGTAAATTGCAGTTTCTACAATTAAGTTCAGAGTCAACAGTTTTTACCTCATATGTTGTAGTCGGGTGGTTTTTGGTGATGTTAATTTTACATCCATTTTACATCATCTATTGGAGATCTATTAGAATCCCACTTGAGATTGACGATGTCTGTCTTGTGCTGCTTCAGCCTTGACGTCTTACGGCTCACCAGAGCTACTCCAACGACAAAACGATCCATCACAACAGAGCAGTGCCCTGGACGCCGTCTACAGATTCCTCAGATCTTCCTCCACACCTCCGACAGCCACCTCTGCCTCAACTGCTTCAGCGACCAACCCAATGATGCTGAGGTTGACACGGCTACTGCAAAGAGGTTGTACACTTGTTGCATCACTTATTACTATACATTCACGTCAATCCATTAGGGCTATTTTGGTTCAACGGAAAAACATCGATCCACTGGTTGTTACCATCACTCTAAATTTTTGCATGCTCTGCTTACATAATCTCACCATATTTTTTTCGTATGCATGTCAGATATTGTACATAGTCATGCCGAACATGTAGAGAAAAAGAGAAGAGTTTTGCGCGGCAATACAATGTCATGCAGACATCGCTCCATGGTGGGTTCAATGGCAAACCCTCCCCACCCCTCTCCAGATTGTAATCCAGAGGAAGATATCTGTTCTGAGGCGGATTCAGATGCCGCTGACCACTCCTATTTACCCCCCAAGGTGTTTGCTCTACCTTGGCATGATGATGTTAGTCATATCATGCATATGTTGCCTTGCAGTGCCTACTTTTGACATCATATATGTCATCTACTTAGTTTAGACATGTTCTGTAATGCCACCTGTTTAGTTTCTATATCATATATGGGAATTATGCAGTCTCATGTCTTTTAGCCAGCCATAATATATGTGAAATATGCAATGCCATCCTATTTAACCAAGCATCATATATTTGAATGATATCTTGCCCATCCTTTTCTTCATTACATTTCCATTTGTCGACAATGTTTGTACATTAAACTACTCTTCCTGTGAATCAGCCATTTGGGTGGGAGATGGAAAAAACTGGAGTGAAAACAAGGCCTTCAGAGCAGACAGTACTACCTGTCGAAGCAGATCTCTTGTTGGGTCCCGATAGCTCCTCGGAGATGGATTTAAAGACAGATGACCAGTCCTATTCCCCCACTGAGGTGTATGCTCTAACTTGGCACGGTTATACTGCTCATATCATGCATACGGTGTCTTGCATTGCATAGTTTAGACATCATATACACCATATTCAACACCATGTTCTTAGTTCAGACATCATATCGAATGCCCTCTATTTAGCATATAAATCACATATGTGAATTAAATGATGTGATCCTGATTACTTAGATAACATGTAGGTGAATTATGTCATGCGATCCTGTTTAGTTATTCACCATATCTTTGAATTATGTTATTCTGTGCTATCTAGTTTAGATAGACATCATATATGTGAAATTATGTCATGCTATCCATTTTAGTTAAACAATATACATGTCAACTATTTCATGCCCTCTTTTTTCCACACTATCTTTTACATCCGTCTCTCATACAATGTATGTACATTCAACTATGTTTCCTGTTTATCAGCCATTTGAATTGGAGCGGGTGATGCCAGTATCTAGCGGACTAAAAACACGGTCTTCAAATAAAACAGTGCTACCTCTTGGTGGAGATAGCACCCCGGTTGTACATGCACAAGAACCAGCCCTGCCGCACATAACCCAAACTCTCGCAGATTGTACCCCTACTGCGATGGACAGAGAACCAGCTTCACCCAATCTAACCCCAACCCCAGCCGATAGTAACCCAGTTCCTGTTGATATAGTGATACGTCTCCGTCGTATCTATAATTTTTGATTGTTCCATGCCAATATTATTCAACTTTCATATACTTTTTGGCAACTTTTTATATTATTTTTGGGACTAACATATTGATCCAGTGCCTAGTGCCAGTTCCTGTTTGTTGCATGTTTTTTGTTTCGCAGAAAACCTATACCAAACGGAGTCCAAACGGAATAAAAACTGACGGAGATTTATTTTGGAATATTTATGAATTTTGGGAAGTGGAATCATCACGAGACGGTGTCCGAGGGGGGCACGAGGTAGGGGGTGCGCCCCTGACCCTCATGGCCACCCCGTAAGGCGGTTGGAGCCCTTCCATCGCCGCAAGAAAGCTAATTTCCGGATAGAGATCGTGTTAAAATTTCAGCCCAATCGGAGTTACGGATCTCCGGGAATATAAGAAACGGTGAAAGGGAAGAATCTGAGAACGCAGAAACAGAGAGAGACAGAGAGACAGATCCAATCTCGGAGGGGCTCTCGCCCCTCCCTTTCCATGGAGGCCATGGACCAGAGAGGAAACCCTTCTCCCATCTAGGGAGGAGGTCAAGGAAGAAGAAGAAGAAGGAAGGGGGTTCTCTCCCCCTCGCTTCCGGTGGCACCGGATGTAACGCCCTCGATGCGGCTATATCTCCTACGTGTTGAAGCACGACTTAGAGGCATAACCGCATTGAAAGCAATGTCGCAAGTAAGGTAATCTTCACAACATCCCATGTAATATAGATAATAAAAGGGGAAAGTACATAGTTGGCTTACACTCGCCACGTCAAACAAAGTACATAAATAGCATTACGTCATCCAATCACTCATGGCCCGACTACGGTGCCAAAATAAAAGATCAACCCAACATGCGACACGGTCCCGATCTCCCCAACTGGGCACCACTACTGATCATCAGGGAAAGACACGTAGTAACGGCGTGAGTCCTCGTCGAACTCCCACTTGAGCTCAAGCGCGTCATCTGGTACGGAGTCATCAGGCCCTGCATCTGGTTTGGATGTAATCTGTGAGCCACAGGGACTCAGCAATCTCGCACCCTCGCGATCAAGACTATTTAAGCTTATAGGTAAGGCAAGGTAAATATGTGGAGCTGCAGCAAGCGACTAGCATATATGGTGGCTAACCTATTCGCAAATGAGAGCGAGAAGAGAAGGCAATGCACGATCGAATAACTAGAGAACAACCTGCGGCAAGCATTACTCCAACACCGTGTTCCCTTCCCGGACTCCGCCGAGAAGAGACCATCACGGTAACACACACAGTTGATTCATTTTAATTAAGTTAAGGTTCAAGTTATCTACAACCGAATATTAACAAATTCCCATCTGCCCATAACCGCGGGCACGGCTTTCGAAAGTTCAAATCCCTCCAGGGGAGTCCCAACTTAGCCCATGACAAGCTCTCACGGTCAATGAAGGATATTCCTTCTAGCGGGAAGACCCGATCAGACTCGGAATCCCGGTTACAAGACATTTCGACCAGGTAAAACTAAACCAGCAACACCGCCCGAATGTGCCGACAAATCCCGATAGGAGCTGCACATATCTCGTTCTCAGGGCACACTCAGATGAGCTCTCCATACAACTAAAACCAAACCTCGAGTTTCCCCGAGGGGGCGCTGCACAGGACTCTATTTTGGACCAACACTGAGAGGAGCACTGGCCCGGGGGGGTTTAAATAAGATGACCCTTGGGCTCCGGAAACCCAATGGAAAAGAGGCTAGGTGGCAAATGGTAAAACCAAGGTTGGGCATTGCTGGAAAATCTTTATTCAAGGCGAACTATCAAGGGGTTCTCATTATTACCCAACCGCGTAAGGAACGCAAAATCCGGGAACATAACACCGATATGACGGAAACTAGGGCGGCAAGAGTGGAACAAAACACTAGACAAAAGGCCGAGCCTTCCACCCTTTACCAAGTATATATATGCATTAAGATAACAAGATAATATAATGATATCCCAACAAGAAAAATAATGTTCCAACAAGGAACGGTCTCCAATCTTCACCTGCAACTAGCAACGCTATAAGAGGGGCTGAGCAAAGCGGTAACATAGCCAATCAACGGTTTGCTAGGACATGGTGGGTTAGAGTTTTGACATGGCAATTTGGGAGGCATGATAATAAAGTGGTAGGCATCGTAGCATAGGCATAGCAAAAGAGCGAGCATCTAGCAAAGCAAAGATAGAAGTGATTTCGAGGGTATGATCATCTTGCCTGCAAAGTTGTCAGAGTTGACTGGATCCTCGAAAGCAAACTCAATGGGCTCCTTGTTAGCGAACTCGTCTCCTGGCTCTACCCAAACAAGACAAACAAGCAAAAAGGACACAATCAACCATGTGCAAAGCTCAAACAACATGATGCAAACATGGGATGCTATGCGGGATGCGATATGTGATGCACATGCAAGATTTGAAAAGGGATGATTGAACCTGGCCTCAACTTGGAAATCCAAGTGTGCCACTGGAAAGGTGAGATGATTTCGCTTGAAAACGATATGAAGAACGCCGGAATCGGACACACGGTTTGGAAATGGCAAGCAATTCAAATATGGCCCCGGTCTGCGATAAACAACAAGTAGCCATCTAAATGCAACAAGATGAACATGCTACAGCACTCAAACATGGCAACAAAATACATGGAAGGGATCCACTCATGATGCTTAACAAAAGATGAACACTGAGCTACGGCCAAATCATCCATTAACAGGTTCAAACAAGCATGGCAAAAATGCAATTGGTAAACAGATCTCAGACTTCGTGAAATTAACACTTGTCTAGAATTTCAGATCAGATAGCACACTTTGGAGCATGAAAACTATATGCTACATGTACTGAACATGGAAAAACAAAGCATGGCATGGAGCTACTCAAAGAGTTTAACAAAAGTCCCTTAGTGACCTTGAGCCAAAAGGGATCAGAAAATACAATTGCAAGCATGTGAACATGGCAAAAACTTAAACAGATCACAGACTTAGAGAAAAACTGGAGCATGCAAATCAGATTTCAAGTAGTCATGTTTACGAGCTCGATGCACTCACTACAGAGCATGTCATGACAATCTAAGCATACACCCGTCAAGAATACACATTACTCAAGCTATACATGGCAAGAACGATAACATAGCATGCACGGATCAACTACAACATCCTCGGCAAAATCGCTAACAAGTAGACAATCTGCCCAGATTTACGAAATAGCAAAAGTAGAGCTCGATTGACTCAAGCTAGGGTGCTCCATAAATTCAAACAAAGACATGGATGGATAGAGCACTACAAGATTAACAAATCACCCTTACTGATCATCCTCAAAAGAGGCACGGATCACTAGGAAACAACATGAACATATGGCATATTGATAAAAACAGATCAAGGACTTAGTGGAATTGTTAAGTCCCTGAAATCAGCATTAACGAATGCACCACTTTGCAAGCTTCTGCTAGTCACCACACACATCACAAAAATACATGGATTGCACCTCTGGAAAGATGGCAAAGCATATAACAAAACATATGTAGAGCTCAGGGGCATATCATGCACACAATAATCATGGCAAAAATGACAAATAGCTATTTGGAGCAATAGATCTGACAATTATCTCAAATAGCACTCTTCCAACAGCATTTAGGGTATCAATATGAACTCAAATGAAAATGATGCACTGAGATGAAATGATGTGCTCTCTGAGACGAACATTTTGATATGCTATATGCCCAAAACGGATCTACGGATGCAAAGTTACGGCACGATGAACAAGGGCATTTGAATCTAGAAATCGGGGACTTAGAGAAATTCATCACCTCGCGGATCTAGGGTTACTGTAGCGTGGATCTCAGATCTGGTCGCACGTCGTTCGAGGACCGCCGAAGAGGAAGCTTGAGGCCGCCGGAGATGTCGGGAGCGGCCAGATCCGGCCGGGGCTCCGGTCGCCGGAGTCGTGGCCGGTGGCGGGGCGGAGCGGCGAAGGGAGTCGGCGGGCGGCGGAGACGGCCTTGGGCGGCGGAGGGAGCGGTGCGGCCCGGCAATGGCGGCGCAGTGGCGGAGGTGGCCAGCGGCGACTGGCGCGGTGGCGGTGAGGCGCGTCGCCGGCGCGCGGGCGGAGGAGGGAGAGGCACGGGCGCGCTGTAGCAGTCGGACCGCGTGGGCTTCCCGCGGGCCTCGGCGGGCCTCGGGCGGCGCGGCGATGTGGGGACCGACCCGGGACATGTGGCGGACGACGATTGGTCCGGGCGGAGCGGCGGACGTGTCCGGCCACGCGGAGGAGGCGATTTTTAGGGTTTCGGGAGAGTGGAACCGCGAATTACGGAGGGGGTGTATTTATAGGCATAGAGGGAGCTAGGAGTGTCCAAATGAGGTGCGGTTTTCCGCCACGCGATCGTAATCGAACGCTCTAGATGATGGAGAGGGTTTTGGGCCAAATTGGAAGGGTGTTGGGCTGCAACACACACGAGGCCTTCTCGGTCCCTCGGTTAACCGTTGGAGCATCAAACGAAGTCCAAATGGTACGAAACTTGACAGGCGGTCTACCGGTAATAAACCAAGGCCGCTTGGCAAGTCTCGGTCCAATCTGGAAATGTTTAATCCCCACACACGAAAGAAAGGTGGAAATGACCACCGGAGGAGAACGGAGCACCGGAATGCA